>NC_051320.1:56132966-56437466 GCF_015220235.1 Choloepus didactylus | reverse complement strand
GGCATCTCATCCGGAAGGACCTCTCTTCTGTGACTCCATCCTCCTGAAGACTCTCTGGAGCAGTGCCAAAGAGAAGACTTAGGAGCTTGAAAGGCTAGGCTGCCCAGACCTCCACTACCTGACCCCCCGAGTCCTGCTTTTAACAATCCCAGAAGGTCTGCCACAGCAGTCTACAGACATGTCCTTTAGGAACCAGCATGCTGGTGAACAGCCAGATGCTCTGGTGATTGACTGCTCCTCAGCTAGGAACCAGTTCTCTTTATCTTTCATGGAGGTCTTTACTCCCCACTAGAGGTCACCCCAGTGCTAGAAGCTGCTCTGTTACCAGCGGATCCATGTTCTCAAGTACAGCAGAGAACTCATCTCTCTCCCCAGAGCTCTCTCCCCAGGGCGGTAACTATTATTTTTTGTGTTTCATATGTGCCTGGCTCTGTTTTAAGCCCTTTGTATAGACTAGCTAGTTTATCCCCACCGCAATCCTCTGTTCAATAGATGAAAAAACTGTGCAAAGAGAGGTTAAGTAACTTGTTGAAGTTGAACAACTAGTAGGTAGCTGAGCTGGGATTCGACCTCAGGCAGTCCAGTTCTAGACACATTCCAGAGTAGTCTAGCTTTGTTAACAGCCTCTGACAGACAGAAATACTGCTTCTGTAAAGTGTGGCACACTCCTAAGAGTAGCCCTCTCAGGAGCGTTAGACTATATCACATCTTTTCCTCTGCCACCTCTAAAACCAGCCTTCGTATGCTTAGCTTTCATATCCATTCACGGGGGAACAGACTCAGCCCTTGGTGAATTAACGAAAGATACTAATTTATGTTCACACTTACATATTAGTGCCTCTAACTCAACTTGTGAAGTGGTTCTTACTAAACACTTCCCTTAGTAAATAGACAGCATCTACCTGTGCCTTTCCAAATGCTTAGGTTCTACAGGGCCTTCCAAAAATAACCTCGCACTCTCCTGGTTGCCTGAGACTACCTTACATTTTTTTATTTTTTGCATGGGGAAGATAAACACCTTCAGACTCAGCAGTCTTGTAGTGAAAATGTTAAGCCTCCATATGTTCCAACAATTTATCAGGATTTAGCTGATATTTTTCCCAGAGACATAAAAACTTATGCTCACACAAAAACCTATACACAATTAATGTACTAGCCCAAACTGGAAACAATGGGATGTCCTTCAGTAGATAAATGTTTAAACCATCTACTGTTCACCCATACCACAGAGTAACATTCAGCAATGAAAAGGAACAGACCACTGATACAGGCAGTAACCTGGATGAATCTCCAGAAAATTATGCCGAGTGTAAAAAGTCAGTCCCAAAAGGTTACACATTGTATGATTCCGTTCTTAAAATGACAAAATTACAGAAGTGAAAGACAAGTTAGTGGTTTCCAGGGGTTAAGGGCAGGAGAGAAGTAGATGTGGCTGTCAAAGGGTAACACAAAGGGTCCTTGTGCTGATGGAAATGTTCTGTATCTTGACCCTATCAATGGCAATATGCTCATTGTGATATTGTACCATAGTTTTACAAGATGTTTCCATTGGGGGAAACTGTTGTAAATTTTACATAGGACCTCTGTATCGTTTCTTAGAAATGCATGTGAATCTACAATTATCCCAAAATAAAAATTTCAATTTTTAAAAAATGTTTAGTCCTCTTCATCCATTGGATAACAGTTAATATGTTTTCTGATGGTTTTTCACATTATAACTTCTTAGGGAAGCTGTTGATAGTTTTCTAGTCATTTAGGTCTAATGGGGGTCTTAGAATTTTGGGGGAAGATTTCTAGTAATTGGATAATGAGTTTGTATAATGTTACGCATGAAATCATATAAATAGATCTGTAATTTGATCAAGTGTATTATGGGGGCTTGTCATTTCAAAAGAAAATGGCGGAAGCATTGTCTTGTGAATTTGAGGAAACTAGTTATTTTGGGAAATAACTATATAGTCTATAATTCCATCTCAAAATGATAAGCAAAACTTGTTCTTTTTTTAATGTGAAACCTGTCTTCAGAATCACTCCCTTGCATCATTTTAACATTGAAAAGTAAAGCCAAATTATGCATTATAAAGAGATGTTAGACATGAAGACCCAGCTTCAGTGGTCAGGATGAGAGAGGAAAAGTACTAGGCTTTAGGTGAATTCGGAATATTTGTTTAGGAAAATTGAATTAAATGGCCCAGTGATATGAAGTTTGTATTATAGAACTGCAGAAAACTCTTCAAAGTTGAGGATAGGAGATTGTCTGCATATTGTCATGCCATCATGATACTTACTGACACTGTCATGGAACAGGTCCTTCATACAGTTTTTTGGCCATTGTCATCAATTCCAGGCTAGCACTGATAGCCTTATGACACCATCCCGACTTATATTATTATAAATGGAGCTTCATAAAATACCATAGTTATTTTCCTATATAAATCCATGTAAAGGGATTTGATAACAGTGAGCAGGAATGACCAGTAAAAAGTTTACATGAGTTTCAATCTGACCCATAATTTTGGGATTTAAACTTCATATCCCACCATTTAGCATTGTATCTGGCACATTTTGGACACACAATAAATATTTGTTTAATGAATTAATATTGTTTTTTGGTAGTCCATACTGCATGCCCCATGACCTCTGTTTCCACGATCTGCAGGAGCAGAGTCAGTGGGGCAGACAGTGTACCCTTGTAGTCTTTCTCAGTGCACAGAGGCAGAACCAGAGTAGAAGCCACCCAGCAAAAGCGTGAAGGTCAGGTGCCACCACTGTTAAGGAGGGGCACAGAGTGTGTGGATAAATTCGGGACAGTTTTTCACTCTGAAAAGGAAAGAAAGGGGACAATCTCAGGAGGGGATTTAAGTACCAGCATTCAAGATGGATTAGAAATACTTGTTCTTAAATGAATCCTCTTTGCTTTAACATAAGTATTGGCTATTTTTACTTTTTTTTCCCATTACAAATAACATTTATTTCTAAAAATGCTTTGGTGGACTAATCTGGGATCTAGTCCCCATGTATAAGATGAAAATAGGAATTTTGAATTCCAAACAATCTTAGAGTTTGTTCTCTAATGATGGCACATAATTTATTGTTTTTCTTTTAGCTTTCTGTCCATTCTTTCTTGTGTGAAGCAACAGAGTAGCTCTTTATGAAGCCCTTTGTGTTCTTCCTTTACACTACTTTTTACTTGTCATGCTTTGCCAGCCTCAAAAGTTGATGCCTCACTGACAGATTTTCTGGAGAATCTCTACAGGTCCTGTTAGACTGTCTGTATTTAATAGAATAGTGAGTCCTTTTTCACATACACCTTTGTTAAAATGAATTTTCTATTTATTGTAGATCTTGCTCTGGCACATTACTGGATATTTTGTTGAACCATCTCAAGAATTCAGAGAAACTGCTGAGTGACCACTGGAAAAAAAAAAAAAAGATCTGTTCTTCTTAAGGCTTTGTGAGTACTTTCTACTGTGGACTTCCTTACAGTAAATGAAACCTTAAATGAACTGTGGCCTTGCTTTGGGCAAATGCAGTTCTGTGATCAAGATGAAAAATGTTATCTATCATTGGGCTTATTAAATTTGAGGATAAGGTTTCTCAAGGACACAGAGAAACTCACGAAATATACTATACTTTTTCTCATTTAAAAAATAGACAAGAAAGCCTGTCTTTTTCTGAGCCAACACTCAGAAGAATCCCAGTCTGCAAACCACAAAAATTCTTACTGTGTTTGAACCAAAAACACCAAGTAGATTGTGTTTCATTATTACAGAATTTAGCTGAAACACGTTACCTCATGAAAAGCACTTGATATTTGGTATTTTATTTTTAAAAAGATTGGCGTGCTTTATCTCATTTAGGGTATTGTAGAGGAAAATAGGGATATTACCCTCAAACAGTAATTCTTGACTTTTTTTAAGTTATTTGTTCTCATTGGGTAAATTTCTTTAAAAATTATTAGTATTATAATCTGTCATTTATTTTATCTTGATTTCTGTATTTCTTATTATAAGCAGAATTTTCCTTATTTAGAATCATCCTTAATGACATCTTCTCACCCTTCATATTCGACAGGTCATCAAGTTATGCTAATTCTGTTTCCTAAAGCCCCTTCCAGCATGCCCCTTTTCTCTGCCACTGTGTTAGATCAGACTCTTGTAATTTCTTGCCTAGATTACTACAATGACCTACTGGTTATCTACCTATCTCCAAACTTGACCCTCTCCAATCTAACCCCTCCATATTGCCATCCAAGTAATCTTTTTGAAAGACTAATAAGACCATGCCATTTCTTTGCCTTAAAATCCTTCAGTGGCTCCTCACTGAAATTCATGTGTGATAAACCTTACTATGAAGTTGCTAGGAAAAGTAAATTCATTAAAAACCCCTCATCTGATGCCTGTCTCAGAACAGGCTGTCAATATATGTTACTATTTTCCCTTTGTACAGAGTGCCTATGGGTTTCACTGTAGCTGCAGAGCTATGTGTACGGTAGCCCAGGACTAGAGGGACAGTGGTTCTGCTGGGAAACCAGACTAAAAGGAGTAGGGGACAAGAATCTCACCAGACTCAGCTAGCAGTCTTGCTTTCCAGAGGTGAGGCACATGGAGTAGCTTGGTCTAGCTCCAGTCCCATCAGTGTTCACAAAAGAAAGGACTTTGCCTGATAAGCTGTGCAAGCCAAGCCTGGCTACAATTAAGCTTTGTAACCTTAGAATAAGTAAGCCATCTCTATGAACACTTAAATCTCTGTGTTTTTTGTTGTCTTCTTTTGGTTTATTTTCTCTTTTAATTTCCCATAAAATTTCTTTTGACAGTCTTTATTTTTTTTTAATCTTCATTTTATTGAGATATATTTGACAGTCTTTAACTTCTTGTTAAATGAACCAAGGAGAAGAGAGAGAGAGAACTAGTTGTTTGCACTTTGGCCAGGAGAGCTAGGTAGAGTAGAATATCCTGAGAATCCAGGCATTCTGCTGGTCAGGGAGGTATCAGTGGAAGCAGCATGGCCTAACTGGTGTTAGTCAGAGAGGGCAGAGATTGGCATGAACCCAGTTGGGACTGCTGCTTTGGCTCTGCCTGTATGTTCCCCCACAGACCTGCTCTTCCTCCTCTCTCTGACTTCACAGTGGGAGTGTGGCAAAATCAGGTATTGAGATAACCACGAATGAGCAAAATAGGAATAGTACTATAATCTGAATAGATTCCATGATATTTCCAATTTTTAAATTTAATTTGTTACTTTCCTTAGCTTTTCTCTTTATTAAAATTTGAAGTTTATGCTGTAAACGCAGTGTTCTAGCAGGGACTTATTGAGTACAAATTTGGTTATCTTAGCAGTTTTTTCCTGCTTGGCTTAGTTAACTTTTGAGCACTGTTCTGTTTACCATATAGTCTATCTCAAATATAGTATGTATATGAAAGAGAATTGCCTTGTATTAAATAAGAATACCTGTCAGCAATGGCATTTCTATATAAAGGGTAGTTCTTTGAAGTTTAAGGATCCTGTTATTTACATCCTTTAAAAAAATTTTTTTTAGAGAAGTTGCAGGTTTACCCCTGTTTTTGACACTTTACATTAGTGTTGTACCATTGTTACAATTGATGAAAGAATATTAAAGTAGTATTATCAACTATAGTCCATAGTTGACATTAGTTGCATTTTTCCCTATATACCACCCTATTATTAACACCTTGGATTAGTGTTGTATATTTGTTATAATTCATGAAAGAATGTTCTTATACTTGTACTATTAACTATAGTCCAGCATCTACAGTAGGTTTCACTGTGTTATACACTCCTATGTTTTATCTTTCTATTTTTGTTCTAGTAACATATATGACCTGAAATTACCCCTTTTAACACATTCACTTACATAATTCACTGCTCTTAATTACACTCACAATAATGTGCTACCATAAGCCACCATCCATTTCCAAAATTTAACAGTCAACCTACATAGAAATTCTGTACAAATGAAGCATCTACTCCCCATTCTCTACCCCCAATCCAGCCCCTGGTAACCTATATTCTAGATTCTTATTCTATGACTTTGCTTGTAATAATTAGTTCATATCAATGAGATCATACAGTATTTCTCCTTTTGTGTCTGGCATATTTCACTCAGTATAATGTCCTCAAGGTTCATCCATGCTGTCACATGCACCAGGACTTCATTTCTTTTTACAGATGAATAATATTCCATTGTATGTATATGCCACATTTTGTTTATCCATTCATCGGTTGATGGACACTTCCATTGCTTCCATCTTTTAGCGTTTGTGAATAATGCTGCAAGAACATCAGTGTGAAAATGTCTGTTCAAGTTCCTGCTTTCAGTTCTTCTGGATATATACATACTAGCAGCATTGCCAGGTCATATGGTAATTCTATAGTTACCTTCCTGAGGAACTGCTAAACTGGCTTCCACAGCGGCTGCACCATTTTACATTCCCACCATCAGTGAATGAGTGTTCCTTTTTCTTAACATCCTTTCCAACACTTGTAATTTTCTGTTTTTTTAATAGTAGCCATTCTAGTGGGTATGAAATGGTATCTCGTGGTTTTGATGTGCAGTTCCCTAATAGCTAGTGATGTTAAGCATCTTTTCATGTGCTTTTCAGACATTTGTATTTCCTCTTTGGAAAAATATCTCTTCAGGTCTTTTGCCCATTTTTTAATTGGGTTGTGTGTCAATTTATTGTTGAGTTGTAGGATTTATTTATATATTCTGAATATTTAACTCTTATCAGATATGCAGCTTCCAAATATTTTCTCCCATTGAGTAGGTTGTCTTTTCATTTTTGTGACAAAGTCCTTTGATGCACAAAGGACTTTTTTAATTTTGAAGAGGTCCCATTTATTTTGTCCCTCGTTGCTTATGATTTGGTTGTAAAGTCTAAGAAACCATTGCCTAACACAGGTTTCGAGATGCTTCCCTACCTTTTTTTCTAGGAGTTTTATGGTACTGGCTCTTATATATAGGTCTTTGATCCATTTTGAGTTAATTTTTATATATAGTGTGAGATAGGGGACCCTTTCAGTCTTTTACATTTGGTTATTCAGTTCTCCTGGTACCATTTGTTAAAGTATTTTCTCCCAATTGAATGGACTTGGCAGCTTTGTCAAAAATTAATTGGCTGCACGCTATTAAACAAACAGGAAACTGTAAGTGTGGGAGAGGACATGGAGAAATTGGAACACTTATTCACTGCTGATGGGAATGTAAAATGATACAGCCGCTGTGAGGATGGTTTGATGGTTCCTCAGGAAGCTAAGTATTGCATTGTCTTATGACCCAGCAATATCGCTACTTGGTATATAACCGAAAGATCTGAAAGCAGGCATGCAAACAGACGTTTGCACACCAATGTTCATAGTGGCAGTATTCACAATTGCCAAAAGATGGAAACAACCCAAGTATCCATCAACAGATGAATGGATAAACAAAATGTAGTATAACATAAAATAGAGTGTTATTCAGCAGTAGGAAGGAATGAAGTCCTGAAGCACACAACAGAATGGATGAACCTTGAGGACATTATGTTAAGTGAAATAAGTCAGACAGAAAAGAACTGATGTTGTATGATCTTACTGATGTGAACTAATTATAAAGGGTAAACTCATAGACGTAAAATATAGAATGTAGGTTACCAGGATATAGAATGAGGCTAAAGAATGGGGAGTAGTTGCTTAATATGTACAGAATGTTTAACTAGGTTGAACTAGAGTCATGTATTTCACCAGAAGGAAAGCTGGAGGTTAAAACATGGGTATGTATAACACAGTGATTCTTGTGGTGGACAATGTCTATGATTACCTATACAAATATAAGAAAGTTCTTTCCTGAACTAGAGCAAATGTACAACAGTATTACAAGGAGTTAATAATAAAGAGGTAGGGAGGCGGGGCAAGATGGCAGATTGGTGAGCTGTATGTTTTAGTTACTCCTCCAGGAAAGTAGGTAGAAAGCCAGGAACTGCGTGGACTGGACACCACAGAGCAATCTGACTTTGGGCTTACTTCATACAACACTCATGAACACGTCGAACTGCTGAGATCAGCGAAATCTGTAAGTTTTTGCGGCCAGGGGACCCACACCCCTCCCTGCCAGGCTCAGTTCCGTGGGAGGACGGGTTGTCAGCGCTGGAAGGAGAAGGGAGAATGCAGTGGCAGCTCTTATCGGAAACTCATTCTACTGATCCAAACTCCAACCATAGATACACTGAGTCCAGACACCAGAGAATCTGAGAGAAGCCAGCCCAGCAGAGAGGAGACAGGCATAGAAAAAAACAGCACAAAAAACTCAAAAATAAAAGCGGAGGCTTTTTGGAGTTCTGGTGAACATAGAAAGGGGAAGGGCAGAGTTCAGGCCCTGAGGCTCATATGCAAATCCCAAACAAAAACTGATCTCTCTGCCTCCTGGATCTTTCCTTAATGGCCCTAATGCTTTGTCTCTTAGCATTTCAGTAACCCATTAGATCTGCAAGGAGGGCTTTTTTTTTTTTTTTAATCTTTTTTTTTTTTCGTTTTCTAAAACAATTACTCTAAGAAGCCCAATACAGAAAGCCTCAAAGACTTGGCAATTTGGGCAGGTCAAGACAAGAGCAGAACTAAGAGAGCTCTGAGACAAAAGGCAATAATCCAGTGGCTGAGAAAATTCACTGGACACCACAACTTCCCAAGAAAAGGGGGGTGTCCGCTCACAGCCATCATCCTGGAGGACAGGAAACAGTCCTGCCCATCGCCAGCCCTATAGCCCAGAGCTGCCCCAGACAAACCAGTGTGACGGTAGTGCTTCAAACAACACGCACACACCACAAAAATGGGCGTGGACATTAGCCTTCCCTGCACCCTCAACTGGTTGTCCCAGAGTTGGGAAGATAGAGCAGTGTGAATTAACAAAGCCCCATTCAGCCATCATTTCAGCAGACTGGGAGCCTCCCTACACAGCCCAGCAGCCCAGAACCGCCCTGGGGGGACGGCACTCACCTGTGACATAGCAGAGTCATCCCTCAACAGAGGACCAGGGGGTGCACGGCCTGGAAGAGGGACCCAATACCAAGTCTCAGGAGCCATATGCCAATACCAAGGAATTGTGGGTCAGTGGCAGAGACAAACTGTGGCAGGACTGAACTGAAGGATTAGACTATTGCAGCAGCTTTAAAACTCTAGGAACACCAGAGAGATTTGATTGTTAGAGCCACCCCCCTCCCTGACCACCCAGACACACGCCCCATATACAGGGCAGGCAACACCAACTACACACGCAAGCTTGGTACACCAATTGGACCCCACAAGACTCACTCCCCCACTCACCACAAAGGCAAAGCAGGGGAGAACTGGCTTGTGGAGAACAGGTGGCTTGTGGACGCCACCTGCTGGTTAGTTAAAATGTACTCCACGAAGCTGTAGATCTGATAAATTAGAGATAAGGACTTCATTTGGTCTACAAATCCTAAAAGAACCCTATCAAGTTAAGCAAATGCCAAGAGGCCAAAAACAACAGAAAATTCTAAACCATAAGAAAAAACGAAATTATACGGATAACCCAAGCTCAAGCACCCACATCAAAAGAACAGAAGAGACACAGTCCCTAGAGCAACTAATCAAAGAACTAAGGATGAACAATGAGACCATAGTACGGGATACAAAGGATATTAAGAAGAGCTTAGAAGAGCATAATGAAGATATTGCAAGACTAAATAAAAAAATAGATGATCTTGTGGAAATTAAAGAAACTGTTGACCAAATTCAAAGGATTCTGGATAGTCATAGTACAAGACTAGAGGAAGCCGAACAACGAATCAGTGACCTGGAAGATGACAGAATGGAAAATGAAAGCACAAAAGAAAGAATGGGGAAAAAAATAAAAAAAAATCGAAATGGACCTCAGGGATATGTTAGATGATATAAAACGTCCAAATATAAGACTAATTGGTGTTCCAGAAGGGGAAGAAAAGGGTAAAGGTCTAGGAAGAGTATTCAAAGAAATTGTTGGGGAAAACTTCCCAAATCTTCTAAACAACATAAATACACAAATCATAAATGCCCGGGGAACTCCAAATAGAATAAATCCAAATAAACCCATTCCAAGACATATTCTGATCACACTGTCAAATACAGAAGAGAAGGAGCAAGTTCTGAAAGCAGCAAGAGAAATGCAATTCACCACATACAAAGGAAACAGCATAAGACTAAGTAGTGACTACTCAGCAGCCACCATGGAGGCGAGAAGGCAGTGGCACGATATATTTAAAATTCTGAGTGAGAAAAATTTCCAACCAAGAATACTTTATCCAGCAAAGCTCTCCTTCAAATTTGAGGGGGAGCTTAAATCTTTCACAGACAAACAAATGCTGAGAGAATTTGCTAACAAGAGACCTGCCCTACTGGAGATACTAAAGGGAGCCCTACAGACAGAGAAACAAAGGAGAGAGAGACTTGGAGAAACGTTCAGTACTAAAGAGATTTGGTATGGGTACATTAAAGGATATTAATAGAGAGAGGGGAAAAATATATATGACAAACATAAACCAAAGGATAAGATGGATGATTCAAGAAATGCCTTCACGGTTATAACGTTGAATGTAAATGGATTAAACTCCGCAATTAAAACACACAGACTCGCAGAATGGATTAAAAAAAATGAACCATCAATATGTTGCATACAAGAGACTCATCTTAGACACAGGGACACAAAGAAATTGAAAGTGAAAGGATGGAAAAAAATCATGCAAGCTACAGCTGAAAGAAAGCAGGTGTAGCAATATTAATCTCAGGTAAAATAGACTTTAAATGCAGGGATGTTATGAGAGACAAAGAAGGCCACTACATACGAATAAAAGGGGCAATTCAACAAGAAGAAATAACAGTCATAAATGTTTATGCACCCAATCAAGGTGCCACAAAATACATGAGAGAAACACTGGCAAAACTAAACTAAGCAATTGATGTTTCCACAATAATTGTGAGAGACTTCAACACATCACTCTCTCCTATAGATAGATCAACCAGACAGAAGACCAATAAGGAAATTGAAAACCTAAACAATCTGATAAATGAATTAGATTTAACAGACATATATAGAACATTACATCCCATATCACCAAGACACACATACTTCTCTAGTGCTCACGGAACTTCCTCCAGAATAGATCATATGCTGGGACATAAAACAAGCCTCAATAAATTTAAAAAGATTGAAATTATTCAAAGCACATTCTCTGACCACAATGGAATACAATTAGAAGTCAATAACCATCAGAGACTTAGAAAATTCACAAATACCTGGAGGTTAAACAACACACTCGTGAACAATCAGTGGGTTAAAGAAGAAGCAAGAGAAATTGCTAAATATATAGAGACAAATGAAAATGAGAACACAACATACCAAAACCTATGGGATGCAGCACAAGCAGTGCTGAGGGGGAAATTTATAGCACGAAACACATATATTAAAAAGGAACAAACAGCCAAAATCAAAGAACTAATGGATCAACTAAAGAAGCTAGAAAATGAACAGCAAACCAATCCTAAACCAAGTAGAAAAAAAGAAATAACAAGGATTAAAGCAGAAATAAATGACATAGAGAACAAAAAAACAATAGAGAGGATAAATATCTCCAAAAGTTGTTTCTTTGAGAAGATCAACAAGATTGACAAGCCCATAGCTAGACTGACAAAATCAAAATGAGAGAAGACCCATATAAACAAAATAATGAATGAAAAAGGTGACATAAGTGCAGATCCCAAAGAAATTAAAAAAGTTATAAGAGGATACTATGAACAACTGTATGGCAACAAACTGGGTAATGTAGAGGAAATGGACAATTTCCTGGAAACATATGAACAACCTAGACTGACCAGAGAAGAAATAGAAGACCTCAACCAACCCATCACAAGCAAAGAGATCCAATCAGTCATCAAAAAATCTTCCCACAAATAAATGCCCAGGGCCAGATGGCTTCACAGGGGAATTCTACCAAACTTTCCAAAAAGAACTGACACCAATCTTACTTAAACTCTTTCAGAACATTGAAGAAAATGGAACACTACCTAACTCATTTTATGAAGCTAACATCAATCTAATACCAAAACCAGGCAAAGATGCTACAAAAAAGGAAAACTACCGGCCAATCTCCCTAATGAATATAGATGCAAAAATCCTCAACAAAATACTTGCCAATCGAATCCAAAGACACATTAAAAGAATCATACACCATGACCAAGTGGGGTTCATTCCAGACATGCAAGGATGTTTCAACATAAGAAAATAAATCAATGTATTACAACACATTAACAAATAGAAAGGGAAAAATCAAATGATCATCTCAATAGATGCTGAAAAAGCATTTGACAAAATCCAACATCCATTTTTGATAAAAACACTTCAAAAGGTAGGAATTGAAGGAAACTTCCTCAATATGATAAAGAGCATACACAGCCAGCATAGTACTCAATGGTGAGAGACTGACAGCTTTCCCTCTAAGGTCAGGAACAAGACAAGAACGCCCGCTATCACCACTGTTATTCAACATTGTGCTGGAAGTGCTAGCCAGGGCAATCCGTCAAGACAAAGAAATAAAAGGCATCCAAATTGGAAAAGAAGAAGTAAAAATGTCATTGTTTGCAGATGATATGATCTTATATCTGGAAAACCCTGAGAAATCGACGATACAGCTACTAGAGCTAATAAACAAATTTAGCAAATTAGCGGGATACAAGATTAATGCACATAAGTCAGTAATGTTTCTATATGCTAGAAATGAAAAACCGAAGAAACACTCAAGAAAAAGATACCATTTTCAATAGCAACTAAAAAAATCAAGTACCTAGGAATAAACTTAACCAAAGAAGTAAAAGACCTATACAAAGAAAACTATATAACTCTACTAAAAGAAATAGAAGGGAACCTTAAAAGATGGAAAAATATTCCATGTTCATGGATAGGAAGGCTAAATGTCATTAAGATGTCAATTCTACCCAAACTCATCTACAGATTCAATGCAATCCCAATCAAAATTCCAACAACCTACTTTTCAGACTTGGAAAAGTTAGTTATCAAATTTATTTGGAAAGGGAAGATGCCTCGAATTGCTAAAGACACTCTAAAAAAGAAAAACGAAGTGGGAGGACTTACACTCCCTGACTTTGGAGCTTATTATAAAGCCACAGTTGTCAAAACAGAACGGTACTGGTACAAAGATAGACATATAGGTCAATGGAATCGAATTGAGAGCTCGGAGATAGACCCCCAGATCTGTGGCCGACTGATCTTTGATAAGGCCCCAAAGTCACTGAACTGGGTCATAATGGTCTTTTCAACAAATGGGGCTGGGAGAGTTGGATATCCATATCCAAAAGAATGAAAGAGGACCCCTACCTCACACCCTACACAAAAATTAACTCAAAATGGACCAAAGATCTCAATATAAAAGAAAGTACCATAAAACTTCTAGAAGATAATGTAGGAAAACATCTTCAAGAACTCGTATTAGGTGGACACTTCCTAGACTTGACACCCAAAGCACAAGCAACAAAAGAAAAAATAGATAAATGGGTACTCCTCAAACTTAGAAGTTTCTGTACCTCAAAGGAATTTCTCAAAAAGGTAAAGAGGCAGCCAACTCAATGGGAAAAAATTTTTGGAAACCATGTATCTGACAAAAGACTGATATCTTGCATATATAAAGAAATCCTACAACTCAATGACGATAGTACAGACAGCCGAATTTTAAAACGGGCAAAAGACATGAAAAGACAGTTCTCTTAAGAGGAAATACAAATGGCCAAGAAACACATGAAAAAATGTTCAGCTTCACTATCTATTAGAGAGATGCGAATTAGGACCACCATGAGATACCATCTCACACCAATTAGAATGGCTGCCATTAAACAAACAGGAAACTACAAATGCTGGAGGGGATGTGGAGAAATTGGAACTCTTATTCATTGATGGTGAGACTGTATAATGGTTCAGCCACTCTGGAAGTCAGTCTGGCAGTTCCTTAGAAAACTAGATATAGAGTTACCGTTCAATCCAGCTATTGCACTTCTCATTATATACCCGGAAGATCGGAAGGCAGTGACACGAACAGATATCTGCATGCCAATGTTCATAGCGGCATTATTCACAGTTGCCAAGAGATGGAAAGAACCCAAATGTCCTTCAACAGATGAGTGGATAAATAAAATGTGGTATATACACATGATGGAATATTACACGGCAGTAAGAAGCAACGATCTCGTGAAACATATGACAACATGGATGAACCTTGAAGACATAATGCTGAGCGAAATAAGCCAGACACAAAAAGAGAAATATTATATGCTACCACTAATGTGAACTTTGAAAAATGTAAAACAAATGTTTTATAATGTAGAATATAGGGGAGCTAGCAATAGAGAGCAATCAAGGAAGGGGGAACAATAATCCAAGAAGAACAGATAAGCTATCCTAGGTAAATTTAACATTCTGGGAATGCCCAGGAATGACTATGGTCTGTTAATTTCTGATTGGTATAGTAGGAACAAGTTCACAGAAATGTTGCTATGTTAGGTAACTTTCTTGGGGTAGAGTAGGAACATGTTGGAAGTGAAGTAGTTATCTTAGGTTAGTTGTCTTTTTCTTACTCCTTTGTTATGGTCTCTTTGAAATGTTCTTTTATTGTATTTTTTTTTAATTTTAATTTTTATTTATTTTTTATTTTTTTATTTTTCATACAGTTGATTTAAAAAAAAAAAAAAGTTAAAAAAAAAACAAGGAAAAAAAAATATGTAGAGCCCCCTTGAGGAGCCTGTGGAGAATGCAGGGGTATTGGCCTTCCCCACCTCGATGGTTGCTAACATGACCACAGACATAGGGGACTGGTGGTTTGATGGGTTGAGCCCTCTACCACAGGATTTACCCTTGGGAAGACTGTTGCTGCAAAGGAGAGGTTAGGCCTCCCTATAATTGTGCCTAAGAGCCTCCTCCCGAATGCCTCTTTGTTGCTCAGATGTGGCCCTCTCTCTCTGGCTAAGCCAACTTGAAAGGTGAAATCACTGCCCTCCCCCCTACGTGGGATCAGACACCCAGGGGAGTGAATCTCCCTGGCAACGTGGAATATGACTCCCGGGGAGGAATGCAGACCCAGCATCGTGGGACGGAGAACATCTTCTTGACCAAAAGGGGGATGTGAAAGGAAATGAAATAAGCTTCAGTGGCAGAGAGATTCCAAAAGGAACCGAGAGGTCACTCTGGTGGGCACTCTTACGCACAATTTAGACAACCCTTTTTAGGTTCTAAAGAATTGGGGTAGCTTGTGGTAGATACCTGAAACTATCAAACTACAACCTAAAACCTATGAATCTCGAAGACAATTGTATAAAAACATAGCTTATGAGGGGTGACAATGGGATTGGGAAAGCCATAGGGACCACATTCCCCTTTGTCTAGTTTATGGATGGATGAGTAGAAAAATAGGGGAAGGAAACAAACAAACAAACAGACAAAGGCACCCAGTGTTCTTTTTTACTTTAATTGCTCTTTTTCACTTTAATTATTATTCTTGTTATTTTTGTGTGTGCTAATGAAGGTATCAGGGATTGATTTAGGTGATGAATGTACAACTATGTAATGGTACTGTGAACAATCGAATGTACGATTTGTTTTCTATGACTGCATGGTATGTGAATATATCTCAATAAAATGAAGATTTAAAAAATAATAATAATAAAGTGGTAAATGGGGGAAAATGTACCTATTGCAAACTATGGGCTATAGTTAGCAGTAATATTTTAATATTTTTTTCATCAACAGTAACAAATGTACCACACCAATAGTATGGGTCAGTAATAGGAGGGTATAGGGGCATGGGAGTGTTTGGGTTTTCTTTTTTATTTTAATTTCTTTTCTGGAGTAATGAATGTCTTCTAAAATTGATCATGGGGGGATGTATGCACAACTATGTGATGATACTGTGAGCCAATGATTGTTTACTTCGGATGGCTGTAGAGTGTGAATGTATCAATAAAATTGCATTTTAAAAAAGACACTAAGAAACAAGTCAATTGGCTGTAGATATGAGGGCCTATTTCTGAGCTTTCAATTCTGTTCCATTGGTCAATTTATCTATCCTTGTGCCAGTACCATACTGTTTTGACCACTGTAGCTTTGTAAAATGCTTTAAAGTCAGGAAGTATAAATCTTTCAACTTCGGTCTTCTTTTTCAAGATGTTCTTGGCTATTTGAGGCCCTTTCCCCTTCCAAATAAATTTGATAATTGGCTTTTCCATTTCTACAAAGTAGGCTGTTGGAATTTTGATTGGGATTGCGTTGAAAGTGTAAATCAATTTGGGTAGACTTGACATCTTAATGATATTTAGTCTTCCATTCCACGAACATGGAAGTTCCTTTCATTTATTTAGGTCATCTTTGATTTTTTCTAAGCAATGTTTTGTTTTCTGTGTGCAGGTCCTTTACATCCATCATTAAATTTATTACTAAGTATTTGATTCTTTTCGTTGGTATTGTAAATTGAATTTTTTTCTTGATATCCTCCTCAGATTGCTCATTACTGGTATATAGAAACACTACTGATGTTTGCATGTTGATCTTGTATCCCACCACTTTGCAGTACTTCTTTATTAGCTTTTTCGGGACTTCCTATATATATGATCATGTCATCTGCAAATAGAGAAAGTTTTACTTCTTCCTTTCCAATTTGGATGTGTTTTATTTCTTTTTCTTGCCTGCCTGTTCTGGCTAGAACTTCCAGTACAATGTTGAATAGCAGTGGTGACAGTGGGCATCCTTGTCTTATTCCAGATCTAAGAGGGAAAGCTTTCAGTCTTTCACCATTAAGGATGATGTTAATTGTGGGTTTTCATAGAAATGAAGTTTTCTTCATTTCCTATTTTTCTAATTGTTTTTATCAGGAAAGGATGCTGAATTTGTCAGATGCCTTTTCTGCATCAATTGAGATGATCATGTGTTTTTTTCCTTTGTTTTATTAATATGGTGTATCACATTAATTGATTTTCTTGTGTTGAACACCCTTGCATATTTGGCATAAAACCCACTTGATCATGGTGTATAATTATTTTAATGTGCTGTTGGATCCAATTTGCAAGTATTTTTGTTGAGGATTTTTATATCTCTATTCCTGGAGTAATTGGTCTGTAGTTTTCTTTAGCAGACTTTGGTATTAGGGTGATGTTGGCCTCGTAAATGAATAAGGTAGTGTTCTCCCCCTCTTCATGTTTTTAGAAGAAATTGAGCAGGATTGTTATTAATTCTTAGAATGATGGTTAAATTTTCCTATGAAGTCATCTCGTCTGGGCTTTTGTTTGTTGGGAGGTTTTTGATGACTGATTCAATCTCTTTGCTTATAATTGGTCTGTGGACGTCTTCTGTTTCTTCTAGAGTCAGTGTACATTGTTTGTGTGTTTCTAGGAATTTGTCCATTTCATCTAGATTATCTAATTTGTTGGCTTATGGTTGTTCATAGTATCCTCTTATCCTTTTTGTTTCCATGGGGTCAGTAGTAATGTCTCCCCTCTCATTTCTGATTTTATTTATTTGCATCTTCTCTCTTTTTTTGTCAGTCTAGCTATGGGTTCGTCAATTTTATTGATCTTTTCAAAGAACCAGCTTTTGGTTTTGTTAATTATTTCTTTTGTCTTTTTATTCTCAATTTCATTTATTTCTGCTCTAATCTTATTTCTTTCTTTAGGCTTGCTTTGGGATTAGTTTGCTGTTCTGGTTCTAGTTCCTCCAGGTGTGCAGTAAGGTCTTTGATTTTAGCTCTTTCTTCTTTTTTAATGTAAATGTTTAGGGCTGTAAGTTTCCCTCCTGGCATTGCCTTTGTTGATTCCCATAAGTTTTGATATATTGTATTCTCATTTTCATTTGTCTCATGATATTTCCTGATTTCCCTTGGAGTTTCTTCTTTGACACATTGATTGTCTAAGAGAGTGTTATTTAACTTCCATATATTTGTGGATTTTCCAGTTCTCCACCTGTTACTGATTTCCATCTTCATTCCATTGTGGTCAGAGAAGATGCTTTGTATAATTTCAGTCTTTCTAAATTTATTCAAGCTCTCTGTTTCCTTATTGATCTTCTGTCTAGATGTTCTATTTGTTGATGAGAGTGGTGTATTAAGTCTCCAGCTATCATTGTCAGTCTGTTTCTGCCTTCAATTTTGCCAGTGTTGCCTGATACGTGTATTTTGGGGCACTGTGGTTAGGTGCATAAATATTTATTAATGTTATTTTCTCTTGGCAGATTTCTTCTTTTATTAATATGTAGTGTCTTCCCTTGTCTTTTTTAACAGCTTTTGACTGAAAGTCTATTTTTTGCAGTATTAATATAGCTACCCCAGCTCTTTTTTGGTTACCTTTTGCTTGGAATATCTTCTTCCATCCTTTTACTTTCAACCTATTTGTGTCTTTGGTTCTAAAGTGAGTCTTTTGTAAACAACATACAGTTGGATCATGCATTTTTATCTAATCTGCCAAACTCTGTCTTTTGATTGAGGAGTTTAATCCATTAACCTTCAGTGTTATTATGTAAAAGCAATACTTACTTCAGCCGTTGTGTACTTTGGTTTTTATATGTCACATCCTTTTTTTTTTTTTCTTTTTTTTTTTTTTGGTCTCTCTTTTCCTTTATTGCAGACTCCTTTTCTGTATAGTTTATCTTTTGTGATGTATCTGACTGATCTCTTTCTCATTTCTGTTTCTGTATATTTTTTAAATACTTTCTTCATGTTTATCCTTGGGTTTATATTACACAACCTACATCTATAACCTACTATTTGAAAAGATATCACCTTAGCTTCAATAGCATACATGTTCTGTGATCTCATATGCATCTGTTTCCCCTCTTTATGTTGCTCTTGTACCACTTTATATTTTGCATGTCCATTAACAGGAAATATGTCTTTTACTTTTTTAATTATATTTTGATGCTTATAGGAATTAAAGAGTAGAATTGTATATTGATGATCCAGAACTATTGGGTTTTGAATTTACCCTTTTAGTTACCCTTACAGATGATCTTCATTTCTTCATGCTACTCCAAGCCACTCTCTCCGGTCTTTTCCTTTCAACCTGCAGAACTCTCTCTAGTAATTCTGGTAGGGCAGGTCTTTTGTTGATAAACTTGCTCAGTTTTTGTTTATCTGTGAATATTTTCAACTCTCCCTCATTTTTGAGTGACAGTTTTGCCAGATAAAGAATTTGGGACTGGCAGTTTTTCTCTTTCAGTACCTTAAGTACATCGTACCACTGCCTTCTTGTCTGCATGGTTTCTGATGAGAAATTGGAATTTAGTTTTATTGAGGACTCTTGTATGTGATGAATCACTTTTCTTTTGATGCTTTCAGAATTCTCTTTCTCTTTGTCATTTGACATCCTGATTAGTATGTGTCTCAGAGTAGGTGTTCCAGTTTGCTAATGCTGCCATCATGCAAAATATCAGAAAAGGGGTTTATTTGGTTACAAAGTTACAGTCTGAAGGCCATGAAAATGTCCAAATGAAGGCATCAACACAAGTATACCTTCAGTGAAGGAAGGCCAATGGTGTCCGGAAAACTTCTGTTACCTGGGAAGGCATATGGCTGGCATCTGCTGATCCCGGCTTGTTTTCCAGCTCCTTTCAGCTCCTTTGCTTTCTTGAAAATGTTGCTCTTGGGGTGTTTTGTCCTCTCTTAGCTTCTCCAGAGGAAACACTGGGCTAGCATTCCCAAATGTCAGCAAAAGTCTTTCAGTGGCCGTCTCCAAAATGTCTCTCTGAGGTGCTCTCCAAAATGTCCCTCTCAGATGCTCTGAGGTCCTTCTGTTTGTCAGCTCTTTTATATGACTCCAGCAACTAAATCAAGAGCTACCCTGAATGGGTGGGGTCCATATCTCCATGGAAATTATCCAATCAGACATTCCACTCACAGTTGATTGAGTCACATCTCCATGGTAACAGTCAAAGGATTCCAACCTAATCAGCACTAATACATCTGCCCCCACAAGATTGCATCAAAGAACTTGTCATTTTAGGGGGCATAATACATCCAAACTGGCACAGTAGGTCTATTAGAATTTATTCTGTTTGTAGTATATTGTGCTTCTTGAGCCTGTACAGTTATGTATTTCATAAGAGTTGGGGAATTTTGGACCATTGTTCTCTCAAATATTCTTTCTACCTCCTTTCCCTTCTCTTCTCATTCTGGTACACCCATGATGCATGTTTGTGTACTTTGTGCTGTCACTTTTTTCCCTAAGACACTGCTTAATTTTTTCTGTTCTTTTCTCTATCTGTTTTTCTGACAGTATGATTTTAATGGTCCTGTCTTCTAGTTTGTTGATTCTTTCTTCTGCCTGTTCAAATCTGCTGTCGTATATGTCTAGCGAATTTTTTTCATTCAGTTTTATTGAGCTATATTCACATACCATGCAGTCATACAATGCGTACATTCAGTTGTTCACAGTACCATTATATAGTTGTGTGTTCATCACCAGAATTAATTTTTGAACATTTTCATTACCACACACACAAAAATAATAATAAAAATTAAAGTGAAAAAGAACAAAGTAGAAAAAGAACACTGGGTGCCTTTTTTTTGCCCCCATTTTTGTACTCATCTATCCATACACTGGACAAAGGGAAGTGTGGTCCATATGGCTTTCCCAATCACATTGTCACCCCTCATAAGCTACATTTTTATACAATCATCTTCAAGATTCAAGGGTTCTGATTTGTAGTTTGATACTTCCAGGTATTTGCTGCTAGCTATTCTAATTCGTTAGAACCTAAAAAGGGTTATCTATATTGTGCATAAGAGTGCCCACCAGAGTGACCTCTCGGCTCCTTTTGGAATCTCTCCGCCACTGAAGCTTATTTCGTTTCCTTACACATCCCCCTTTTGGTCAAGAAGATGTTCTCTATCCCACGATGCCGGGTCTAGATTCCTCCCTGGGAGTCATATTCCACGTTGCTAGGGAGATTTACTCCCCTGGGTGTCAGATCCCACGTAGCAGGGAGGGCAGTGATTTCACCTGCAAAGTTGGCTTAGCTAGAGAGAGAGGGCCACATCTGAGCAACAAAGAGGCGTTCAGGAGCAGGCTCTTAGGCACAATTATAGGGAGGCCTAGTCTCTCCTTTGTAGCAAGTCTTCCCAAGGGCAAGTCCTGTGGTAGAGGGCTCAACCCATCAAACCACCGGTCCCCTATGTCTGTGAGCACATCAGCAACCATCGAGGTGGGGAAGCCCAACACCCCTGTATTCTCTACCAGCTCCTCAAGGGGGCTTTGCATATTTTTTTCACTTTTTTTTTAATTAACTCTTTTTTTAGAAAATTAGCTATTAACTATGTCAAAAAAATTTAACAAGAACAACATACAATTAAAAAAAATACATTTCAAACAAACCATAACAAGGGAGTAAGAAAAAGAAAACTAACCTAAAGTAACTACTTCCAACATATTCCTACTCTACCCCAAGAAAATGACCTAATATAGCAACATTTCTGTGAACTTGTTTCTACCATACCCACCAGAAATTAACAAACCATAATCATTCCTGGGCCTTCCCAGAATGTTAAATTTACCCACGATAGCTTATCTGTTCTTATTGGGTTTTTGCTCCCCCTTCATTAGTTGCTCTCTATCGCTAGTTCCTCTACATTCTACATTATAAACCATTTATTTTACATTTTTCAAAGTTCACATTAGTGGTAGCATATAATATTTCTCTTTTTGTGCCTGGCTTATTTCGCTCAGCATTGTGTCTTCAAGGTTCATCCATGTTGTCATACGTTTCACAACTTAGTTCCTTCTTGCTGCCGTGTAGTATTCCATCGTGTGTATATACCACATTTTATTTATCCACTCGTCTGTTGAAGGACATTTCGGTTGTTTCCATCTCTTGGCAATTGTGAATAATGCTGCTATGAACATTGGTTTGCAGATATCTGTTCACATCACTGCTTTCAGATCTTCTGGGTATATATCGAGAAGTGCAGTTGCTGGATCGAAGAGTAACTCTATATCTAGTTTTCTAAGAAACTGCCAGACAGACTTCCAGAGTGGCTGAACCATTATACAGTCCCACCAGCAATGAATAACAGTTCCAGTTTCTCCACATCCTCTCCATCATTTGTAGTTTCCTGTTTGTTTAATGGCAGCCATTCTAATTGGTGTGAGATGGTATCTCATTGTGGTCTTAATTTGCATCTCTCTAATAGCTAGTGAAGCTGAACATTTTTTCATGTGTTTCTTGGCTATTTGTATTTCCTCTTCAGAGAACTGTCTTTTCATATCTTTTGCCCATTTTATAATTGGGCTGTCTGTACTATTGTCATTGAGTTGTAGGATTTCTTTATGTATGCAAGATATCAGTCTTTTGTCAGATACATGGTTTCCAAAAATTTTTTCCCATTGAGTTGGCTGCCTCTTTACCTTTTTGAGAAATTCCTTTGAGGTGCAGAAACTTCTAAGCTTGAGGAGTTCCCATTTATCTATTTTTTCTTTTGTTGCTTGTGCTTTGAGTGTGAGGTCTAAAAAGTGACCACCTAATACAAGGTCTTGAAAATGTTTCCCTACATTATCTTCTAGGAGTTTTATGCTACTGTCTTTTATATTGAGGTCTTTGATCCACTTGGAGTTAATTTTTGTGTAGGGTGTGAGGTAGGGGTCCTCTTTCATTCTTTTGGATATGGATATTCAACTCTCCCAGCCCCATTTGTTGCAAAGACTATTATGTCCCAGTTCACTGCTTTTGGGGGCCTTATCAAAGATCAGTCGGCCATAGATCTGGGGGTCTATCTCCGAATTCTCAATTCGATTTCATTGATCAATATGCTTGTCTTTGTGGCAGTACTATGCTGTTTTGACTACTGTGACTTTATAATAAGCCTCAAAGTCAGGTAGTGTAAGTCCTCCCACTTCATTTTTCTGTTTTAGAGTGTTTTTAACAATTCAAAGCATCTTCCATTTCCAAGTAAATTTCATAACCAGCTGTTCCAAGTCTGCAAAGTAGGTTGTTGGAATTTTGATTGAGATTGCATTGAATCTGTAGATGAGTTTGGGTAGAATTGACTTCTTAATGACATTTAGCCTTCCTATCTATGAACATGGGATATTTTTCCATCTTTTAAGGTCTGCTTCTATTTCTTTTAGTAGAGTTATATAGTTTTCTTTGTATAGGTCTTTTACATCTTTGGTTAAGTTTATTCCTAAGTACTTGATTTTTTTAGTTGCTATTGAAAATGGTATCTTTTTCTTGAGTGTCTCTTCACTTTGTTCATTTCTAGCATATAGAAACATTATTGACTTATGTGCATTAATCTCGTATCCCACTACTTTGCTAAATTTACTAGCTCTAGTAGCTGTATCATCAATTTCTCAGGGATTTCCAGATATAAGATCATATCATCTGCAAACAATGACAGTTTTTCTTCTTCCTTTCCAATTTGGATGCCTTTTATTTCTTTGTCTTTCCGGATTGCCCTGGCTAGCACTTCCAGCACAATGTTGAATGACATTGTTGACAGCGGGCATCCTTGTCTTGTTCCTGACCTTAGAGGGAAGGCTTTCAGTCTGTCACCATTGAGTACTATGCTGGCTGTGGGTTTTTCATATATGCTCTTTATCATATTGAGGAAGTTTCCTACAATTCCTACCTTTTGAAGTGTTTTTATCAAAAAGGGATGTTGGATTTTGTCGAATGCTTTTTCAGCATCTATTGAGATGATCATTTGATTTTTCCCTTTCTATTTGTTAATGTGTTGTAATACATTGATTGATTTTCTTATGTTGAACCATCCTTGGATGCCTGGAATGAACCTCACTTGGTCACGGTGTATGATTTTTTTTTAATGTGTCTTTGGATTCAATTTGCAAATATTTTGTTGAGAATTTTTGCATCTATATTCATTAGGGAGAAGGTCCTGTAGTTTTCCTTTTTTGTATCATCTTTGCCTGGTTTTGGTGTTAGATTAATGTTAGCGTCATAAAATGTGTTAGGTAGTATTCCATTTTCTTCAGTGTTTTGAAAGAGTTTAAGTAAGATTGGTGTCAGTTCTTTTTGGAAAGTTTGGTAGAATTCTCCTGTGAAGCCATCTGGTCCTAGGCATTTATTTGTGGGAAGTTTTTTGATGACTGATTGGATCTCTTTGCTTGTGATTGGTTGGTTGAAGTCTTCTATTTCTTCCCTGGTCAATCTAGGTTGTTCATATGTTTCTAGGAAATTGTCCATTTCCTCTACATTATCCAGTTTGTTGGCATACAGTTGTTCACAGTATCCTGTTATAATTGTTTAAATTTCTTTGGGATCTGCAGTAAGGTCACCTTTCTGATTCATTGTTTTGTTTATATGGGTCTTCTCTCTTTTTGATTTTGTCAGTCTTACTAGGGGCTTGTCAATCTTGTTGATCTTCTCAAAGAACCAACTTTTGGTGTTATTTATTCTCTCTATTGTTTTTCTGTTCTCTATGTCATTTATTTCTGCTTTAATCCTTGTTATTTCTTTTCTTCTACTTGGTTTAGGATTGGTTTGCTGTTCATTTTCTAGCTTCTTCAGTTGCTCCATTAGTTCTTTGATTTTAGCTCTTTCTGCCTTTTTGATGCTATAAATTTCCCCCTCGGTACCGTTTTTCCTGCATCCCATAGGTTTTGATATGCTGTGTTCTCGTTTTCATTCGTCTGTATATGTTTAGCAATTTCTCTTGCTTTTTCTTCTTTAACCCACTGATTGTTTAGGAGCGTGTTGTTTAACCTCCACGTATTTGTGAATTTTCTAAGCCTCTGATGGTTATTGACTTCTAATTGTAATCCATTGTGGTCAGAGAATGTGCTCTGAGTAATTTCAATTTTTTAAATTTATTGAGGCTTTTTTTATGTCCCAGCATGTGATCTATTCTGGAGAAAGTTCCATGAGCACTAGAGAAGAATGTGTATCCTGGTGATTTGGGATGTAATGTTCTATATGTGTCTGTTAAATCAAATTCATTTATCAGATTTTTTAGGTTTTTGGTTTCCTTATTGGTCTTCTTTCTGATTAATCTATCTATAGGAGAGAGTGTTATGTTGAAATCTCCCACAATTATTGTGGAAACATCAATTGCTTCCTTTAGTTTTGCCAGTGTTTGTCTCATATATTTTGTGGCACCTTGATTGGGTGTATAAACATTTATGATTGTTATTTCTTCTTGTTTAATTGCCCCTTTTATTAGTATGTAGTGGCCGCCTTTGTCTCTCATAACATCCTTGCATTTAAATCTATTGTATCTGGGATTGGTATTGCTACTCCTACTGTCTTTTGGCTGTAGCTTGCATGAAATGTTTTTTTCCGTCCTTTCACTTTCAATTTCTTTGTGTCCCTGTGTCTAAGATGAGTCTCTTGTATGTAACATATTGATGGTTCATATTTTTTGATCCATTCTGCCAATCTATATTTTCTAATTGGGGAGTTTAATCCATTTACATTCAGCGTTATTACTGTGAAGGCATTTCTTGAATCAGCCATCCTATCCTTTGGTTTATGTTTGTCAGATACGTTTTTTCCCTCTCTCTCTTAATGTCCTTTAACATACCCATGCTGTACCTCTTTAGTACTGAACCTTTCTCCATATTTCTCTCTCCTTTCTTGTTTCTCTGTCGGTAGGGCTGTCTTTAGTATCTCAAGTAGGGCAGGTCTCTTGTTAGCAAGTTCTCTCAGCACTTGTTTTTCTGTGAAAAATTTAAGCTCTCCCTCAGATTTGAAGGAGAACTTTGCTGAATAAAGAATTCTTGGTTGGAAATTTTTCTCTCAGAATTTTAAATATGTCATGCCACTGCCTTCTCACCTCCATGGTGGCTGCTGAGTAGTCACTACTGAGTCTTATGCTGTTTCCTTTGTAAGTGGTGAATTACTTTTCTCTTGCTGCTTTCAGAACTTCCTCCCCATAATTTCTGTTTCTTTTTATACTTCCAAATTCTTCATGCTCACCCGTTGTCTTCTAAATATCCTTTAGCTCTTTATCCGTATTTTCCTTCATCTCTTTGAATTGATTTAGGAAAAAAAAAGAAGGGACCTCCTTGCAGATCTAATGGGCTATTGAAATGCTAAGAGACAAGGAGTTTAGGGCCATTAAGGAACAATCAAGAAAGCAGAGAAAGGGGCTCTTCAGACAAGAGTCCTCGCCTTCTGGATTTGTATATGCACCTGATTCTTTTTCAGCCCTGCAATTCTCCGTTTTTTGTTCACTGGAACTCCAAAAAGTCTCTTTTTATTTTTGGTTTATTTTTGTGATTTTTTTGCTGTTTTTGCTAGCCCAATCTCCTCTCCTCCAGGCTGACTGCGCCCCGATTCTCCGGTGTCTGGTCTCAGTCTATCTATGTTTGGAGTCTTTGCTCAGCAGTCTGAGTTTTCAATCAGAGCTGCAACTGCAGTTCTCCCTCCTGGTTCACAGCATGGGACTGAGCCTGGCAGGGAGGGGCACGGGTCCCCTGTCCACGAGAACGTACAGATTTCGGTGATCTCAGCTGTTCCACGCATTCATGAGTGTTGTATGAAGTACCCAAAGTCAAATTGCTCTGCAGTGTCCAGTGTATGCAGTTCCTGGCTTTCTACCTACTGCTCTGGAGGAGTAACTAAAACCTACACCTCACCACTCTACCACCTTGCCCCACCCTCTCTAGCATATTTTTAATTTCTACTGCTGTGCTTTTCATCCCCATAATTTCTGTTTCTTTTTATACTTCCAAATCTTTATGCTCACCCATTGTCTTCTAAATATCCTTTAGCTCTTTGTCCATATTTCCGTTCATCTCTTTGAATTGATTTAGGAAATTTGTCTGAACTTCTTTGATTAGTTGTTCTAAATTCTTTGTCTCCTCTGAAGTTTTAATTTGTTCCCTTAATTGAGCCATATCTTCCTGTTTTTTAATATGGCTTGTAATTTTTTCCTGATGTCTAGGCATCTGATTATCTTGATGGGTTATCTCTAAAGGTCCGTTTCTCCCTCTATTCTAGGGTTTTATTGTTGATTGGCGTTTTGTTAATGCTTTTCTTTGACACTTGGTCCAACTTATTCTAGACCTTCAGAATAGCTCTTGTTTAACTCTTCAGATTTTCTCAGCTCTTCTTTACCTGATTCTTGCCCTGGATATGCAGTACAGTTTTTAAGATTGTACTTTTTGTGCAATTGTTTCGCCTCCACCAGAAAGCTTCCTTTCCTCTGTTCTTTCTCTGGGAATCTTGATCTGTTTGGTTTCTTTTTGTGAAGAATTTTCTCCCCAGCTCTATGGTTTGCTTAAATTCTCTCCTTTAGTGTCCTCTTTTCTTTATACTTTTCAGTTCTGGGACCCATTCTGTCCTACAGTGGTTCAGTATACCTCCCTCCTCCTTTTTCTCTCCTGTGAGGATTTTCTGCCTCCAGTTCCTTTCCCATTAGGGTATCCCATGGCTGGGAGCCAGATGGAGTCAATCCACAAAGGTGGGTCACTCCAGAAAAGTCTGTTTTGCATTAAGGTGATCCAGCCAACAATAAGTGGATTTAGTGAACATATCACCTTGCCCACAGTTTTGCCATGTTCTCTTCCAACACCCCACCCTCATGCCCCACTCCTGGGGCCCCTTTTGTATGCAGCACAACTTAGTTTCCACTCTGGGTTTCTTCAGACTTGGGTCCCTGTGCCTGGATATGTGTAGGATCCTGACTTGTAGTCTGTGTCCATGCAGGAGGGACTGGTGCCTCTGCGTGACTCCCAAGCTGAGCAGAATGAAGTAAAGGGGAGGGTAATAAACCTGTGGGTCTACGACAGAAATTTCCTACCTGATATTTTTCTGTTTCTGCTGTTCAGCTTTGTGGAGTCCTTCTCCAGTTTTTACTGTCCTCCAGAGTTCTAAGCAAGTAGGATTTGTCCTTTTATTTGCTGATTCTTTAGGGAGGCTTTTCTAGGGGATGTCTCATGTTGCCATGTGGATGATGTCACTATCTATGTCTTCTGATAATGCAATAAACTTAACTCTAAAAAATTATATCTTGCCCATCTTTAAAAATTTCTTAATCGTTTTACATGTTGTGAAAAGCAAAATAGAACTTTGTAGCAATTTAATTGCACTTTTGATCCAGCAGAGATGAACAAAATGAAATAAAACATTTTTAATGGAAAATAAAATGAAATTGATAACTGTTGTTTCTTTTTGATAAGGTAATTTATTAGAGGCAGGAGGTCAAGAAATATAAGAAACAGTAATTTCTAAATTAGTAATTTTCTAAATGACATCATTGTCTTGGTTTAATTTAGCTTTACCAAATCTTACTCACTTCATTTTTCATTACAGGCATATCCCATTCACCACAACAAATCAGAACAATGTCTTACGTTTTCGTAAATGATTCTTCTCAGACAAATGTGCCCTTGCTCCAAGCCTGCATTGATGGAGACTTTAACTATTCTAAACGGCTTTTGGAAAGTGGCTTTGACCCAAATATTCGAGACAGCAGGGGCAGAACAGGCCTTCACCTGGCGGCAGCCCGAGGAAATGTAGACATCTGCCAGCTGTTGCATAAATTTGGTGCTGATCTTCTGGCCACAGAATATCAAGGAAACACAGCTCTTCACCTCTGTGGCCATGTGGATACTATTCAGTTCTTAGTTTCCAATGGACTCAAAATTGATATTTGGTAAGTTCTCTGTGGATTTTGAAGTCTACTCATTTCTTCCCATCAGTCTCACAACCCATGTTCAGATCTCTGAGTGTGCTGATTTTGTAGCCACATTGATGAGTTGTAATGGCAAGTTCAGAAAGGCATTGAGGACAGTGTAATTTGGTTAGGGGAGTTGATTGCTAGATTTATGCTGAAGCAATATGACTTTTTCTATGAACATAGTGCAGTTTCTGCTACTAATTAATTATTTGTATGTTGTGAGACAAGGGAAAAGAAGAAAGGAATGAACTTTTGTCAAAATGTGGGTTGGACACTGAATTCACTTATGTTAGCTCATTTAATCCTCAGTATGAATAACTCTTGCAGTAGGTGTTAACTTCATTTTACAGATAAAATAGTTGAGACAAGAACAGTTAGATGGCTTGAGAAGGTTATACCACTTGTAAATGACAGGACTGGAATTTGAACCAAGTTCCACCTGACTCTAGAGCTCATGTACCTCTGTCATACACTATGCTAGCTTTGTAATGTCTCTGGGCCTCAGCTTCCTTTCTATACCAAAGAATTTCAGGAAGTTGTATTTTTTTGTTTGTTTGTTTTAAAAACACCCTGTCTCTAGAGTGGGAAAGATGTCAGGCTACCTTTAAAACTGAACTTGACCTTTAAATTATAGTTACATGCTGCCCTAATTTTATAGGTGTTACCATTAATGCCTTTGAATCTGAATAAGCCAGTAAATGTTTTTAACCACTACAGGACAGCCTGTGGTAGAACTGACTGCAGGATTTAGTCTGATTTGGGTTCTCTCCTATTACTATCTTTGGGTTTGTTTGGCTGAGCAGCTGGTAGAAGCTCATACTATTAAATAAATAAATGTCCTCCAGACCAGATACTTACCTTGCACAGCATGTGACATAAGTATCCTTTGGTTGAGACACCCCCTATCCCCCACCCCCACCCCCCCCTTTTAAAGCTCTTCCATGCAACCTCCAATTTATAACTTTCTGAAGTTTTGGGAGGTTTGGGAAGTTCTTTTAAAAAGAAAAGAAAAGAAAAGAAACCTGTCACTTAAAAAGAATTTAAATGTTCTCTCTTTTCCTTCCAGAAAAATGTTGAAAATAAATAGTTGGGTTAACCAAAGCAGTTCATTTGGCTACTTTTTTTTTTTTTTTTTTTTTTTTAAGTTCTTAGACTTTTTTATATATACTTTTCCCACAAACTGTAAATTTCAATTATAAGTGAATCAAGGAGTTGACGTCCTAATTAATTTCTGAGAAAATGCTCTTTTTTTTTTAATCCTGTCTTTTGCTTATATATTTCTTTATTCCTTTTCCCTGAAATGGAAAAATAAAACAGGTTAATTCAAAATTCAAATTCTGGCTTAATCATTGGTTCTGCTCTAGGTTTTAAATCATTGTGACCATCCCTTTTTCACTGAGATCATCACAGATGGATACTAACAATATAATATAATTACTATGCCAGCCTCTTTATTTTTATGAACTTTTTTTTTAGCAATCATCAAGGCGCTACACCCTTAGTTCTGGCAAAGCGCAGGGGAGTGAATAAAGATGTCATCCGATTGCTGGAATCTTTGGAAGAACAGGAGGTAAAAGGATTTAACAGAGGAACCCACTCAAAACTGGAGACCATGCAGACGGCCGAGAGTGAAAGGTATGTGAGGTAATTTTTTTAAGGGGCAAGTCATTTTAAATACCTGGATCTTTTGTGGTGGCTATGTGCGCTTTATATTCTTTTGCTTTCAAGTATATAGCTTTGCTACTTTTTTTTGAACTTTATTTCAGTCCTTATGGCTCCCACTCACAATTGGGAAACTATAAACAGAAAATTCTTAAGTGCCCATATGGACAAAATATTCTGTTAGCCACTGTGCAAGGAAGGGAACCTTCCATATTGGCAGCACAAGGGAGAGGAGGTAGTTAAGAGCTGAACATGAGGGGAGGAAAGAGTAATTTGAGAATTTTAAGTACAGGTCATAAAACAAGTGGAATTTCAAAAAAAGGAGGAGATAGATGGGAAATGCCAAGAACTTGGATAATATTAGGAAAGACCAAAAAGTTTCAAGGGTAGGGAAGTTGGAGTCTTGAAAAGTGAAAACAGAAGGGGGAGTGTAATACAGGATTTAAAGGGGGGAAACACATGCACAATTCAGTAATGTGGAAGTGGTGTTCACATGAGTTAAGAACAAATGAAATGTGGGCTCGTATAAGTGAAGCTAAGACCCTGACAGGGTCCCTAAATTTATTATCACTTCTCATCTAGAAGCAGTTAAGAACACAGTTCAGGTAGCTCAAAAAAGGTGGCAAAGCATCTTTGTCCTTGACTCACTGGCTCATCAGGTAAGGTCTCTAGCCAGACTTGATTATACTAGCATGTAGTTTGGTTTGAGCACTAGGGAGTTTCAGCCTTCTAGATTATAGTAGTGAGGTAAGAATTATGATGAGCTTACTATAGTCTCTTCCCAAATTTTTTGGTAGAATAAAGAAAACAAACAAGGGCCCACACCAGCCAGTGACCCAGTAGCCAACTGACCAGGACTTGGATTTAGAATCACATAGACCACTTAGATCATTGGATTCATTGTTGGGATCATTGTTTCTGTAAGTTTTAAATTAAATCCTCCCTGTTTTTCATAGCTAACCCTTCATTTGATTCCTTTGTACTCAGGATTGCTTTCCTTCCTCTTTATGTGGTCCTTGGGGACCATTAAGTCCACTTTTAAGCTTAGTTCTATTTTGTTTAGATACTTTCAAAGCACTTATACTGTCCAAAAGAAATTAAAGAGCTTTTCTTCTAAAAGAGTAAGTGCTCCTAATGAGTTATCACTGGAATCTGACAGGGAGATATAATAAGCAAGAAGTCAAAGCTTTATGATAGTGCAAAATATTCCCTCTCCTGTGTCATTTTAAGTGAACCATACTCTTGTACTTTACTCTTGTTATTGTTGTGGAATACAGTTAATGCCATTGTATTCTGCTGCTTCTTCAGTCCGTAGAACTTGAAGTGTTTAGAATTTTCTGAAGGATCTTGTCTAATGTTCCCTCTTGAAAGTGCTTTAGTAGCAGAGTAGGAGGAAGCTCCCAGGACGAGGGAGAGGGGACACTGCCTGCCCTGAGAGCTCAGGCCCCTGGGGAACAGCCAGGATGGCCGCAGAGAAGGGAGTTCCCTTGGTCTTTAGGCTGCTGACATTCTTTCAGGGTAGTAAGATGAAGTCAGGTTGTGCCAGTTTGAATATATTGTGTCCCCCAAATGCCATTATGTTTTATGTAATCTTTTGTGGGCAGACGTTATCAGTGTTGATTAGATTGAGTGTTTCTGTGGAGATGCGCCCCACCCAACTGAGAGTGATGACTCTAATTGGATAATTTCCATGGAGTGTTGGCCCGCCCATTGGGTGGGCCTTCATCAGTGGAGCCATATAAATGGGCTGAAAAACAGAAGGAACTCGGTGCAGCTGTGAGTGATGTTTTGAAGAGGAGCTACAGCCAAGAGGGACACTTTGGAGAAAGCACAGGAGCTGCAGATGAGACACATTTTGAAGAAGGCCGTTAGAAGCAGACTCTTGCTCCAGAGAAGCTAAGAGAGGACAGATACCCCAAGTGCAACTAAGGGTGACATTTTTGAGGAACTGCAGCCTAGAGAGGAACATCCTGGGAGAAAGCCATTTTGAAACCAGAACTTTGGAGCAGACGCCAGCCACGTGCCTTCCCAGCTAACAGAGATTTTCCAGACACCATTGGCCATCCTCCAGTGAAGGTACCCGATTGTGGATGTGTTACCTTGGACACTTTATGGCCTTTAGACTGTAATTGTATAACCAAATAAACCCCCTTTTATAAAAGCCAATCCATGTCTGGTGTTTTGCATTCCGGCAGCATTAGCAAACCAGAACACAGGTCTCCTGTGTTTTCGAAAATAAATGGGCCTCATAGTCTTCCCAAATTTTAATCTGAAGATGCATTTCATGCCCTTTTCTCCTCACTTGTATCCTCCGAATGGACAGTCAGAATGCCATGAGCAGATTAATAACATTGAGTTAACATAGTATTTGTTCAAGTTCTTGTTGCTTCAGAATGACTTAAAGTTTATTTTCATCTTTGTATAAAATATTAAATTTCTTCAAACTTTTTTACCATGAAAAATGTCCAAGAATGTGTTTTTTATGGGTGTATTTTTGGAATCTTTATTTTGTCAGTAGCCAGTTTCTTGGCACCTGTTTATCAGCAATTCACTTAACTTTATTTTGCTTCAGTTGTGATTACTTATTAACTAAGAAATGATGAGTCAGCTCAGTATGAAATACTTGGCGCCTGCTTCCTTCACATACCTGCCATTTCACTTCGGTATGAGAATTTGTACTATTAACACTGTGTGCCAGTTTGAATATATTATGTCCCCCCAAACGAAGTTATCTTTGATGCAATCTTGTGGGGCAGACATATTAGTGGGGATTAAGTTGGAACGTTTGGATTAGGTTGTTTGCATGGAAATGTGCCCCACCCAACTGTAGGTGATGACTCTGATTGGATATTTCCATGGAGGTGTGGCCCCGCCCATTCAGGGTGGGCCTTGATCAGTGGAGCCATATAAATGAGCTGACGGGCAGAGGGAACTCAGTGCAGCTGTGAGTGACATTTTGAAGAGGAGACACAGCCAACAGGGACACTCTGAAGAACACCCAGAAGCTGAGAGAGGAACTGCAGTTTGAAGACAGCCGTTGAAAGCAGACTCTTGCCCCAGAGAAGCTAAGAGAGGACAAATACCCCAAGTGCAACTAAGAGTGACATTTTTGAGGAACTGCAGCCTAGAGAGGAATGTCCTGGGAGAAAGCCATTTTGAAACCAGAGCTTTGGAGCAGACGCCAGCCACGTGCCTTGCCAGCTAACAGAGGTTTTCCAGATGCCATTGGCCATCCTCCAGTGAAGGTACCTGATTGCTGATGTGTTACCTTGGACACTTTACGGCCTTAAGACTGTAACTGTGTAACCAGATAAACCCCTTTTATAAAAGCCAATCCATTTCTGGTGTTTTGTATTCCGGCAGCATTAGCAAACTAGAACACAGTGTTATATAAAGCTGTTTCTTCAAAAAATGAATTAATACTTGTGCTACCTGGTTTTCCTGTCCTATTCTGCCCCTCGGTTTGATGGTGGAAATGCTGTCGTTGATGCTGAAATTAAAAAGCTTAAAGGCAATGTCATTAGTCATTAGAGAAATGCTAATCAAAACCGCACTGAGATACACTTCACACCCGCAAGGATAGCAATAATCAAAAAGATAGACAGTAAGAAGTGTTGGCAAGGATGTAGAGAAATTAAGACCCTCATACATTGCTGATGGGAATGTAAAATGATGCAGCTGCTTTGGAAAACAGTTTGGCAGCTCCTCAAATAGTTAATCATAGAGTTATTATATGATATACAATCCAGCAATTCCACTCCTAGGTATTTACCCTAATGGAATTGTAACCATATGTTCACATAAAAACTCGTACATGAATGTTCATAGCAGCCTTATTCATCATAGCCAGAAGTGGAAACAACCAAATAAATGTCCATCAGCTGATGAAAGGATAAACAAAAAGTATGTATATATCCATACAATGGAATATTATTCAGTCATAAAAAGAAATGAAGTACTATTACATGATGATGTATCTTAAAACCTTGAAAACATGCCAAGTGAAAGAAATCAGTCACAGAAAAACACATATTGCATGATTCCATTTATATGGTGTCCAGAATAGGCAAATCCATGGAGATAGAAAATAGATTATTTGTTGCCTGGAGATGGGGGAAAGTGAGAGTGAGGAATGACTGAATAGAAGGGGTTAAGGAAGGGGTTTCTTATTGGGATGATGAAAATGTTCTGGAGTTAGTGGTGATGTTTGCATAACTTTGTGAATATACTAAAAAAGACTGAATTGTATACTTTTTTAAAAGGGTGAATTTTACATGTGAATTATCTCAAAAATGTGAAAAAAAAACTTAAAAGGGTTGCCTAGCATGTGGCATTATACAGAGCTGGGAAATGATTAACCTTTTCTGGAAGAGAGATAAAACAACATTTTATAATGTATTTATTAGAATACTTTCCATTTCCTCTAAAAATCAAATTGATGACAAATATTTCTTCACTTTCCCATTTTATCTTAAGTTTAATTTACTTTCTATTTTAGTTTGTTGAGGACAAATGGGAGGACAAAGACAGTGTAGTTGATACATGTAAAATATATATACACAACACACACACATACCATTATGTTAGAGTCAGGTATCCCCTGGAGAGAAGAAAACATTTAATGAAGTCTCTATAGAAAATCATGATTGGCAGAGCTTCATGAGCTCCTAGAGAATGCTCAACCAGATCCTCATTTTGTATCTAACATCTTTGAGCATGAGGGCATGTCAGCTCGAACATATGCAATAAATTTTATTTAGGTCAAAATAAACTTCTCCTGGATTTCTTTATTTATGGTTTTACTTGATTAGGGCATCTCAAAATGCTCAACTTGTTTGAGCTTTCTTAAATTTCTATATTGTTGTAGATTCCCACTGCAAATCTCTTTTCTTATTCAGAGAATAAACATATTCTAAGACAAAAAAGAAAAAAAAAAGAGTTTGGATGTCAAACGTACAGCCCATTGGGAAGTAAGCTTCCCATGATTAGAGAAGACCTCTTATACTAGTAAAGGCTGAAGGACCTCCGGTTATCAGTCCAAGAAGTAAAATAAAGTTGTAGAATTTTTAAAACTGCCACTGTTGCATGTATCTACTCCAGGTTCCTGGTGACAATGTTATATTGTTTTGATTGTTCTGTGCCCAGATGGTTGAAAGAATATGAAGAGAATATGAAGAGAATGGGTTAAGGAAGGGTAATAATGAATGACCTTCTATAAGCAACAGAGGTGATACATCTGATGATGGCCGTTGTGGCTCTAAATGATACTGGGACTGCGTGTTGTGAGATGACTTGGTGCTCATCCCTCAGAGCTTCCGGTTTGTCACAGTGTAGCCTTCCAGATACCAAAGTCAAATACACCGTTTCCTATTTGTAGCAGTCATATTTTTCATTGATACAGTTCTGAAAACCAGAATCAATGTTTTCATCAACCTTTTTTCAACTAATGCAGAAGGGAGATTGAACAACTTCTGCATTATTGTAGAAGATAGAACTAAAACCAGTAGAAGGAAACTATAAAGAAGAAAGAATTTCTAACAACCAGACCAGTCCAGAGAGATGTTCAACAAACACACTTAATAGTAAGGATTACAGTTAAAGAAGGAATTTCTTGATTGGTCAGACTGTTGAACTAAATTAATAGAAGTCCCTTTTAACTTTAAGATGTAAACAATATTTAGAAATGATTTTTTAGATTTATCCATCTTTGTTTACATCTATTAATATGAATTCTCAAATTATGTATCTTCATTTTGAACTCTTCTAAATTTTAAATAATCAGATATGTTTTGGTTTAGTATCTGATGGAAACAGCTCATTCAACTTTTTTCAAGACTTCTGTTGCGACCTCTTTATTAGAAAAGAATTTTTAACATTGACTCTGCTAGATACGAAATCAAGAAACATAATTATTTACAGTCTAAGATAGACGGTCCTGACACATGCAGGTATATAAATCATTGTGTGTGTGTGTGTGTGTGTGTGTGTGCATACATTGTCTTGAAAGTGTTGGGTTGGAGAACTGGTCTTTTCTAGATAGGACAGTCCCTATTGTTTCATAAGTATTGCAAGTATTCTCTTTCATTCTTTCCTCACAGTGCCATGGAAAGCCATTCTCTCCTCAATCCCAACCTACAGCAAGGTGAAGGAGTCCTTTCCAGCTTCCGAACCACATGGCAGGAGTTTGTAGAGGATCTGGGCTTCTGGCGGGTGTTGCTCTTGATCTTTGTCATTGCCTTGCTGTCTCTTGGCATTGCCTACTACGTGAGTGGGGTGCTGCCCTTCGTGGAAAACCAACCTGAACTGGTGCATTAAAGGATCTCATGGAAGATAGACGGCAAATACCCATCCTGGCTTCTAACATTGGTTCTTAGTTTTTCAAAATTCCTCTCTTAGTGCAGGGCAGTGAGGGCTGTACTTTGTTTTTTGTTTTTGTTTTTGTTTTTGTTGCATTTTTACTTATTGTAATCCTTTTAGAAGAATGATGTGTTCCTTTTAACTACAAACTGTAGTCAAGTATGCTGCATTCTAAAGCTACCGCTGACTCGGCCTGACTTCTTAGGAAAGCCTACACATTAGCCTTGTTTGATAAAAACTTGGAAATGACTAGAGAATAAAAAAAACAAAAAGAAGAGTCTAGGAGGTCCTTGCTGTAGAAACTTTACCCTAATATAGGGCCAGTTAAAGTGAAGTGTTCAAAAAGAAAAAGGTTTTCTTATATAATTAGATTGTGTGCGTCGTGGTTTTTCTTTGTTTCTTTTATTTTTTTGCAGGAGCCCCCTTTTTTAAATTTACTTTTTCTGGGGATAGGGAAGAGAATGAAACATTTACTTCAAATTAAAACTTGAAGCACTTTTATCAAATCCTGTACAGTAAATTAATATAGTTAGAATCTGTTTGGTTTATTTCAGTAGTTTTCAAACCTAGTCATAGAATAAACCAAACTTTTGAAAATGAGCTATTTTTTCTTCAAAAATGATTGATTCAATCTTAATATTTATTTGTTTTTAAGATAATTTTGACTTTTTGGTAAACTGCTTTGCTTTTTGTTAATATTTGTGAAAAGAAACTTGAGGAGGTCATTTTTGTTCACTTTTCAATTTCTCCTAGCATTTTATTTCAAAAGTATTCTATTCATCAAAAATATAGTCAGAAACCCTTTTTCTACTCAATAGTTCGCAGGGAAAAAATAATTGTGATATTTAACTGTCACTATAATTCTGTAGTGCTATTTATTTTAGTGAAAAATTCAGTTCTGTAAGCTAGCTGTGCTGTCACAGTTGTATCATAGTTCATAATTATTTCATGTTATATATAATCCTGTTAGAGCCCTTTTAGAATTTTCATAACAATCCCATCCACATCAGTAATTCTCTGATGGCAAGACTGATGGGATATTTCTGAGTTAACAGTGCAGAACTGTATTGTATTGAGTTATCGTAAACTCTTGAACGGTAATATTATGTAAATTGAAATCTGGCTCCCAAACTATATTGCTGTTTCAGCAGTATATTTGAAGGCCTCTTTTGTTAATATTTCTGTAATGTATAAATCACATTCTTAGGTTATTACAAAAAGAATATGAAGGCTTGAAATTATTCATTGGGTGAAGTCAGAAAATTATACTAAAAGAACTAATGGTTTTATTTTTAAAACAAAGGCATCTAAGCTACTGCTAATTGAGTTGTTGCTAGAATTAGAAATTATAGTTTAGAATACAGTGGTATTTCTGTGATTCTTTTTGCTTAATTTCTGTTTTGTATTTATGTGTCTCATATTTGAGGCTTTTTCTTTTATGTGGCTTTATCCTATCTTAAAGAGCTGTTTTAAAATTCCTGATTAACTGGCTGCTTCAGGATCAGCTTTTCAGGATCAACTTGCAGAGTCTTGCTTTTAGGTTAAATACAAACAAAATAAATCATAGTCATAAATACAGCAAAAAAAAAAAAAGAGCTGGCTTTAGAATGGAGAATGCTAAAACAACTCATTTGAAGTATATTCAGAATGAAAACTTTGGAATTAGCTTTATATTTGTTTGTAAAACTAAACAGATATGCAGAATTGGTCAATATATATAAATATATTGAATTTTTTAAAGTTTTAAGATTAATGTTTCCTTTTAAGTGCTGATCGTTGTATTATTCTATTCTCTGTATTCAATAATGCCACCAATAAATGTGTTTCTAAATCCCTTAATCACCATCCGGTTTCTTAGTATATCATTGTTTTTCTTTTACTTGGGGGATTTTTATAATGGGTTGCAATTAACTGTTAAAAAACAGAGCTTCTTTTCAAACCTGATGTAATCAGTATATTGAGTTTCAAGTATGTTTGCCTTTTAAATGCTCTGAAACTGTTTGGGGTTGATTCTGGGTTTAAGAGTGGTAATAACTATCGTGATTAAACACCTCCTGATAATACAAGTCACTTTACATGCATTTACACACATCTCATTTCATCCTTCTCCCTCCCTGCCTTAGCTACAACATTCACATTTTATAAGACAAGGAAACTGACTCAGGGAAGGTTAAGTAACTTGTCCAAGGTCAGACAGGAAGGAGTGGAACAGGGATTCCAGATTGAGGTTCTAGCCCCACTCATAAAGGTTTGCTCTTTACCTGTGCCTGGCTTTCTGTCATGAATCTGGAAATGGAAACATGTTTCCCTGGGGCCTCTCCCTGGTTCTGTCTCAGAAGTAGTGCATCTTACTAAATTTTCCACTCCTGTGCTCCTCCTCCCATAATGTACCATTTTAACACATCCCCTCTCTCAGTGTTACCAGCCTTCAAAATCAATCTCAAACTTGAGCATTTTCAGGAAACCTTCCATAGTTAACCATATCTCACGTCTACTTTTCTCCTGACATTTCCTCACCACCTACCAACTTAGTTTTATTATATTTGCTCTGCGTTTCTTGATCTGTTCCTGTGTAAACATGTGGGAGTTTTGTCTCCTTTGTCTCTTTAACTATAAGCTCCATGACAGCAGAGACTTAGAATATTTTTACTACCCCATCTGTCCACAGTGCAATCTATAGTTCTTTTTGTACACAAATACTGATTGTATTGCTTTTTTACCTGTAGCTTTTTTTTTGCCCCTTCAGATGAACTTTCACATTTTCTGCCCCCCAAAACTGCTCATGTGAACATTGCTAGCCATTCTTATTCCAAAATGTGACTGTCACTCGATGGATGAACTACACAGTCTCATACTTTGCAGCTCCTTATGTAAATGAGGCTTTCAGCCAGCATGGCCTGCCACTTGGCCTAGAAGCCCACCAGGACCAAAATTCACCCTTTTTTTTTGGTTGTTGTTTTGGTTTGGTTTGGTTTAACCAGGCCTCAGTCTTTGACTTTGTGAAATTGTTCATGTACGTATCAGAATGCTTTCAGCTACAAGATAGCAAAATCCAAATTCAAAGGGGGCTTAAATCAAAAGGAAATTTATTGGTTGTGTAATTGGGAGTCCATAGTTAGGGTGGACCCCAAGGGTGGCTTAATGCAAGGTCTCTAGCTCAGTTTCCCTGTCCTGCTTTTGGCTCTGCCCTCTTCTGTTTGTTGGTTTCATCCTCCAGCTGGCTCTGAGATGTGTCCAACATTTTCAGATATCACATCTATGTGTAACCGTGTAGAGAAGAAAGAAACCATCTTTCCTGTGACTGCTTCCAAGGAAACTTTCTTGCAAAGGTCCTAGTAAACTTCCTCTGTGTTTCCTTGGCTATTACATCATGTACCCTATTCCCAAACCAGTCTTGTGCCAGAGGAGTGCCATGCCCTGGTTGGCTTAGGTGGACCTGGGTTGATGAACTTTGGCATGGGGGAGGCTAATAGAATTAATATGATTGGCTTGGGCAGTGATTCTCATTATGGATGGTACCAACCCCCATGGGAACTTTTTCGGAAATGTGGTTGTCACAATAATTGGGCAGGGGCCTTGCATGTTTTATGTCCTACAGTGCGTGAGGCAGTCCAGCACAATAGAGAATTGTTCTGCATGCCACATGATTCTTGAATGTTCTGTTGGACGTGTATGTGGATAAAAAAGATTTTTCAATTATTTAAGCCTAAAACCAACTCCATTTTACATTTTAAAACGAAGTATTTTGGGTACAGTTTTAGTGTATCCTAAATTTTCCAAGAATTCAACCACTAGATAAATTGAAGGAGGATTTTACTTTGTTTTATTCAAAACCTGATTAAAAGTTGTACCTGTTTTGAAAATCCTTGTTTTTGACAGCAGTGCTACTGACAGTAATTGAGGCACCAGTATAATTCTCTGTGTGACTTCACTGTATCTGCTAGTGTAGCTGTACATGAGTAATTATATATTGAAATACATATTTTTTTTTTGTAAATCACTCTTATTTTGCTTTTATATTCCACTTAGGACATTTTATTGATTGCAGCAAATGTTGCCTTTTATCTGGGACCCATACTATAGTTTATATTATTTAATCATTTTCATGTACCTTTTCCAGATAGTTTATCTTAGAGAGTACTCCACAAGTAGCATTTCTCAAAGCTCACAGAAAAATAGGGAAAAAATTAGGCCAGCATCTGGTTAAGCCACCCTTTAAAATTGTTCAAGCCAATACAATTGCAGTTGTGCTAGATGAAGCAAAGCTTTGGGATCAAGCCCATTCTTTTGTGCTCTGGAGTGGATTCAAAACAATTTTCTAAGGAGGATCTTGGCCTTGTCATGGATACCCCCTTGGTTTTCCTCAGAGAACAGATAGGCTGGCTTTCTGTTCAGTCATTCATCCTTGTACTTTTCCCATCACAACCATAGCCCAAGGGTCTATAGTCCCCTGGCCAACAGAGATTTGGCCGCACTCCGGTTAGTTGTCAAGGAATACAATCTGGAGATCCTTGTCACAAAATTCATCAAAAATCTAGCTGATCATGATAGTTAGAATTACTTGGAGGATGTTTTAGATCAGCACTGTCCAAGCAAACTTTCTGCAGTGACAGAAATTTCCATTACCTGCACCGTCCAGTGTGGTAGCTACTAGCCACCTGTGATTATTTAATTAATTTAAATTAAATAAAAATCCAGTTCTTCATTCACACTAACCGCTGTTATATTGAACAGCACAGATAGAAGACATTTCCATTTTTGCAAAAGTTCTTTTGGATGGCACTGTACTGAATCTAGCTTGGGATTGAGTCAGGTCAGTATAGAGTTAGATACTTGAACTGTAGTGTGTCATGGCCCACCTCAGTAGCTTTTACTGAGTTTTTCAATCATAATTGTTTATTATACAGAGCTTATTAATTCACATATCCTGTTTTTATCCTCACTTTACAATTAGGGAAAAAAACAGCCCCTGAGGTTTGAACCACTTGCCCAAAGTCACCCAGCTAGTATGTTGCCAGGCTGGGAGTCGAACTCAGGTAGTCTGAATCTGGGGTCTTTTCTCCTAACCATCATGCTATGATGCCTCCTTCTGCTTAGTTGAAGTGAAAAATGGCCAAAGGACTAGCACTATGGACCCAATCATTGCACCTATTCTAAGGAAAGTTACTGAGAACACTTTTGGCACAGTTCTTCACGGTACCCCTGAGGAAGAACCTGCTTCTTACAACCAGGAACAATTGCATTTCTGTTGAGCAGTTACATTGCTTTTACCTTTTGTTCTCAATGAATTATGTAATTGATCAGGTAGAATTCCTCTTTCACACTGGATGCTGAAAACCTGAATACCAAATTTAAGTTCCACCAGAAGCAATTGTAATAACCGATTATCGTGGTGCTTTACTGGAACCACATTCCTGATTTATTTTATGTCCTCACCTTTAGTTTTAGTTCCTTTTCTAAATACCACTTTTTATTTATGCTATCCCATATCATTTAAGCCCTCTTAAATTGTCTTCAGATCATAATGGGATAGTTCATTAGACATTTATTCTTATAAATGAATTGATAGGACTACCACAAAACTACTTATCGATTTCTGGAAACAACACAGAAAATGTGTTACACAGAAAATAGCCTTTGCAATGGGAAACAATATTTTGTTGCCTTCTTCAAAATGCAGTTATGGTTTCTGGCACACCTGCAATTGTCAATTTACCTTATCTATGTGCCTCTTAGTTCCAAAAAGGTTTAAAATTCAGCTGAATAAGCAGGTGTTATTCTAAACTATAGAAATCGAATTTCCCAGGTTGTTGTATTCTAGCATTCTAATGAATCATTTGAGTGAAGCCTGAAAAATAAGTATTAATAAATTACTATAATTATACAATTTTAGAAATGGAGGGTATATTAGAAATCATCTAAGTGGGGGAAAAAAGACCAAGAGGGACCAAATGACAGTGGTCCCAAAATTAGGAAAGGGGCAGAACCATTATCTGAATCTAGACATAGTCCATAGCTCTTACCTCTACCATACTGCCCCTCACATCTCCATCAACCCTCAAAAAATGTTATTTTAAATATTATGTTAAAATATGAGTAACTGGGGTTAGATACATAAAGATAGACTTGCTGGTGTGTTCTGTGTACCTTAATAGTTACCCAAAACACTGACCTTTTCACCAAGCTGATACTGTCATAAGCCATGGAAATACAGGCTAGGTGTCTGTAACCCCAGTTTCTATTTGTTTATCAACCAGAGAGTCACCATAAACCTATCATCTTCTGGTGAAAAACACTGAGTGAGAAATCTTTTCAATTCTAAAAAAAAAAAAGAAAAGAAAACCCCAAGGAATGCACTTTTTCCATAAAGCACATTAAACCATGCTTCTGCATGAACAAAGTACTGTGCAATGGGTTCTCTTCCAACAAAATGCTTTGAAGGAGCTAAGCAGAAGACCTCCAGAGTTTCAATAGCAGGCATAGTGTTACCACATTTTTCAATGGTTAGTCACAGTACTTTGTCTTATTAGACCAGCTGTTGCTTCAAGCTCATTGTTTGCCACATACTTTTAATTCAATTTAGGCAATTGGTGGTTGCAGGAACATTGGTAAACTTAAGCCCTGGGATTATAAAATGTCCTGCTTGATGGTGATTAAAAAGGCCATTCACTGCCTGGTTCTCTGGTGCCAGAGATATTTTATGAATGTTAATTGAGCTCTTTAATATGTTTTCCTATGTCCTTTCCAGCATCGTTGGGAAGCATTTTTTAAAAAGCAGTAAGAAATGTGTGAAAATAGGAGAATAACCCAGACTCATTGTATCTGCTTAGGGATCACTTACTAGGGGTGTTAAATAGATTCTTCTCCCTCCTTTTTTTTCCATAAAAACTTACTGTGTTTTTGTTGTTGTTGCTGTTTTTAATCTAGGTTATTTTTTCAGTCCAATAATAAGCTCTGGCCAAGGAAATTCCAACTTGAAACTTGCAATATAAGTCTACTGAAAGTCAAAAAAAAAAATGGATAAATTGTTTATTTGATGGAATTATTACAAATTAACATGAGTATATACTATTTTATGAATCGATATATTTCAGCAAATTTCAGTTGTTTTTCCCCCCCATTTTTTTTTTCAATTTTAGAACATTTTTATTGTTCCAAAAAGAAAAACTCCATACCCCTTATACCTCACTATTACTTACATTTAGCATTGGTGCGGTACCTTTGTTAAAATTGATGAGAGAATATTAAAATATTACTAACTATAGTCCCTAGTTTGCATAAGGGGTATTTTTTCCTTTATCTTTATTTTTTTTTCTTTTTTTTTCTTCATTTTATTGAGATGTAGTCACATACCATGCAGTCATACAAAAGAAATCGTACATTTGATTGTTCACAGTACCATTACATAGTTGTACATTCATCACCTAACCCAAGCCCTGACACCTTCATTAGCACACACACAAAAATAACAAGAATAATAATTAAAGTGAAAAAGGGCAATTAAAGTAAAAAAGAACACTGGGTGCCTTTGTTTGTTTGTTTGTTTGTTTGTTTTGTTCCCCTATTTTTCTACTCATCCATCCATAAACTAGACAAAGGGGAGTGTGGTCCTTACGGCTTTCCCAATCCCATTCTCACCCCTCATAAGCTACATTTTTATACAATTGTCTTTGAAATTCATGGGTTCTGGGTTGTAGTTTGATAGTTTCAGGTATCCACCACCAGCTACCCAATTCATTAGAACCTAAAAAGGGTTGTCTAAAGTGTTGCGTAAGAGTGCCCACCAGAGTGACCTCTCGGCTCCTTTTGGAATCTCTCTGCCACTGAAGCTTATTTCATTTCCTTTCACATCCCCCTTTTGGTCAAGAAGATGTTCTCCATCCCACAATGCCGGGTCTACATTCCTCCCTGGGAGTCATATTCCACATTGCCAGGGAGATTCACTCCCCTGGGTGTCTGATCCCACATAGGGGGGAGGGCAGTGATTTCACCTTTCAAGTTGGCTTAGCTAGAGAAAGAGGGCCACATCTGAGCAACAAAGAGGCATTCGGGAGGAGGCTCTTAGGCACAATTATAGGGAGGCCTAGCCTCTCCTTTGCAGCAACAGTCTTCCCAAGGGTAAATCCTGTGGTAGAGGGCTCAACCCATCAAACCACCAGTCCCCTATGTCTGTGGTCATGTTAGCAACCATCGAGGTGGGGTAGGCCAATACCCCTGCATTCTCCACAGGCTCCTCAAGGGGGCTCTACATATTTTTTTTCCTTGTTTTTTTTTTTGTTTTTTTTTTTTTATTAAATTCAGTTTTATTGAAATACATTCACACACCATACAATCATCCATGATATACAATCTACTGTCCACAGTATGATAACATAGGTATGCGTTCATCACCACAATCTATCTCTGAACATTTTCCTTACATCAGAAAGAACCAGAACAAGAATAAAAAATAAAAGTGAAAAAAGAACACCCAAATCATCCCCCCATCCCACCCCATTTGTCCTTTAGTTTTTATCCCCATTCCTCCACTCATCCATACACTAGATAAAGGGGGTGTGATCCACAAGGTCTTCACAATCACACTGTCACCCCTTGTAATCTACATTATTATATAATTGTCTTCAGGAGTCCAGACTGCTGGGTTGGAGTTTGGTAGTTTCAGGTATTTACTTCTAGCTATTCCAATACATTAAAGCCTAAGAGGTGTTATCTATATAGTGCATAAGAATGTCCACCAGAGTGACCTCTCGACTCCATTTGGAATCTCTCAGCCACTGAAACTATTTCGTCTCATTTTGCATCCCCCTTTTGGTCAAGAAGATACTCTCAGTCCCACGATGCCAGGTCAACTTTATGATGATACCATGAACAACTGATTGTACACTGTGGATAAATGTATGGTATGTGAATATAACTCTATAAAATTGTAGGAAAATATATATATGGGAGTAAAAGTGTTGGAGAAAACATGGTGAGAGGGATGATGCCTCACCAATATGGACTAACTACAATGTGTAAACTCAGAATTGCATCTTAGAACAGAGCCTAACATGGACACAATAATTGTAATAGTCCCTAGATTGTAAGCTCTTACAGCAGTTAACTCTATCCCTGAATTGTAAGGCCTATCTCTAAACTTAGAGATGCTGATCCCCTAGCGTATAACCTGATTGGTCTCTGGAACTATGCATATCTCTGAGACACCTGAAACTCAGAGCTAGAGCTCAGCAGATATGAATGTCAGTGTTAGTGCATACAGCCACTGTCAAAAAAAAAAAAAAAAAAAAGCTGAAAAAGAGCCCAGACTTCAATTAGTGATATGAATGAAGCAGGTCTGGTTAAGACCAGGGCAAGCCAGGCCAAAGGATAAAGGTTGAAACTGATTGTTTTTTAAAACTTCAACTTTCATATGAGACCAAGGGAATAGATATCTATTTGGTACAGGATCTAAATTTTCTAAACGGTACAACTCTACTGTCGATTTGTTCAAACACCACAATTGTATGGAACTTTGAATAGGAAGTGAGATACGGTAGGTTAGTATAGGCTGGAGTTAAATAGTGACACATCCTAGAGTAATTTGGGCAGATAATAAAAAATATATTTACAGCCTCCCCCTCCCCAGCCCCGAGGATCTGGGGGAAGGTGCGGATGTGTTGAACACCCTCACCTGGACTGGTGTTGATGTTGTCACAAACATTGGGACTGGCGGTTTGATGTGCTGAGCCCTCAAGCATGCGACTTGCCCTTATGAAGCTCATTACCACAAAGGAGAGTCTAAAGTTGTATGTAATGGTGCCTAAGAGTCTGCCCCTGAGTACCTCTTTGTTGCTCAGATGTGGCCCTCTCTCTCTCTAACTGAGCCATCTCGACAGGTGAACTCGCTGCCCTCCCCCCTATGTGGGACCCAACTCCCAGGGGTGTAAATCTCCCTGGCAACGCAGAGGATGACTCCTGGGGATGAATGTGGACCTTGTTTGTTTGTTTTTTTAACTTTTTTTTTTAATGACCTGTATAAAAAATAAAAAAATTAAAAAAAAAAATTTAAAAAAAAACCTACAATAAAAGAACATTTCAAAGAGACCATAACAAGGGAGTGAGAAAAAGACAACTAACCTAAGATAACTACTTTACTTCCAACATGTTCCTACTCTACCCCAAGAAAGTTACCTAATATATCAACATTTCTGTGAACTTGTTCCTACTATACCCATCAGAAATTAACAGACCATAGTCATTCCTGGGCATTCCCAGAATGTTAAATTTACCCACGATAGTTTATCTGTTCTTCTTGGATTATTGTTCCCCCTTCCTTAATTGCTCTCTATCGCTAGTTCCCCTACATTCTACATTATAAACCATTTGTTTTACATTTTTCAAAGTTCAGATTAGTGGTAGCATATAATATTTCTCTTTTTGTGCCTGGCTTATTTCGCTCAGCATTATGTCTTCAAGGTTCATCCATGTTGTCATGTTTCACAAGATCGTTCCTTCTTACAGCTGCGTAGTATTCCATCGTGTGTATATACCACATTTTATTTATCGACTCATCTGTTGAAGGACATTTAGGTTGTTTCCATCTCTTGGCAATTGTGATTAATGCTGCTATGAACATTGGCTTGCAGATATCTGTTCGTGTCACAGCTTTCCCATTTTCCAGGTATATAACGAGAAGTGCAATCACTGGATCGAACAGTAACTCTATATCTAGTTTTCTAAGGAACTGTCAGACTGACTTCCAGTCACTGTTGGTGGGACTGAACCATTATACAGTCCGACCAACAGTGAATAAGAGTTCCAATTTCTCCACATCCCCTCCAGCATTTGTAGTTTCCTGTTTGTTTAATGGCAGCCACTCTAATCAGAGTTAGATGGTATCTCATTGTGGTCTTAATTTGCATCTCTCTAATAGCTAGTGAAGCTGAACATTTTTTCATGTGTTTCTTGGCCATTTGTATTTCCTCTTCAGAGAACTGTCTTTTCATATCTTTTGCCCATTTTATAATTGGGCCGTCTGTACTATTGTCATTGAGTTGTAGGATTTCTTTATATATGCAAGATATCAGTCTTTTGTCAGATACATGGTTTCCAAAAATTTTTTCCCATTGAGTTGGCTGCCTCTTTACCTTTTTGAGAAATTCCTTTGAGGTGCAGAAACTTCTAAGCTTGAGGAGTTCCCATTTATCTATTTTCTCTTTTGTTGCTTATGCTTTGGGTGTAAAGTCTAGGAAGTGGCCGCCTAATACAAGGTCTTGAAGATGTTTTCCTACATTATCTTCTAGGAGTTTTATGGTACTTTCTTTTATATTGAGATCTTTGGTCCATTTTGAGTTAATTTTTGTGTAGGGTGTGAGGTAGGGGTCCTCTTTCATTCTTTTGGATATGGATATCCAACTCTCCCAGCCCCATTTGTTGAAAAGACCATTATGACTCAGTTCAGTGACTTTGGGGGCCTTATCAAAGATCAGTCGGCCATAGATCTGAGGGTCTATCTCCAAATTCTCAATTCGATTCCATTGATCTATATGTCTATCTTTGTGCCAGTACCATGCTGTTTTGACAACTGTGGCTTTATAATAAGCTTCAAAGTCAGGGAGTGTAAGTCCTCCCACTTCGTTTTTCTTTTTTAGAGTGTCTTTAGCAATTCGAGGCATCTTCCCTTTCCAAATAAATTTGATAACTAGCTTTTCCAAGTCTGCAAAGTAGGTTGTTGGAATTTTGATTGGGATTGCATTGAATCTGTAGATGAGTTTGGGTAGAATTGACATCTTAATGACATTTAGTCTTCCTATGCATGAACATGGAATATTTTTCCATCTTTTAAGGTCCCCTTCTATTTCTTTTAGTAGAGTTATGTAGTTTTCTTTGTATAGGTCTTTTACATCTTTGGTTAAGTTTATTCCTAGGTACTTGATTTTTTTAGTTGCTATTGAAAATGGTATCTTTTACTTGAGTGACTCCAGTTTGTTCATTTCTAGCATATAGAAACATTACTGACTTATGTGCATTAATCTTGTATCCCGCTACTTTGCTAAATTTGTTTATTAGCTCTACTAGCTGTATCGTCGATTCCTCAGGGTTTTCTAGATATAAGATCATATCATCTGCAAACAATGACAGTTTTACTTCTTCTTTTCCAATTTGGATGACTTTTATTTCTTTGTCTTGCCGGATTGCCCTGGCTAGCACTTCCAGCACAATGTTGAATAACAGTGGTGACAGCGGGCATCCTTGTCTTGTTCCTGACCTTAGAGGGAAGGCTGTCAGTCTCTCACCATTGAGTACTATGCTGGCTGTGGGTTTTTCATATATGCTCTTTATCATATTGAGGAAGTTTCCTTCAATTCCTACCTTTTGAAGTGTTTTCATCAAAAATGGATGTTGGATTTTGTCGAATGCTTTTTCAGCATCTATTGAGATGATCATTTGATTTTTCCCTTTCTATTTGTTAATGTGTTGTAATACATTGATTGATTTTCTTATGTTGATACATCCTTGCATGCCTGGAATGAACCCCACTTGGTCATGGTGTATGATTTTTTTAATGTGTCTTTGGATTCGACTGGCAAGTATTTTGTTGAGGATTTTTGCATCTATATTCATTAGGGAGATTGGCCGGTAGTTTTCCTTTTTTGTAGCATCTTTGCCTGGTTTTGGTATTAGATTGATGTTAGCTTCAGAAAATGAGTTAGGTAGTGTTCCATTTTCTTCAATGTTCTGAAAGAGTTTAAGTAAGATTGGTGTCAGTTCTTTTTGGAAAGTTTGGTAGAATTCCCCTGTGAAGCCATCTGGCCCCTGGCATTTATTTGTGGGAAGATTTTTGATGACTGATTGGATCTCTTTGCTTGTGATGGGTTAGTTGAGGTCTTCTATTTCTTCTCTTGTCAGTCTAGGTTGTTCATATGTTTCCAGGAAATTGTCCATTTCCTCTCCTTTATCCAGTTTGTTGCCATACAGTTGTTCATAGTATCCTCTTATAATTTTTTTAATTTCTTCGGGATCTGCAGTTATGTCACCTTTTTCATTCATTATTTTGTTTATATGGGTCTTCTCTCTTTTTGATTTTGTCAGTCTAGCTAGGGGCTTGTCAATCTTGTTGATCTTCTCAAAGAACAAACTTTTGGTGATATTTATCCTCTCTATTGTTTTTTTGTTCTCTGTGTCATTTATTTCTGCTTTAATCCTTGTTATTTCTTTTCTTCTACTTGGTTTAGAACTGGTTTGCTGTTCATTTTCTAGTTTCTTCAGTTGATCCATTAGTTCTTTGATTTTGGCTCTTTCTTCCTTTTTAATATATGCGTTTAGTGCTATAAATTTCCCCCTCAGTACTGCTTGTGCTGCATCCCATACGTTTTGGTATGTTGTGTTCTCATTTTCATTTGTGTCTATATATTTAGCAATTTCTCTTGCTATTTCTTCTTTAACCCACTGATTGTTTACGAGTGTGTTGTTTAACCTCTAGGTATTTGTGAATTTTCTAAGTCTCTGATGGGTATTGACTTCTAATTATATTCCATTGTGGTCAGAGAATGTGCTTTGAATAATTTCAATCTTTTTAAATTTATTGAGCCTTGTTTTATGTCCCAGCATATGATCTGTTCTGGAGAAAGTTCCATGAGCACTAGAGAAGTATGTGTATCCTGGTGATTTGGGATGTAATGTTCTATATGCGTCTGTTAAATCTAATTCATTTATCAGATTGTTTAGGTTTTCAATTTCCTTATTGGTCTTCTGTCTGGTTGATCTATCTATAGGAGAGAGTGATGTGTTAAAGTCTCCCACAATTATTGTGGAAACATCAATTGCTTCCTTTAGTTTTGCCAGTGTTTGTCTCATGTATTTTGTGGCACCTTGATTGGTGCATAAACATTTATGATTGTTATTTCTTCTTGTTGAATTGCCCCTTTTATTAGTATGTAGTGGCCTTCTTTGTCTCTCAAAACATCCCTGCATTTAAAGTCTATTTTATCTGAGATTAATATTGCTACACCTGCTTTCTTTTGGCTGTAGCTTGCATGAAATATTTTTTTCCGTCCTTTCACTTTCAATTTCTTTGTGTCCCTGTGTCTAAGATGACTGTCTTGTATGCAACTATTGATGGTTAATTTTTTATAATCCATTCTGTGAATCTATTATCTTTTAATTGGGGAGTTTAATCCATTTACATTCAACATTATAACCATGAAGGCATTTCTTGAATCAGCCATCTTATCCTTTGGTTTATGTTTGTCATATATATTTTTCCCCTCTCTCTATTAATATCCTTTAATGTACCCATACCGAATCTCTTTAGTACTGAACCTTTCTCCAAGTCTCTTTCTCCTTTCTTTGTTTCTGTGTCTGTAGGGCTCCCTTTAGTATCTCCAGTAGGGCAGGTCTCCTGTTAGCAAGTTCTCTCAGCATTTGTTTGTGAAAAATTTAAGCTCTCTCTCAAATTTGAAGGAGAGCTTTGCTGTATAAACAATTCTTGGTTGGAAATTTTTCTCACTCAGAATTTTAAATATATCTTGTCACTTCCTTCTTACCTCCATGGTGGCTGCTGAGTAGTCACTACTTAGTCTTATGCTGTTTCCTTTGTATGTGGTGAATTGCTTTTCTCTTGCTGCTTTCAGAACTTGCTCCTTCTCTTCTGTATTTGACAGTGTGATCAGAATATGTCTTGGAGGGGGTTTATTTGGATTTATTCTATTTGGAGTTCGCTGGGCATTTATGATTTGTGTATTTATGGTGTTTAGAAGATTTGGGAAGTTTTCCCCAACAATTTCTTTGAATACTCTTCCTAGACCTTTACCCTTTTCTTCCCCTTCTGGAACACCAATTAGTCTTATATTTGGACATTTTATATTATCTATCATATCCCTGAGGTCCATTTCGATTTTTTCGATTTTTTTCCCCATTCTTTCTTTTGCGCTTTCATTTTCCATTCTGTCATCTTCCAGGTCACTGATTTGTTGTTCAACTTCCTCTAGTCTTGTACTATGAATATCCAGAATCTTTTTAATTTGGTCAGCAGTTTCTTTAATTTCCACAAGATCATGTATTTTTTTGTTTAGTCTTGCAATGTCTTCTTTATGTTCTTCTAGGGTGTTCTTGATATCCTTTGTATCCCTTACTATGGTCTCATTGTTCATCTTTAGTTCTTTGATTAGTTGCTCTAGGGACTGTGTCTCTTCTGATCTTCTGATTTGGGTGTTTGGGCTTGGGTTATCTATATCATCTGTTTTTTTCATATGCTTTATAATTTTCTGTTGTTTTTGGCCTCTTGGCATTTGCTTAACTTGTTAGGTTTCTTTTAGGATTTGTAGACCAATTGAAGTCCTTATCTCGAATTTATCAGATCTACAGATTCGAATTTATCAGATCTACAGATACACTTTCTCTAACTAACCAGCAGGTTGCGTCCACGAGCCACCTGTTCTCCACAAGGCAGTTCTCCCCTGCTTTGCCTTTGTGGTGAGTGGGGGACTGAGTCTTGTGGGGTCCAATTGGTGTACCAAGCTTTTGTGTGTAGTTGGTGTTGCCTGCCCTGTATATGGGGCGTGTGTCCTGGCAGTCAGGGAGGGGGGGTGGCTCTAACAAGCAAATCTCCCTGGTGTTCCTGGAGTTTTAAAGCTGCTGCAATAGTCTAATCCTTCAGTTCAGTCTTGCCACAGTTTGTCTCTGCCACTGACCCACAATTCCTTGCTATTGGCATATGGCCCCTGAGAATTGCGAGTGGGTCCCTCTTCCAGGCCATGCACCCCCTGGTCCTCTGTTGAGGGATGACTGTGCTATATCACAGGTGAGTGCTGTCCCCCCAGGGCAGTTCTGGGCTGCTGGGCTGTGTAGGGAGGCTCCCAGTCTGCTGAAATGATGGCTGAATGGGGCTTTGTTAATTCACACTGCTCTACCTTCCCAACTCTGGAACAACCAGCTGAGGTTGCAGGGAAGGCTAATGTCTACGCCCAGTTTTGTGGTGTGTGCCTGTTATTTGAAGCATTTCCGTCACACTGGGTTGTCTGGGGCAGCTCTGGGCTATGGGGCAGGTGACGGGCAGGAGTGTTTCCTGTCCACCAGGATGATGGCTGTGAGCAGACACCCCCCTTTTCTTGGGAAGTTGTGGTGTTTAGTGAGTTTTCTCAGCCACTGGATTATTGCCTTTTGTCTCAGAGCTCTCTTAGTTCTGCTCTTGTCTTGACCTGCCAAAATTGCAAGTCTTTGAGGCTTTCTGTATTGGGCTTCTTAGAGTAATTGTTTTAGAAACAGAAAAAAAAAGATGGAAAAAAAAAAAAAAAAAAAGCCCTCCTTGCAGATCTAATGGGTTATTGAAATGCTAAGAGACAAAGCAATTAGGGCTATTAAGGAAAGATCCAGGAGGCAGAGAGATCAATTTTTCTTTGGGATTTGCATATGAGCCTCAGGGCCTGAGTTTTGCCCTTCCCCTTTCTATGTTCACCAGAACTCCAAAAAGCCTCCGCTTTTATTTTTGAGTTTTTCTTGCTGTTTTTTGCTATGCGTATCTCCTCTCTGCTGGGCTGGCTGCTCACAGATTCTCTGGTGTCTGGTCTCAGTCTGTCTATGGTTGGAGTTTGGATCAGTAGAATGAGTTTCTGATAAGAGCTGCCACTGCAGTTCTCCCTTCTCCTTCCCAGCGCTGACGGCCCCTCCTCCCACGGGACTGAGCCTGGCAGGGAGGGGCACGGGTCCCCTGGCTGCAAAAACTTACAGATTTTGCTGATCTCATCAGTTTGACGTGTTCATGAGTGTTGTATGAAGTATGCCCAAAGTGAAGTTGCCCTGCAGTGTCCAGTGCACGCAGTTCCTGGCTTTCTCCCATTTTTTTTAAAGTGGCTCTTCATGTACTTTTTAAATGTTATAATATAGTATGCAGTGTTAGTGCTACAGAATGCTTAGGTATTTGTATGTGTCCATATGCCACATTCCTTTTTTGAGGTTGAAGAAAAACTGCTAACTTAATTCTCTTATACCTTGATAATACGAATTGCAAGTATTTTGAAGTGTGGCATTGCAGTTAGTTATTTTTTCTTTAATTGGGCTTTGGAAAGGTTATTTCTGCCACAATAAAGGTTAATATTCCCTTTCTTTGGAGATTAATTTCTAAATTTGAAGACTCTGGGTCAGAGATGGCTGGACTGGGTTTCACTGAAATTTCAGTCCCTAAATAGGTTTTGAAATAATTTCTAGGTCACTGGCACAGAAAGTTGGCAAAAAAATATGTAACTTACTTTGGATAGTCCTACTTAGTACAATTCCATCAGCACAGACTGTTCTTTCAGACTATAATTCATGTTTAGGAGAAAATAAAATGCAGGAATCCCCAAATGTCACCTTAGCCTAAAAAGTGTTTTGCAAGTGTTTTGCTTACTTTATAAGCTTAGGCTTAGGTAATTCTCCTTTATTTTAGAAGCAAATTTCTGATTTGGGTGGAGGGAGGGAGGAATATTTAATCAGGAATAAGTTCTATATTTCCCCTTATTGAGCAGTCCACATTTATTTTTCATTTTAGGGAAGTTCCAGTTTTGGATCAGATGGTGGAGACTGTGGTTATACTGGAAAACATGTAGCTTTGGAGATGGCAGATCCCAACTGTACTTAGGAAGAACTGACCTTGGTCAAATAATTTAAGCTTTCTGAACCTCGGTCATCATCTGTAAAACAGAAGTAATATCCAACTTGCAGGCTTATTAATAAAAATAGCTGGCTTGAGTGCTGAGTATGTGTATGCATGTGTGCAAGGCACCATGCTTAGTGCATCAAAATGTGGTATTTCTTTAAATCATCTGGACAGCCCTTTAAGGGTTGATACTGTTATTATCCCCATTTTACAGATAAAGAAAATGAGGCTTAAAAAGTGAAGTATGATTCCCAAGGTCATGGAGTAGTCAGTTTTCAAACCAGAGTCTAACTCCAGTGATTTTACGCTTAGCCAATAGGCCATGATGCTCCCCTATTAAGTGAGACATCACATCTGAAAGTACCTGGTACTTTCTAGGGACTTGATATGTTACTTTACTTTCTCTTCTCTTGGCAAAATAAATTATGTGGCTTACTGGCTGAACTCTAGCTTTTTATGCTTGACTAAGCTATACACAATCATGCAATTTCTGAATTGCTGAGGAAGCTTTAATATCTGCTCTATTAATTACAACCTCTGTCCATGATTATTCATAGTAACAGCCTTTCTAAGAGCCTATAGAACCTTTCAGGCATCATCTCATTAATTCTCATAAATCCCTCCTTGATACAGCCTCTCTGTCATGAACAGAACTCAGGGACCTCTCCAGGTGGCAGGCTTATAACTCCTGAACTGGCCAATCCCAGGTTTATATTGAGCAGGGTAATGTACCTTTTAACCAATTATGAAGTTTTAAAATGCCAAATGCATGCCCCATAAGACTCAAGAGGATGGTTTCCATTGAGTTCCATGAGAAGATACTCAGATATTAGTAACTGTGTTTGCTAAATTCTTTCAAAAGGAATTTCTCTCCTAGAACTCCCTTTGAAGATGATAAAGTGAATGAGCACTATGGAAGCTTATATTTTTCTTTCTGGTGGAGGATTTTTTCTGTTTATGAAAAAATGAAGCATGGAACATTTTGTACGATTTTCTGTGATTACATTGGCTCTGCAAGATCTCCAGAAGTGTGGTGACATCATCTTTCCTAATCAAAATCCTAATTTCAAAAACATTTTGATGGCTGAGCTTACAAACCTTTACTGAAATACTTTACTTAAGATCTTCAAAAAGTATGTGTTGTAACATCAAATGGGAATGCACTACATTCTCAAATCAACAAATCTTCAGCCATTGTCAGGCCACCAGTCTGGAATTCCCATTATAGAAAGTGGCTTTGCCAGTTTGGATATATTATGTACCCCAGAGAAAGCCATGTTTTAATCCAATCTGTGGGATATTGGATTAGGTTGTTTCCATGGAGATGACTAACCCAACTGCAGGTGATATTTTGATTAGATAATTTCCATTGAGGTGTGGCCCCATGCATTCAGGGTGGGTCTTGATTAGTTTACTGGAGACCTTTAAAAAGAGGAGACGCAGACACTTGCTGCAGCTTTGAGATGCTGGCCCCAAGCTTGCTCCGGAGAAGCTAAGAGAGGACAAAACACCTCAAGAGCAGCCGAGAGAGACTTTTGGAGAGACATTGGGAGCTGACAGAGATGCTCAGAGATGTTTGGACTTGCGGACAGAAGGACTTTGGAGATGCTAAGCTAAGGATGCACAACTGCTGAGAGAGGAACTGAAACACAACCCAGGACCAGCAGACACCAGCCACCTGCCTTCCCAGCTGACAGAGGTGTTCCGTACACCATTGGCCTTTTTTCAGTGAAGGTATACGCTTGTTGATGTCTTAGTTTGGACACTTTTATGGCCATAGAACTACAAATTTGTAGCCAAATAAACCCCCTTTATAAAAGCCACTCCATTTCTGGTATTTTGCATAATGGCAGCATTAGCAAACTGGAACATTGGCAGTCCATTCCCCAGTGCAAAGGAGCACTCTGATTTCCCCTTTGACAAACCCTGCACCTTTCCAACGCCTGCCCTGCCCTAGCCTTGGGCTGCAGTTGGGGGAAAGAGACTTGGAAGGCAAGCAGTTACCTTATTCCCCTTCCCCTCATTGACAAAATGCTGTAATTAGAAGAGACCTTGCGCTCCCCACTCCCCAAAATTAAGAAGCCCTTCAGACAGAATAAACACCTGACCCTCCCCCATTAAATCAAAGGCTCATTCTTATTAGAAAGAAATTATTCCAATTCCAGAGTTAAGTGACTGAGCCCCCTTTCTCCTGCTGTTTGAAATTCTTTATTGCCTTTAATGGAGTCCTTGTTACTCAGCAGCCTAACTTTGTTTCCCCTGATTTGCAACTGCTCAAATAACGTTCCCAGCTGTGGAATAAATATGGTCACCCTATTTCATATGTCCACTTTTTAAAATATACACATATATATATATATATGATTTTCTCAATCATTTAGTCTAAATAACAAAAGTTGTAACAGAGGGTCAACTCGGTGCTTCTGAGTTGCAACAATGGACACGAATGGATGAGATGAGCCAGCCCACCCCCAGCACCCCAAAGGAAGCTCACGCGTGTGCACGCACACATACCCACACACACACAACTCTGTCTCCCTCCCTCTTTACCAGATCGACAAGAAGATAAGTATATCCTCGGTTTTGTGACTGACAGACAGAGGGGTGTGTTAGTTAAACGCATGGGTTTTGGAGTCAAACAGGTTTGGATTCCAAGCCTGCAGTTACTAGTAGAGTGGCCTTGGGCAGGTTACCTGCCTCACTTCACCCCACCCAGCCTCAGACTTCTCATCTGTTAAATGGGAGTGGTAACACTAACTAGGGGATCAGATGAGATAGTGTCTATAAAATGCCCAGGGCAGGGCCTGGTGCACACTAATTCTCAATAATTAGTATAAACTATATGATTACTTCCCCTATAGGCCCACCACCATCTAGAACTGTGACAGCCCAGTGCTACATTGAAAGTTATTTCTTTGCAAAAAGACAGGGTAAGTAACTTCTCAGGTAATTGGTCAGGCCCTCAGGCACTGGCCAATGGGGTTCAGGATGGCTTCAGCTCTTCTTTGACTTTTCATTAAATATTTTAATTATTAGCTCAAGAGGAAGTTGAAAACATTCCCTGCTAATCTCCCCGAACCTTCTTACCGGAAGCAAAGGAAATCTGAGCAGCCACACATTGCTTCCCTGTGAGCGTTAGAGAGACTTGGGGGTGAAAACAGGATAAGCAGGCCTGTACTTTCTAGTTCCATGCATTTATTATCTTACTTGGTCTCTCTGCACATCTCTATGGTAGCAGAACTGGGAGTTTACCTCCCACGTCTACAGAGAAGGAAACCGAGGCTTGGAAGCTTTGCAAGGCAGCAAGATAGACACTGAATCCAGGCCATCTAACCTCTGAATCAGTGCTCTCTGCAACTTGGTGCCATCATCTGAGCTTCCGAGGCCCAAAAACAAGGACACAGACGTCAGTCTGTCTTCGGTCCAGCCCTGGTGGGGCTGTCACTGTTGCGACTTGTGTCATGGAGCGTCATCTCTGAAGCTCTGCAGTGATCCACTTGCGCATGTCGGCACTGCCCCCACACCCCCACCCTGTCCGGTCCTGCCCTGCATGCAGCACACACCTGCTGCCCCCTTCGCCTCCCAGCCCCTCAGGGTGGGGCTCAAGGAACCAACCCCTCCTCTTCTCAGCTAGGATGTGACCTCCGCACAGCAAATCACACCCATCTGCTCTTGAATGAAAGGCTGCAAGTGAGTCTGAAATGACAACTCCCTGGCTGGTGATGTCATGCTGTTTTTTGTTTTTCTACCTGTACTGTGGGGATCAGATTTCAGTTGTGAAGAAAGTGGTCTGGGGAAAAAAATTTACTCCATTCGGAAAATCCCAAGAAGCCATAAATACTTGTTTGCAGCTGACACAAGCAAATTCACAGGCAGCTAATGGCTTTGTGATGTAAGAAGAGGCCTGAGCTCCCTCCTTCCCTGGCCCCACCCCCACCCTGGAGCAGCTCTGCTCCCCAGGGCAGAGGGACGCCCAAATGGTTCTGGTGAGAACCTCATCAGCCCCCCTCTTCCTGAGGACACTTCTCCATAACCCAGTGGTGACTTGGCCAGGGACTTATTTTCCCTGGTTCTCATCCTAAATTGGTTGCTGCCGGTCCTGGGACAATTTTGCCACACTTCCCTCTCATAAATGGTTGATCTGCATTTCAAAGTTGCTGTTTAAGCAAATTAAAAACAACATTTTGTTTTACTCTTTTTTATTTCCTGTTTATTTTCTAGCCTCCAAATAGCTTATAAATCCTTTTTATTTTTCTTATGCTTTTCTTTTTTTCCTATGGTCAGCACAGTGAGCAAGAGGGAGAATACAAGAGGGTTCATTTCTATTATGTTTTTTCACAAGAAATTTAAGAGTATAATTCTCAGCCCTGAGGCTGGTATAACTTCTACTGGGAAAGACCAGGAACAGAGAGCTTAGATCCAGGGGATAAATTCTCAAAAGATGTTACATCTCCTCCATATCTTCCCCCTTGAAATAATACCAAACCAAAATAGCAAGATTACAGAATTTTTTACAATAGGAGGAAGTCACCCTAACCCAACCACTCCTTTCGTCAGTGGTTAGGCTCTGACTGTCTTCTTCTCCTCTGTTCCCCTCTGACCCTCAACATTGTCAGGGCGCCCTTCTCCTCTTGACCAGTCCTCCAGGAAGTCCCCACTCCACAATGCTCCTCAGACTCACCCTCAGAGCTGGTCTTTCCTGAAACCATCCCCAAATCCATCCGTGGAGTCAGCGGACCCCTTGCACTTCGCCCTGAGGACACAACGCTCCTCCCCCTTGGCCTATGGGTATGTGGTCTCTCCGCAAGCAGGCCGGCTCAGCCCAGCCTCTGCGGCCTTGCAGGTCCTCCCGCCGGAAACCCAGTCTGCTAGTGCCCACCATACAGGCCTGAGCTCAGCACCACGATACCTGCCCGGATGCTTCCCACAGGCACCACCAAGCACCTGCCCCTGGGCTCCTGGGCAGCCTGTGGGAGCCTGCCTGACCCATTAGGCACAGTACTTGGGGGCATCTTTGGGGAGTGGGAGCTGGCCCATGCCTACCTCCAAATCCTGTGCTCCTAACCAAGTTCCTGGCATTTGGTGGGAATTCAGTAAATGTCTGAGGAACGAGTAGAGGGGTCCCCATAGGTCCTTTATGAGGGCTTTCAGCCCCTGAGGCAGAGCATCACAAGATGATCTAAGAATAAAGTCAAACTAAGGCTTTAATAAAAATCCTCATTAATTGAATCAGTCCAGTCCTGAAAGGGCTTTTATCTTAATAGAATTCAAACATATCCCAAGACTAGTTGAAATAAAGCAGCCATCAGTTTGGATTTAGGAGACCTGGGTTGTCATATGAATGGGACTTGATGTCTAGTTGTGAGTAGTTTTTCCTTATAGACCAGCACTGTCCAATAGAAATGTAATGCAAGCCATATATGTAATTTTAAATTTTCTAGTGATAGTACCCTTCACTCTTCCCCTAACATTACCATCTTACAAAGCCATGGGATATTTGTCAAAATTAAGAAATTAACAGTGATGCAATACCATTAGCCAAACTACAGACTAATTAGACTTCACCAACTTTTTCACTAATGTCCTTATCTGTCCCAGGACCCAATCCAGGATACCACAGTGCATTAGGCATCATGTCTCCTTAGTCTTCTCTGATCTGTGACCATTTCTCAGTCTTTCCTTGATTTTGACAGTTTTGAAGAGTACTGGTAAGGTATTTTGGAGAATGTCCCTCACTTGGCTATATCTGATGTTTTCTTGTAATTAGACTGGGCTTATAGGCTTGAGGGAAGAATTCTCAGAGTGAAGCGCTCATTACATCCTATCAGGGAGCTGCTGACTTATCACTGATGGTATTAACCTCCATCACTTGGTTAAGATGACGTCTGTCAGTTTTCTTCCCTATAAAGAGACTGTTTTCCCCTTCCCTACTCTACTCTTTGGAAGTCAGTCACTAAGCCCAGCCCATCCTCAAGGGAGGGAGTTAAACTTCACTCCTGGAGTGGGAGCATCTACTTGTATTATTTGGAATTCTGTAGGAAGATGTCCCCGTCCTCCTTAATTTATTAATTTATTTGATCATTTATTTATAGAGAAAGGTGGTTTGTTTCTGTTTTATTTTTTTCTCTTTTAAAGATGGGAGAAATAACAGCATATTTGTTTGTTGATAGAAATGATCCTGATGAGGGCAAAATATTGTGAAAATTTCTTTCGCTTCTTTCGCAAGTGTGAACATTTTTTTCACTGTTAAGATATTCCACCAGGCCTTTTCTCATGTCTTTTAAAAATTCACTTTTGCCCATGATTCAGTTTGCTTGGCCTTGTTGGGGGACAAAGGACCTGTTGAGACAAGGGCAGAGTTTCATAGATGGCCCCACCCTGGCTAAGAACTCCATGGAACCAGGCACCAGGGTGTCGATAGATAGAACCCCCTGGTCCTTGGTAGAAGGGGATACCTCTCTCCCCAGCCCTCAGCCTTCACACCTCCTCAGCAACTCAGCCCACAGGAGCAGGAGGGGTAGAGCTCATCGCAGGATGGGGAAATACCAGGGCTGGGGAGGAGCCTGTTTTCATTTGAGAAGGAAAGAGCCAGATATCTGTCATGGGGAGCTGGGGCAGCTGTAGCCCTCTGGAGGTTACTGTGGGGGCTGATGGCCCTTGGGGAAAGAGTTCAAGGAAAGGAAGCAGCAGATGGAGTTCCTTGGCTCCAACTCAGAATCCAGAACAGTGGGCCCTGTGTTTCTTCTGTCACCTCGTTTGGAGGATGGAACTCAGGACAGCAGCTGAGGCTCTGAGCCCTCGCTGGAGACTCAGGGAAGAGACGAGCCTGAGCACCCCAGGGCAGAGGGATGAGATATTAACGACCTTGGACCCAGGTTAGAAACTCAGTGGAGGTAGAGACATCCAGAAGAGAGAGGCCTGGGACAGGTCCTGGAAGGGATTTTGGCCCCTGCAAGCTCGCTCACCACCCCTACTCCCTCCCCAAAACTCCCCAATCCCTACCGTGCAGACCTCTCAGCCGGCCTCAGCTGGGGAACTCCCAGCCACAAGTCTGGCCTCTGCAGTGCTTGGGGGTGGTGGAGACAGTGGTTGTGACAAAGGTGACATCCTGGGTGGCAGAAGTGATCTCCGGGCATGTATTTTGCAGACGCTAGCAATATAGTGTCTGCATAGATGTATGTACTGGTATATGAATCAGTCCACACCCTGCCCGTGACACCACTGAAAGGAAGGTGGTAAATTCCCTCTCATTCACAGAATACCTCGCTCTTCTCAACCAGCTGCCCACAGGTTTCCCATCAAGATAGTAATTCATTGTACAGGAGAAGGAGCTTACCCTGTGGAAATTCCCACTTCCTCCGGAGAACAGTGCACACAGTGTTAACCCTGAGTGAGAATTCCCCCCACCCCCAATCCTGCCAATGGCAGCTTTTCTCTTTGGAAGCCTACACTCACCTAAGTCATATCCAAACTCTCAGCCAAAATCTGAAAAATGAGGGGGCAGACCTTGGGACCAGTCTTCCAAACACCAAGAACTTGATTGATTGAGAAGAGATATTGTAATTTTCTGCCCAGCAGCCCCTTCTTCTGACAGCAACACTTGGATTGCCCTTTGGGGAAACAGCTTTTCTCCCCCTCTTTGTCTGTGTACATCTAGAAGGGGGTGGGGCACATGGCCCAGGCCTGGTCCAACCGAGCAGTGCGTCTCTGACAAGCTGGCCAGGCAGAGCCCAGACTGCGGCCAGAACTGCTGGGCTTGGGTCTAGGGCAGAGCCTGCTTGAGAGTGAAGCTGATAACTGAGGACAGGAAAGCTAAGATATATTTTCAGAGTCATGAAAGCAGATTGTTGCCCCTGGACCCAGCTTGTCTTTTCAGTTACAGACACTAAGCAAATTCCTTTTTCTTCCCTTTCTTCTTACTCCTCCCTCCCTCTCGTCTTTCCTTATTTATTTTAGCATAGGCCGGTTTACATTTGGTTTTTGTCTCTTGTTACTGAAATTGTTCTAACAGTATACCCCGATGGTATTGTCACCTCACGGGACTGCTCCCCTCCCCACTGTTTGAGCCTAAAGCTCTTGTTTCATGAGGAGCCATGAAACTACTGAACCACTCCAGCCCACAGCCCCTTTTATCTTCTAAAGTGTAAAATGGGAACATATTTTTTAAATTTGAATGCATGTATTTTTCTATTATACAAATAATGCAAAAATTTATATTTAAAATAGAGAAGAGGGGTGAAATTACTCACATTCCAGCTACTATCAGCATTTTCTTACATAGTTATAACCCTTGTGCATGCAAAATGTATACTGCTGTCAACATGACCAGCCTCACCAGCCTCACCATCATCATCATCACATTATCAACACCATCATCATCATCACCACCATCACCACTGCCATCATCACCATCATCATCATCATCATGTTCATCACCACCATCATCACCATCTTCATCTTCACCTTCATCACCATCATCACTGCCATCATCATCACCATCATCATCACCTTCACCACCACCACCACCATCATCATGATCACGATTCTGGTACTGTCATTAGCATTTCTCACTTCATCATTTTTCAAAGTGTCCATTTTCAATGGCTTCCCTTGGTGGATGTGGGACTGTGAGATTGGAGATCTAAGACAATCACCAAGAACAATGTCTGGCAAGTTAACAAACACACTTGGTTAGGTGGTAGCTGTCACTGTAATTAACCATTCTTTTACTCTTTCTGGGAAACTTGGCTTTTTTCACCTGGAGTTTTCATACTAATGCCTGGGTCCCACCCTCAGCAATTCTGATCCCATAGGTCTGGGGTGGGCTCCAAGGGTTTTCATTTCTAACCAGCTCCCAGGTGATACCGAGGCTTCAGGACACAGTGCGTAGGAAACACCTGGGAGCCAAAATACTTTTGCTATGTAGGTGATTCATAAGCATATTCAAGTTTCAGAAATCCACATGTAGACAAGTCCTAACTTTTAAATTAAGGTCATTTACTAAACATGAATTTCATGTACCTATGGTTTTTCAGAAATCTGTATTCTTCCTGCAGATCAGATTTCTAAGGGGCATAGAACCCAGAGATTTACAACTAAAGCCCCAGAGTACCCCCAGCTCCCTTAACCTAAATGAAGAAAACACTAGTGAAGGGTTTCTTTCACTATTCTTTCATAACCTTCATTCAAATGGTTAGATGTTGAAGTGGCAGGCTGGGTTTCACATTTATTGAGTGTTGGGGACTGTGGTGGGAGATCCAGTGATGAATAAAATGTGGCTCCTGCACTCTAGGAGCTGATGACAAGTGGGAAGATGAACAAAAATAGGCAAATACCACACAATCTGGGGAAGAGCTAAGGCAGGGTAGGGACAGGAAGGCACAGCATTCCCTGGAAGCACAGAGAAGGGGCACTGAGCTGGCATGGAGAGGTCAGAGTTGGTGTGCTGGAAGCAGGAGCACAGAGCTGAGTAAAAGTGAGACAAGTGAAGAAAGATGGGAAGGGCGTCTTTGGCAAAAGGAATAGGGAAGACAAAGGCAGGGAGGTGTGAAGCTTCATGGTGCTGTTAGCTGAGGAATGATAAGAAATGGAGTTAGAGCAGGTGACATGGGACCAGTCCCAGACAACCTTATCTGAAAGGGCAGTTTGGGATCCTTGAGATCTCTGATCCTCAAATCCAAAAAGGAGACAGCTGGCAAAGGACTGTTTGAGGATTTTAAACCAGTCCACTAGGAGAAATGACTTAGTTTATCTAATTGCTCACAATTTCACTGCAAAGGCACCACATTTGGTCATTAATTCCCCAAATCTGGTTTAGGCCTGCATGTACCTGCCCACCACAGGCCCCATCAATAGCTCCTGCAGCTGGAACCACATATTTGTGTAATGACAAGGCCAGTGTTTCCTTTAGCATTGGTTTGGGTTGCTAGTAACAGAGAACTTAAACAGCCACACTTAAATGAAACATGGACTTATTTTCTCTGAAAATCAGGCCAGGGTTCATATGGTGGCCCCTAGTCAAACCGAAGCACTTCCACATTCCAATGTGCCATCCTTGACTGCTCTGCTACTCAGATGTGTGGGCTGGGGACCAGCAGCATCGCCTTTGCTGAGAGCTTGTTAGAAATGCAGAAGGGGCCGCATTCCAGACCTATGGACCACAATCTGCATTTTAACAAATCCTCAAGTGGTTTATTTGCATCCACATGTCAATTCTCTACAACCACAGATCACCAGGAACATACCTATGCTTGACAAGTTGGGCTTATTATTCTTTGCAGTGAGGGAGACCATGAGGAACTGTGGGATGTCTCAGTAAAATGTTTGAATGGAATTTGGGTTGGGCTTTGTCAGGTGAATTTGGGGAGGATCCCAGGAAGCAGGGGTTTGCCTGGAATTGGGTACTGACAGAAAGCAGGAGTAATTCTCTGTCTGGGTATCTTAATGAATCTTATATATAATAAGGCTAAAGTTGTAACTGGTAAAGAAGCAACAGTCATTCCATATTAGCTAGGAGAGGGGGCTGTTTGGTATTTTGTGGTTGATTTTGTCTGTGCTTAGACACAATTATGAAGTGGTTTGCTTTGACTCACTTCATCATAGTAGTAGAGTGGCCTTGCCTGATGTTGATGTTCTGTGAGATTGTTTATATCCAACAGGAAAATAGCCAGCCCAGCTTTTAGCAAGACAATGACCTAGCTGAAAGTGTCAGATCAGTTCCTGGATGTCAGGGGCTGCTTTATTCTTTCTCAACTTTAAAGTTTGAGAGTCAATGCCTTAATTTCTGGCTTCTTATTTCAAGGTTGCCTCATGGTCCAGTATGGCTGCGAGTGCTCTAGGCATTACATTAGTGTTCCAGGGCAGGAAAGAGAAAAAGGAGAGAGGATAAGGTGGAGAGTACATGGCCAGCTCCCTTTAAGGAGCTTTGAGAAAGCCTCATCCAACAATTTGCATTTACATCTCCTTGGCCATCCCTAATTACAGAGAATTAGGGAATATAGTCTTTTAGCCAGGTGTGTTGCTGCCCTTTTCCCAAATCATGTACTTCTGGTAAGCCTCAGAAGGGGAAATTGGGTATAGGGTAGGCAACTGATAGTTTCTATGTCAGATATGGAGGCCAGGGTCCTAGAATGAGGAAATTCCTGCCCTCAAGGGTGGTGACTTTATGTTCTTTTCCATGTCAGTATTTAACATTCTTGCAACCACAGGTGGCCAGTGCCTTCACAGTTAAAAAAAAAAAAAATTGTCTCCAGTATCTGCAAGAATTCTTGAGTAGAATTTGCTACTCAAGTTTTCTGTGTCACTGGCTGGGAGAGCAGGAGTGACAATACACAAGTCAGAACTGCCTCCTGGGCCACAGGTGGGAGAGCTGTTGGAACAAGAAAGACATCTCTGAGAAGAGCTGGTTTGCTCTAGTAGAAGGTTTTTCCCCATCCTTAAGGAAGGTAACAAGTAGAAAGAGCACTACTCAAAACAAGGTAGTCAGTGTTAGTAAGCAGGAAGCCATGCCTTTCCTTTTATTCTAGACACCAGCACAATAGTTGGTTACCCCAAAGATCACTAGGCTGTCTACAGTAGGGTCATATTTATGCCCAATTCGCAATGACTCAACTCCCCTCCCACCACACACACATAACCACCAGCTCAAGTAGAACTTCACTCCCTTCCAGTGTCCCCAGTCGTTTTCCAGAAGCCACCAAAGGGATCCTCATGTGCCCACACAGTGGTACACCAGTGGCCAGGTGTGTTGACTCATTTAACACATATCGATTGAGCCATGCAGATGCCAGGCCTTGTGCCAGACACAGACGGTACAGTTGTCAATGAGAGAGACACAGTCACTCACCCTAGGGAGCTGACAGCCTAATGGGGAAAAATTAATAAATATGTAATTATAGGTTGCAGATGTTCTATGATGAAAAAAGCTCATAGTGAATAACAAGAGATAGGCTGTTCCTTAAAAACACACCAAGTATCTGGGTATGTTTCCCACCTCAGGGCACAACTGCTGTTCTTTCTGCCAGGCACAGTTTACCCCGGATCTCACCGTGACTCACTCCCTCACTTCCTTCAGTTTTTTGTTTAAATGTCACCTTCTCAATGACGCCTTCCCTGACACCCACTCCCATCCCCTGCACTCCCTATTCTCCTTCCTTGCTCTATTTTTTTTCATAGTTTAACCATCTACCATCTAACAGCTCACATATTGGCTTACTGACTTCCTCTCCTCCCCTCCACTAAAATTTACCTCCATGAGATCAGAGATTTTTGTCTGTTTTGTCACTGTTGTATGCCCCAGTGTCTAAAACAAGGCCTGGAACATGATAGGTCTTTGATCAATCTGTGTTGAATGAATGGATGAGTAAATGAATGAAAGACTAAGTAAATGAATAGGGCAGTCAGGGAAGGCCTCCAAGGCCATGGCACAAAGCTTGTCTTTCCCCCCGTGGTTCCGTGGAATGGTATGCTGGTGAAGTAAGTGAATAATTGATCTGATTTAAGGTTTGTAATAGAACATATGATTACAATGCTTACCCCAGCATTTATAGCATTGTGGGAAAAATGGCTTGGAAGGAGCTGAGTGTGAAGTGCAGGGAGAGGGACAAGTTAGGAGGCTGTTGCAGGGCACAGGCGGAGAAAACAATGGCTTGGATAAAACAGCTGGACATGGCGATGGAGGAAAGAGGGCGGGTTTGAGAGACGATTTGGAGGTGGATTCGACAGGAGTGGAAGCAGTGTGGGAAAGGAGTGAGGCCGACTCCTAGAATTCCGGCCTGAGCCACTTGAGGTAGGGAAGACTAGAGGAAGAACAGGTGTGGGCAAGTCAGAGTTCTCCTTGGAATGAGCTTTCCCTCTCCTGCTCTACCCCTACTTGGTGATATCTGCAGCCCTTGAGGCTGCCCTCTGGCTAGAGTCTCGCTGCTGCCACTGGGGCAGTGCCCATCAGGGACAGCCATGGGGGCATGAGGTTGAGTCTTGAGACACTCCCAAGACAGCCGGTGCCTGGAGAGCCCAAACAATGCTGAGTTCCACATAGAGAAGAGGAATATGCCCATCCCCACCTCTGGGCTCCACTGTGTCAAAGCCTCTTCTGGCCCTCACCCCTAGCCCGTGGGGACGGAAGGGGAGCAGTGCCCTGCTGTCCCTTTCCTTCTCTCATCTGCAGCACTGCCTGCTCCCACCCAACCTACCCCAGCTCGACCAACTAAAACGACCTGCTGCCTATGCCAGTGACCCCAGGGGTGGGGTGCCAGTAACCAGCAACCAGTGCAGCATGTGCACCCGCTAATCAGAAGAGACACCTGACCAATCAGCTTGCAAGCTGTCTAAGCACACCATCCTGGAGTGCAGATAACCATCCACTCCAACTAGGTTACCAGAGTCCCCAACACCCAGCAGTCCACCGAGGCGGCTGGGAAGAGTCAGAAGGAGCAGGGAGAACTTGCCAGAGCATCAGGCCCTCCCAAGAGCCCTGAAACCCAGCAGGTGACAGGCACTCCAAGGGCCTGGCCCAGTGACCTTCACCAAGAACTCTGTCCCCAACCTCAAGGGACCAAAAGAGACCCTCTGTCGAGCCCCACGTGCCACAAAACCGAGTCTAAGCTCCTTGAAACTTGGCACATTCTCACTTTCGCCACTTTCTTTCCTGCCCCTGCTTTCCCCTTCCCCAGGTCCATTCCTATCCCTATCCCACCTCCTCCATGAGGCCCTCTCTGGCATCTTCTCTTCTTGTGTCTGTATCCTGCATTTGGGGCCGTGTGTTTCACCTCCTGGTCTCTAAATTTTCAGAGGCTGGAGAGTACATGTGACGTTCCTATCCACTGGTGGTTAGGAGCACAGGCTTAGCAGTGGACAGAGGGGCATTCAGGGGCTGTCTGCCCCTGAATGTGGTCTTGAGCAAAGAACTTCAGGCTCCATCATACATGAGGATGTTGTTACCTGCCTGAGAGGATCCTGGGAGGAACACCAGCACAGTGCCCAGCACAGGAGGGACTCCACAAGCATCAGCCATTATTCTAATACGACGAGTCTCCACAACACCAGGTATGGGGCCAGGCATTCAGTAGGTACATCATAAATGTCTTTGCCACATGTGGATAATGCATTTGCTTCCATTTTCCTGCAGGCTTGACTCAAATCTGAAGAACTGGAGACCTCATTTCCCCGGAGCTCAAGATGGTAGAGAGGCAGCAGGTAAGATCACAAGTAAGCATTGAAGCTGGGCCATTCTCAGTTGCCTAAAAGGGATGGAGAGAACCTTTTCTACAGAGGTTTTCATTATCCATCAACACATATCCATCCCACCCTTTACTCCATAGGCATCCCTAGAGCAAGAGCAGTCTTCGAGGCAACCCTCTGCCCCCAGACAGGTTCTAGGAACACTCATTATGGCTCCTTGAATTCTTCAAGGGAAAGGAGCCTTCAGGTCCCACGTGAGCTGCAATGGTCTGCTAGGTCTGTTGGCCTCTCAGGCTACATAAGAAAGTGCAATGAGCATGTCAATCGCATGTTGTTAGCATGACGCCTCCCAGTTATTGATCCTGTCCTTGACCAGCCACATACACATTATGTTTCCTTTCACCCCGTGACAGCCCCATTCTACAGATGAGGAGACTGAGGCTCAGCAAGGTTAAGTAACTTGCTGAAGATCTCACAGCTGGGAAATAGCAGAGCCAAGATTTCCACCCAGTTTATCCCAACCCCCCACTAAATTCCACGCTCCTCCCACTGGAGGAGCACAAGCTACTCCATTTTGTAGTGGGAAGAGGACTAGCATGGAAGAGGAGAGTCCAGCTCTGTGACCGGTGATGCCTGCCCTGCTGGAACCCCAGCCTCCTTGCTTGCTGAATGAGTGGAGTAGAGGCTGCCCTCCCACTGCCCAGGTGAAGGGTACTGGGTGGGGGCAGGAAGAAACAAGAGAATTCAATATTATCTTTTTTTAAATTATGGCTAACCAAATTATCTCTTTCGGTAATTGATATCCATTTCCCCTAATTCAGGCAACTTCTGAAAATGAGAAATGCATTCACCCGTTTTGAGAGCTATTTAACTCATTACAGAAAACAATTTTTCTTTAATCTAAGAATTTTCTGGAAGTCACATGTCATTTTCACTTTCACCTGTTAAAACTGAAGCTTACATTCAGCTTTTTTTAAAGCTTTCCATTGTAGAGGTGGCCAGAAGCTGACAGTGTGGGCTGGGTCCTGGGCCTGTGCCAGGGATCACTGCTCTCTAGATGCATAGAGGTCTTGGGCTCCAACCTGAACTTGGCTTTGAAAAAAATAAAGGCCTACAAAAAGGTCACAATGAGCCAACAGAACATAACCAGCTTGGTGCTTATCTAGACTCATTTTCAGCTTGGAAGTGGGCAGGAGCCTAGTGAGGAAAACTGAGCCATGAGGAACTCACATTCTTGGGCTTGCAGTGGGGCCAAAGGCCTGAATGAGACCCCTCACACATCTGCCTCCTCCACGAGGCGTCCCTGACTCCCAGAGTCCAGTCAGGCCGAACCCAAGCCAGCCCTGGGCCAGGACCAGAGCAGGAACTAGCCTGGAAGGGACCAACGGCTGAGCTCTTTGAACAAAGTGCAAAAGCTGTCATTTTAATGATCATAAATTCCTACAGAATGTTACCCCAATGCCCTGACCACATGTTAGCAAAATTATTTTTCAATTTACAGGGTACACAGACCATCGCACAGGGCCAAGGAGAGAGAGAGACAGAGAGAGAGTTTACATGACTGCATTTTTTCAGGAGTGAGGGTATTTGCATAGCACCACTATCTTTGCAGATACCAGACAAACAGGAAGTTTCAGAACCTATGCCATTTCCTCCTGCTGTGTGTGAATCAGCAGCCACTTTCTTCTCATATAGAAATGATGAAAATCGCAGGGAACATGAAGTACAGGTGAACAGGGCAAGTACCTGCAAAGTCATCTTCTTCAGGAAACATTTGGATCCCAGCGCTAAACACATTAGCAAAGCAGTTTCCAGCCACACAGTGTATGTTACACTAATGCTGGGAAGGGGCCCGGCCAGTAGACGTGGAAGGGCCCCTCCCCCCATCCCTCCCCACCCCGCACCCCGTTCCCCTCCTGAGGCTTGAATCACGGGGAGGTGCTGCATGGTAAGGATCCCACCCTGGACTCGGCTCAGAATACCTGGGTTCAGATGGCCACTCCAGCACGGAGACCTTGGGCAAGCTGCTTGCCTCGCTGAGCCTTGGTATCCCTATCAATTAAATGGTGCAGATAAAAGCTGCTCTGTAGATTTGGGAATGAATAATATATGCGAAAGGAAGGAAACATAAGGTAACAAGTAAAAGTGCAAACGTTGGAGTCAGATATTTGGCTCAAATCCCAGCCCCACTGTGTACTGGCTCTGTGATCCCGGGCAAATTACCTAACTTTTCCAGGTCTCACTGTTCCTATCTGTAAAATGGACATAAGGATATATATATACACACACACACACACACACACATATATATATATGCAGGTTTATCAGGAGGATTAAATGATATAATCACTAAACACCCAGTACAATGTCTGGCTCACTGGAAACTCCAGTTGAGTCAGCCTTTCCCCCACCTCCTCCCCTTCACCTTCCACCCAATACTGTAAGATCCTTGCGGTAGGGGCCACTGATCACTGCTCATCTCCTTCACCAATGAATGCCCAGCACTGGCCTGGCCCATAATAAAGCATAATAAATTAGCTGAATAAATGAATGGTTGTTCTTTCTTCATAGCAGGTGCTAAGGTACTATATCTATATATAAATCCTTATGAAAGCCACACACGAGCCAAGTCATGTCCTGTCTGGTTTTAATTTTTTTTTCCTTTTTTCTTTTTTTCTTTATTTTAAAGTTTTTATTGCAGTAACATATATACAACATAGCATTTCCCATTTTAACCACTTTCAAGTGTACAATTCAGTGGTGTTAGTTACATTCACAATCCTCTCTGTTTTTGAAATTTCTAAACTGGGGGCAGTACAGAATAATGATGACCGACATCATGGGCTTAGACCAGTCAGAGCTGGTTTGAGACTCAGTTTCCCTTCTTGCCTCCCTTTCCTCACCCAAAAGTCACAAATGTGCTGGGGATGGGGCCTTGGCCTTATCTGCCCAGTGGGAATCATATGCTCCCACGTCACCTGTGTGTGTGAGCTGTTTTCCCCATGACCACTCTGCAAATCTTTACCACACCAACATAAGAGCCAAATACCTAATGGCCGAGTCACTGGGTGTATATTTACAGTATAAGCCAGGCTGATGTGTAGCTAACATATCACATATTGGGGCCGCTTGCCTTGTCTGAAAGGAACAATTCCAGACATGTTGATCGTGCACCTACCATTAGACCCACCAGCACTTTCCTTTGTCTTATTACTCCTTGGACTGGCTTTGAAAAAGAACTCCCTGGGCATTCAGGGTGTGGCAGTTTGAGCTCAGGAGGAGTTCGAGCTCAGGCACCCCCCATTCTGCTTCCTGTGCCCCACCAAATGCAAAAGCAGAAATAACCAAGGGCCTGGGCTCCAGCTGTCCGGAGATATTTGGTCATCTCTGCCCCCAGGGAGAGCCTGCCGGGGTCTACATCAGCTAATGGCCAAGCCAGCGGGTCACCAGCAAGACTTGTGATCGCCTGCCTGGGCCCTGACAGCTTGCTGGGAGCCCCGTGGAGATTTAAAAGCGGCTGGCTGCACATTTATGAAGTCCTCTACTGTACTCTTACAAAAGATGCACTTGCTGGGGAGAGCAACAGAGGCCAGACAGGGAGGGAGACAACTGCACCTGAGAACAGCAGCCCTAGAAAAGTAACCTAAGTGACGGCAGCCCCATCAAAGCCATATAACAGAATGCGAGTGCAAGCCCATATGGGATTTTCTGCTAACTACTTTTTCAGTGGACTTTTTTTCTCTTTTCCAAACTGCAACCTTCATGAATAGAACCAAAAGGAGTTCATCCGTGGGTTTTTCTAGCGTCTGTATCTGTCCTCTGCTGTGTCATGACTACAATACATCAAAATATTGTTTTCATAAAGCTGCCATTTCTTGTCTGTAAACATTGCTCCTGTCTCTAGCAAGTATTTATACATAGCCTCTCCTTTGATTTATTCCTTGCCAAGACGCCATGAGGAAGGGGTTTATAATAACACTAACAGTATTTAATAAACTTTTTCAATGGGCCAGGCAGTATGCCTTATAACTGACATTTCATTTAATCCTTCTAAAAGCCCCATAAAGTAAGATAACCAGCCCCATTTCACAGATGAGTAAATGGAGACCTGGGATTCCAGCCCAGATCTGTTGTCTCAGGGCCAGTGAGCTTCCCCACTGCACCATCCCCCTTCCCATCTTAGCCCTGCTTTCTCTCACTCTGCCTTCTGCTGGGGACGCAAGACCAAGGGGGGATGAGGAACCCAAGGCCAGAACTCGGATGGCTGAATTGGCCACATTCCAGAATGCAAGGCTGCCCTTTCATGGCACGTTAGAATTCTGTCTGAGTCTGGCTCCCTACCCCACTCACCTCCTACCCCACTCCCACACATTCCCCCAGTCCCCACTGACCTCTGTCCAGTCAGTGGAGACTCACATTAATTCTCACATTAGCACACACAAAATAATTGGGATGATTCTGCAACTCCACTGTCAGCTCTGGATTAGCCACTCGAATTATTAGATTTAGACTTAAGAGGCTGAAATTAGAGGACAGAAGAGCTAGATAACATTAGCAAATAATGCTTTATATATTGTACAGCGCTATTCCAGTAAGTACATATGTATTTATAATTATGTCTTTTCGTTGAATTGACCCCTTTAACAGTACATAGTGACCATCTTTATCCTTTATAACAGTTTTTTACTTAAAATCTATTTTATCTGATATTTAGTTTGGCTGCCCCAGCTCTCTTTTTTTTTTTTTTAAGAAATTTTATTTTGAGATAAATTCAAACTTACAGGAACAGTTGCAAAAACAGTACAAACCCCATACACAGAACTCCAGCATACCCCGACCCCCCTCCCCCGATACCCTGGTCCACCACCTTTAACATCCTATCACACCACCATTTCTTTCTTTCCCTCCCTCCCTCCTTATCATCCATCATCTATTGCCCTGTCTTTTGAACATATGAGAGCAAGCTGCACACATCCTTGAAAAAACAATATAAGTCACATATACATTTCCCATGAACAAGAACATTCTTTTATGCAATCCCATTAAACGCAGCTAAGAAGTTCAAGAAATTCAACCTTGTTACAAAGCTTACATTCTATATTTCCTTTTTTTTTTTTTTCCCCCTTTAAGTCCCATCTGTGTCCCTTTGAGCCTCCTCTCCTCCATCTTCAGATACCATCCAGAATCATCCTTGGCATTTAATTGTCATCTATTTAGACTGTCTTTTTTTTTTTTTTTTTTCAATTGTGGAAACATATATACAGCCTAAATGTTCCCATTCCACCCCCTCCCTAGCCTTCCATTAGTGGGATTAATCACATTTAGAATGTTGTAATGCTATCACCTTCCCACCATCCTTTTCTAAAAGTTTCCCTTCACCCCAAACAGAAACCCTACACTCATTTCTGAACTCCCCATTACCCCTTCTCCCCCTTCTCGGAACCCCTACTCTACTTTTCATCTCTATGGTCATATTCTCTGATACTTTCTTTGTGTTTACCTTGGGGCTTATATTTAACATCTTAAATCTATAACAATCTTGTTTTTCTTTGATACCAGCTTAACTTCAATATGACACATAAACTATGTTCCTATACTCCCTCATTCCCCCACTTTTATGTAGTTCTTGTCAAAAATTACGTATTTTACACGAGTCCAAAACCACTGATTTATCATTACAGTTTATGTATTTTAGATCCTGTAGGAAGTAAATAGTGGAGTTACAAATCAAAAATACAGTAGTATTGGTATTTATATCTACCATGTGATCTTTAGTGGTACCCTTTATTTCTTCATGTAGTTTCAGTCAATTTTTAGTGTCCCTTCCTTTCAGCCTGCTCAACTCCCTTTAGCATTTCTTATAGGACTGATCTACTGGTGGTAAAGTCCCTCAGCTTTTTTCTCTGTCGGTAGGGCTCCCTTTAGTATCTGAAGTAGGGCAGGTCTTTTGTTAGCAAAATCTTTCAGCATTTGTTTGTCTGTGAAAAATTTAAGCTCTCCCTCAAAGTTGAAGGAGACTTTTGCTGGATAAAGTATTCTTGGTTGGAAATGTTTCTCTCTCAGAGTTTTAAACATGTCATGCCACTGCCTGCTTGCCTCCATGGTGGCTGCTGAGTAGTCACAACTTAGTCTTATGTTGTTTCCTTTGTATGTGGTGAATTGCTTTTCTCTTGCTGCTTTCAGAACTTGCTCCTTCCCTTCAGTATTTGACGGTCTGATCAGAATATGTCTTGGAGTGGGTTTATTTGGATTTATTCTATTTGGAGTTTGCTGGGCATTTATGCTTTGTGTATTTATATTGTGTATAAGGTTGGGGAAGTTTTCCCCAACAATTTCTTTGAATACTCTTCCTAGACCTTTACCCTTCTCTTCCCCTTCTGGGACACCAATGAGTCTTAAATTTGGATGTTTTATTTTATCTATCGTATCCCTGAGATCCATTTCGATTTTTTCAATTTTTTTCCCCATTCTTTCTTTTGTTCTTTCATTTTCTGTTCTCTGGTCCTCGAGGAGGCTGAGTCGTTGTTCAACTTCCTCTAATCTTGTATTATGAGTATCCAGTGTCTTTTTAATTTGGGCAACAGTTTCTTTTATTTCCATAAGATCTTCTATTTTTTTATTTACTCATGCAATTTCTTCTTTATGCTCTTCTAGGGTCTTCTTTATGTCCTTTATATCCTGTGCCATGCCCTTCTTCATGTCCTTTATATCCTGAGCCATGCTCTTGTTGCCTGTCTGTAATTCTGTGATTAATTGTGCCAAGTACTGTGTGTCTTCTGATCTTCTGATTTGGGTGTTTTGGTTTGGGTTCTCCATATTGTCTGGTTTTATCATATGCTTTAAGATTTTCTGTTGTTTTTGGCCTCTTGGCATTTGCTTTACTTGATCCCTAATTTGACAGAACTGCAGCTTGGTGGCGTACACTTTCTCTAACTAACCAGCAACTGGCGTCTGTGAGTCACCTATTCCCCTCAAGTCAGTTCTCCCCCACTTTGTCTTTGTGGTGTGTGGGGGTCTGACTCTTGTAGAATCCAATTGGTGCACCAAGTCTGGGTGTGTTGCTGGTGCTGTCCACCCTGAATGTGGGGCGTGTGTCTGGGTGGTTAGGCAGGCAGGGCAGCTTTAATAATCAAATCTCCCAGGCCAGGTGTTCCTGGAGATTTAAGGCTGTTGCCAGAGCCTAGGCCTTCATTTCAGTCTTTCCACCGATTGTCTCTGCCACTGACCCACAAGTCCTTGGTATTTGCGAAGGGTCCCTGGGATTTCCGAGTGCTTCCCCCTTCCCAGCTGTGTTCTTCCAGGACCTCTGCCGAGGGAGGGCCACACCACGTAACTAGTGCGCGCTGGCCCACCAGGGAAGCCCTGGGTCGCTGGGCTGTGCAGGGGCACTCCCAGCCCGCTTCAAAGATGGTTGAATGGGACGCATTAACTTCCCCCTTTTTGCACAGCTCCGCCCTCACAGCGCCGGGACAATCAGCCGTGGGTGTATTAAAGGCCACTGTCCACAGCTGATATTGTGGCTTGTGTGTAGTGCTGTGGGAAAGATTCCCCGTCACACTGGGTTTCTTGGCGCCACTCTGGGCTGTGGATCTGGCCCCGGGCAGGAGTGTCCCCCATCTGCTGGGAATGAGGCTTTTTTTCTCCTTTTGGCTCCCCTCTGCTCCTCTGGTCTCGAGACAATCAGCAGCGAGTGTGGGAAGGGGTATCCTCCACACCAGACACTGAGGCGTTTGCCCAGCCTGCTCCCGCTGTACTTCACTGTGCAGCTCTCCCCGTTGTATCTGCAGCCGCTCCCGGGCTTGTTTTTTTAAAGAACTAGTCTGTCTCCAAACTCCAGCCCACCATTCCCCACACCGCAGCACAGCCAATTCACTCACTCGTTTCAGAATGCAGGCTCCTGGTTTCACCAAATGCACGTTCCCTGTGGATTTAGCAGACCTTGTCCAGCTGGTGCATTGCTGGCAGTGGTGTTCTGGGTCACTTTCTGGTTTTTATCTAGTATTTTTCATGGAGGTGTTTTTTTGCCCTGTCTCACATAGCCGCCATCTTAGGTTCTCCCCCAGCTCTCTTTTGATTACTATTTGCATGGCACATGTTATTCCATCATTTCACTTTCAACCTATTTGTGTCTTTGAATTTAAGCTGAGTCACTTGTAAAACAGTCTATAATTGGGTTATGCCTTTTTTTTTTTTTAATCCATTCTGCCTTTTGTTTGGAGGATTTATTCCATTTACATTTAATTTAGAGTAACTACTGATAATGCAGGACTTTTTCTGCATTTTACTATTTTGTCTTTGTAAGTCTTATACCTTTTTTGACCCTCAATTCTGTTAATGCCAACTTTCATATTTATTTGACTTTTTGTATTATACCAACTTGAGTCCCTTCTTAACTCTTTCTGTATATATTTTTCATATGTTTTCTTTGTGGTTACCATGGGGCTAAAATTTAATATCCAAAATCTCTTATAATAATGTTCGATTTGATACCAACTTAACTTTAATACCTTACACATATCTGCCTCTATACCCCTTTGTCCCCCACCACCTTTTTGTTGTACTTGTTACAGATTCTATCTTTATCATTGTATATCCAAAACCATAGATTTATCATTACTTTTTATATGTTTGTATTTTAGAACCTGTAAGAAGTAAAAAGTGGAGTTAAATATCAAAAATACAATAATAATTGTGCCTAAGTGTCTGCTCCTGAATGCCTCTTTGTTGCTCAGATGTGGCCCTCTCTCTCTAGCTAAGCCAACTTGGCAGATGAAATCACTGCCCTCCCCCCTACGTGGGATCTGACACCCAAGTGTGTAAATACCCCTGGCAACATGGAATATGACTCCCAGGGAGGAATCTGGACCCAGCATCGTGGGATAGAGAACATCTTCTTGACCAAAAGGGGGATGTGAAATGAAATGAAATAAGTTTCAGTGGCTGAGAGATTCTAAAAAGAGCTGAGAGGTCACTCTGGTGGGCACTCTTATGCACAATATAGATAACCCTTTTTAGGTTCTAATGAATTGGAATAGCTAGCAGTAAATACCTGAAACTATCAAACTACAACCTAGAACTCTTGAATCTTGAAGATGATTGTATAAATATGTAGATTATGAGGTGTGACAATGTGATTGGGAAAACCATGTGAATCATACTCCCCTTTGTCCAGTGTATGGATGGATGAGTAGAAACACGGGGGCAAAAAAAAAAAAAAAAAGCACCCAGTGTTCTTTTTTACTTTAATTGTTCCTTTTCACTTTAATTTTTATTCTTCTTTCTTTTGTGTGTGTGGTAATGAAAATGTTGAAAAATTAATTTTGGTGATGGACGCACAACTATATGGTGGTACTGTGAACAATTGATTGTACGCTTTGTATGACTGCATGGTATGTGAATATATCTCAATAAAATTGAATTATTAAAAAAAATGAACAATGGGAGGAGGAGGGGAATGGGATGTTTTGGATGTTCTTTTTTTATTTTAATTTTTATTTTATTTTTTGGAGTAATGAAAATGTTCAAGGTTTGATTGTGGTGATGAAAACACAACTATATGACAATAGTGTGAAACACTGTACAGTCTGAATGATTGTTATGTGATTATATCTCAATAAAATTGCTAATATATATAAAAAAATACAATAGTACTGGCATTTATAATTATCCATCCAGTTGCCCTTACCAAAGGTCTTTATTTCCTTATGCCACTTTGATCCATTATCTGGTGTCCTTTCCTTTCCGCCTGAAGAACTCTCTTTAGTATTGCTTGTAGGGTAGGTCTAGTGGTGACGAAAGCCCTCAGCCTTTGTTTATCTGGAAATGTCTTAATCTCACTCTCATTTTTTGAAAGAAAGCCTCATCAGATATAAAATTCTTGGTTGGCAATTGTCTTCTTTCAGCACTTTAAATATTTCATCCCACTGCCTTCTTGCCTCCATAATTTCTGATGAGAAATTAGCACTTAATCTTATTGGGATTCCCTTCGACATAACTTCTTGTTCTCTTGCAGCTTTCAGAACTCTGTCCTTGTCTGGGCATGGTTTTCTTTGAGTTTATCCTGTTTGGAATTCATTGGGCTTCTTGAATGTGCATATGCATGTCTTTTGTTAATTTTGGGAATTTTTCTGTCATTATTTCTTTGAATGTTTCTTCTGTTCTTTCCTCTCTTCTCCTTCTGGGACTCCCATAATGCATATATTGGTACCCTTGATGGTGTTCCGTAGGTCTCTCAGGCTCTGTTTGCTTTTTCTTATTCTTTTTTTCATCCTGCTCCTCATTCTGAATCAATTGTCTTGTCTTCAAAATAATTGATTCTTCTGCTAGCTCTAATCTGCTATTGAATCCCTCTAGGGAATGTTTCATTTCAGTAATTATGGTTCCTTTTTAAAATTTCTGTCTCTTTATTGAGAGTCTCATATTGTTCATTCATTGTTTTCCTCATATTCTTTAACTCTTTCTCTGTGTTTTCCTTTATCTCCTCAAGCATATTGAGGATCATTTTTTTTTAAGTCTTTGTCCACAGTCTAGTCTTCTTCACTGATGTTTTCTGTATTTTTATCTTCTTCCTTTGGATGGGCCATCATTTCCTGTTTCTTTGTCTTGTAAGCTTTTGTTGCACACTGTCCATTTTAATATTTTAAGTCTCTGGGATTTAGTCCCTGAGCTATCTGTTCCTTAAATTTGTATCCAGCTAGTGATATGTCAGAGATGACCTTCAGAACCAGGAACTAACAAAAACAACAAACCAAAGCAAAAAGTACCTTTCACAGTTTTTGCAAATTGGCTCTGTATTGGCTGTTGGTCTCCTTCAGTCTTCCCAATAAAAAGATCAGCCTGAGGCGAATGCGAAATGCAGGGTCCTCCCTGTCTTATGAGTGTATGTGGAGCCTGCTTCTTGTTCAGGGCTGGCACTCCCTCACAGCCTTAGGAATTCCCAATTTACAGGAATTGGAATGCTCCCTCTACTCCCTTTGAAATAGACTTTTGCCCCCTCCTGGGTGGTCTATTGCATGACAATGCAGGTAGTCCTTTGCCCCAGGCCATTTTGACAATTATTTCTTTCACTGCTTTAGCTGTCCACAAGCTGTTTCTCTGCTGTCGGGACAAATTCTGGGAGGGCAAGCCTAAGACAAGTATCCTAGGTCATTCTGATAGATTGGTGATGACATACCCCAGGATGCACACAGAGATTACTCTGCTCCCTTTGGAACAGGGTCAGGGACGCACAGTGGGAGCTCAGGCTGGCTCCACAATGCGCCAGGGAAAGAGTGGAGGAGGGGCTAACAAGGGCACCATGAGCTTCACCTACCATTTTTTCAAGCTGCTTTTTCCTGATTTGTCATTTGCCCAGTTACTGAACCCTTTTAACTGTTTTCAGGAGTTTTGAGGAAGGTGGAACTGCTGGCTTTGCTAGTTGTTCAAAGATTCTGTTGGGGAACAGTATCCTGGAGTGTTTTACGCCACAATTTTGGTTGACTAGAAGTCTAGCAGATATTTTAAAATTACATTTTACTTTGGAAGTTTTGTTTTAATGTGGGTGCTTGAGTTGTTCTGGAAATTTGCAGTTCTTCCAGTAAGAAACAAGAGGCCTCATGTTGTGAATTGAATTGTGTCCCCCAAAAAGATATGTTGACCTCCTAACCCCTACTACCTGTGAATGTGGCATTATTTGGAACTAGGTCTTTTCAGATGCAATCAAGTTAAAATGACATCCTACTGGATTAAGGTAGGCCCTAATGCATTGTAATGTCTGGTGTCCTTATAAAAGGAGGGAAATTTGGACATGGGACACAGACACAGAGAGAAGATGGCTATGTAAATACACGGACGCAGAGCACTCCACGTGACGACAGAGGCAGAGACTGGAGTGATGTGTCTATATGACAAAGAACACCAAGGATTGCCTGCAACCACCAGAAGGTAGGAGAGAGGCATGGAACGGGTTTTCTGTGGAGACTCCAGAAGCAATCAACCCTACCAGCACCTTGATTTTGGACTTCTGGCCTCCAAAACTGTGAGAGAATACATTTCTGTTGTTTTAAGCCATCCAGTTTGTGGCACTTTGCTATAGCAGCCCTAAGAAAACAAAACACCTCATACATACAAAGGTCTAATAATCCAGCTTCCCCTCCTATCCCTTTCTACTCAGCCTCCCTGTCCTGCTCACTCCCAGCTGTGTGCACCCAGCATCTATGCCCAGTTGGATTCTTTGCAAACTGCCTGGTTCACAACTTCTCCAGGGCAGGGAAGTAATTGCGTGGGGTGTAAAAAGCCATCTCTTCCAGTCCCTGCTGAGTGTATCCAAAGATCTCATTTATATCAAGTTAAGTAGTTTAGAATGTCAATAAAATTTGAAAGTAAAATTTTGGAATAATCCTGGAATATAATCAAACTCATTATACACACATTATTAGAATCTCGAATTTTAATATATTTTACTTCTTTCTCTTCCCTGAATGCCATTTTTCTTATTGAATTTCTCCTTCCTCTTTTCTGCATATATACCTCTAGACTGAAAACCACATACATATTTTTTATTATTTTAACAGGGCAAGAGTCAGGCCTTCTTTATAATTGTAAAGCCTAAATAAATATTTATTGAGTAAACAGTTGGGAGAAAACTACCTCATTTCTTCACTACAGTTTAAAAATGTCTTTCTACTGATTCATAATCTTTGCAGATGTGTATATATGAGCATCACTGGAATGTTATTAACATACTGGTTTAACACTTTATTTATTCTTCGGGTCACAGAGTCTTGGAGACAATCAAGGGCATGAGTTCTATCTGAGGGGTGAGTCCTGGGAGTCCAAGCCCCCGAGTCTCGTGTCCTTCTCACGAGGTCATGGATGAGCCTGTTGCTGCCATCCTTTACAGTGTCTTGAAGAGCGTCCTTTACACACACACAGACCCTCGGGGCTCACTGAGGCCTGCTGCTCCCGTTCCGCTGGGGCTCTTACCATTCACACTCCCCCGTGGGGCCCCGGGGACACCCTCGGCAGTGCCCCAGCTGCTTCCACCAACTTAACAGAGGAGCCCTTGGTGCCTTGGGCCACCAGTGCTGCACTCCTCTCTCAGCTGATGGCCCTTACTAAAGGCTTACCGTTCATACCAAGCTCCCCAAAGGAGGCCTGTTGGGTTGGTTGCTTTGTTTGATTGACTTCTGGTTCCCTCCACTGAAGAAACTAACCCAGTTTCCAGGGAGCACTTTGAATGTTGCATCACACTCTAAGTCCCTCCTCCTGTGCCCCAGGTGTGGCCCAGAAAAGCCCTGCCCACCAAGACTCCGCCCACCTCATGAAAGGGATAGCCCATCTATCCCTGCATCCTTCAGGGCTCCTAATTCTTGTGTCCTGGGTCTTGACCTTCAGTCCAGGTGTTCTCTTCACCATTTCTCCCAGAAGCCCGAGGAATGAGCTTTTATGAAAAGCAAAATTTCTTTGGTCCCTCCTATTCCAGAATCCCTGTGGCAAGCATACTGAATTGGTCTTGCTTTAGTTAACTTGGCTAAACCATTATCACACATAGACTCAGCATGTATTGACTCAATACAATAGAAGCATCTTTCTAGATCACATAACATTCCAGGGTGGATGGTCTAGGTCAGCGGGTGGCCCTACTCTATGTGATGATTCAGTGACCCAGGCTCCTTCCATCATCCCTGCACGAGGCCAGCAGAAGGGGAAGGAGAACATGGAGGAGGTACGCTGCTGTCTCGAAAGTCTCTTACACCCTGTTGGCTGAAATTCAGTGACATGGCCACCCTTGACTGCGAGCGAGAAGCTGTGGAATACTGCCTGGCTCTCACATATCAAGAAGGAGAGAGTGGACTTTAGTGGAAAGCCAACAGTCTCTGCCATCGGCCACATTCTTCTTCTTCCCAATTCCACCCTCCCTTATTTTCCTCCTTGCCCCATTTGCCACCCTTGCAATGTGAAGAATTGAGGATTTTATAACTCTGGAACTAATAAAATCAAGTTATAGCCACCTACTCCTTTAAGAAGCAGATAATAGCATCTACTCTCCAAGGAGTAATCGTTGCTGTCTTAGTAACACATGCCATATCCTAGCACTGGTCTGCATTAGCTTTCTCTGGGTTTTTATTTGTTTTAAAATTTATCGTCTGTGCTGTTATTCATTATCTCCAGGCCTCACTGATGTGTACCAGCTCCAGGGGAAATAAAAAACAAACATTAGCAAACTTCTTCCCTGAGCACAAATAACATTTCTTTCAGAGCTTCAAGCTCAATATCAGCCCTGTGATATTACTCTTTGGATAGGTTATTTGGATCCCATTCCAACACGTTTGCATTAATGATGTTGTTAATGGGAAACAGAATCAGACTTGGGATTATAGCCATTGACACAAGGGTTCGGTACCTCCGTCCCCACTCCAGTTGAGGCTGACAGAAAGTATCTGCTCTCCCAAAACCTTGCTTGGTTTCTGATTCTTGACTTCTGGGCGTGCTGGAACCTTAGCAATGTAGATTGCTAGAAGAGGGGAGGAAGCCGGGAAGGGTTGGGCCTGGGGCTATGGGACCCAACTGCCACAGCCTGCACCTGAGGCGGGGGAGACTGGTGCTGCCCATTCTAATCACAGTGCCCTTGTAAACTCTTGCTTAATCCTGGCTGGTATTACTATCCCAGAGCACCCTATCTTTTAGGAGGCAAGTGGCAACAGGAGCTCCTGGGCAGCATTAATGCTCAGTCAGAAGAGAGGCAGCATTCTGGTTTGAGTGGTTATTTCCATTGGAACTTCCCTTCCTTTAGGGGTGTAGCCCAGACTTCTCAATTGAGCTGAAAAAGCCCTTCATAACCTGCCTTATCCATCCTAACTTCCAGCATGAGCCTGGTATTCCAGGTTTAAGGGATCCAGAGCTAGATCACCATCATAGACTCCTAAGAGCCCCCTTTACTTCCCTTGTCTGGTGAATGGGCTTCAGCTTTGGTCTTCCCCACTGGAAATTCAGTTTGACCCTAAAACCAGGCCCAGAAACTGACACCTGGTTGGCCCCACAGAGACTAGATTCAGCAGAGTTATGCCCAGAGTGACAGAATTTTGAGTTTTCAATGGAGACTACACCCCAGAAAACTGCCCACACAAAAGCTAGGTTGCAAGCATCCCAGCTTTGCCCCTGGCTCCTCTTCAAACTCCTACCAGCTCTGATGCTGGATTATCCTATCCACTATCCTATCCCTGCACCCCTGCTTTGAGTTCATCCCAATCAGATCTTATCTTTCTGTTAACCACCGACTGACCTCAGCTGTTCCTGATACCCCATCACTGATACCCATCACTTGTCTCAGGGCTTAAGAGCTTGCTGGTACGCTTTGGTGTGTGTCTTTAGCAAATCCCCATTTTCAGATTCAGTCCTCTTCTCTCCACCTTGACAGTCCCACTGCCTGGATTGCTGCTTCAAATTCCCTGGGAGAACCTCCTGCTGCCATCGCCTCCCCCAGATTGGACCTTCCCGAGTACAGCCATCGCCGTGGCTGGACTGTTTCCTACATGTGAAGACTGGAGGGTCTGGACCTCTAGGCACCACCCTTCTCTTCCCTGGCCCCTCCTCTGCCAGCAGACTTGCAGTGCGATTGGTCCTTCGAGCTCAAGACCCCGGCTTACTGTTCTCCTCTCTTCACCAGCCAGGGAGCTCCCGTCTGCTGCCTGACACTCACACTTGCACAGGTAATTGGGTCATTCCCACCTCTAAACCTTCCTTCTTGCTTTGTCCCAGCCTGGAATTCCTGTTCTGTCCCTTTGCACCTGGGCTTATCTTGTCCTTATTCAACGCTCGGCTCTTCTGTTGAATCTCCTCTGATGAGCCCACAGTGAACTTCTTGAGCTCTACCTTGATTGGGGCTTTTGGGGTGAGTTAACTGTTAACAGGTCCAGCTGAGTAGACCTTAAGCAGCATCCTCTACCAGGGCTAAATCTCAGATTTATCAAAGGGAACAGAAACCCTACAATATTACTTCATAGTGCTGGAGACAAACAGTCCCTTCCAATTGGTTAATAGTTGCTTTTAAGAGAGACACTTTGTTCTTGCAGTGCTGGTGAGTAGAAATACCAGGTGAATTCACTCATTAGTGGCTGTGGCCAAAAAAGATATATCACTTCCTTTGCTTTGCAGCTCTGTTACAGCTTGGGAGTTTAGGTGAACATTTTATACCATGTGTTAGTTTCCTGTTGCTGTTGTAAGAAATTATTACAAATTTAATGACTTAAAACAACCATTTGGGACTCTGGAAGTCAGAAGTCCCACATGGGTCTTATTGGACTAAAACCAAGGTGTTGGCAGAGCCATGTTCCTTCTGCCTTTTACAGCTTCTAGAGGCTTCGCACATTCCTTGGCTTATGGCCACATTACGCCAACTTCTGCTTCCATTGTCACATCTCCTCTGTCTCTGACCCACCTGCCTCCCTCTTATAAGGACCCTTGTGATTACATTGGGCCCACCCAGATAACCTGGGATAATATTCCCATCTCAATCCCATCTGCAAAATCCCCTTTGCCACGTAAGGTAACATATTCACGGGTTCCATGGATTAGGACCTGGGCTTTGGGGGATACATTGTTCTGCCTGCCATACACTCGATGCCTGTGGAGGTGAAGGTTTAAGGCAGTACCTCTCCAGGTGTGGTCCTTAGACCACCTGCATCAGAGCCACCAGGACTGGTTAAAATGCAGGTTCATACCTATTGAGCAAGAATCTCTGAAAGTGGGGCCTGGGAATCTGCACATTTATCAAGCACTGTCTCAATGGCTGAGCTGTCGCCTTGGCCCTTCCACCCTGAGGGCTAAGCCGAATACCCTGGAGGTCTGGGGCCTCCTACCACAGTGGTCAAGACTCTCCTTGGACTGACCTCATGGTTCCAGGCCAAGAATCACCCATGATTTGGGGGCTTTGTCCTGTTTTATTTTGCCTACATGGGCATTCTGTGAATATTCATTGAACTGAACTAATACCCTCAAGGGCAAGGGCTGTGTCTCTTCTATTTCTTTGGGGCCACCCACTGGCACACAGTAAGCACTCAATCTATCCCCGATGGTTGCTCAATTGATGAGGTCACAGTCCAGGCCACATCTGCAAAATACTAGGGAGAGGAGACAGATGCTTCAGTTAACACCCGGCTTCACTGCTCCTCAGGCTGTTGTGAGAGGAAGAAGAAGCTGTGTTGTTCTTGCTCACAATTTATAGATTCTCAGCAGGACAGAGACATCCTTGGTATGACTCAGGAAAGGCAGGCATCAGGACAAATGAGATTTCTAAGAAAGAGTCAATTATTGGTGAGTGAATGACGTTGACCTTAAGTTCCTTAACAATGGCTTAGCCAGACAGAACTTCTGTGTGTAGTTTAGGTTTTATTCTCTACGATAAGAGCCTTATTGACAATATTTTGTGTGCAGCCTTTCTGGGTAGCTAGTAAACTCTAAGAGGGGCCCAGACCTCCGTGAGTGTCATGGGGAGAGGCTGTCCCATATCAAAGGTCAAGGCCAAGTCCCAGGGGAATGAACAACATGTTTGGCAATGCCCAGTTGGTCTGCTTGGTGGGATTCTGTGTAACTTCTAACTCTTCTGACCCCTTAGGTCTTCCCAGCTTCTGTGGGGGCAGAGTGAGAGCCAGTGAGTGGGGCTGGTATTTCTCATTTACTCAAAGTGAGTGGGTGTGTCTCACTAGGAGATTTGCTGGAAATGGGCTGACCTTGCTTCTCAGAACTTCTTGATCTTCCAACTTCCTTCTGGGTCTGGGTCTAACTAGGATCTGGATTCTCAGCCAAAAGGGAGAACACAGAGCTCTGAGATATGCAGGGAGGGAGCCTACCAGCTGTGGTGAGAAAGATCTGAACATGGCTGGGAGAAAACATAAACACTTTATGATAAAAGGATTTTACTCATAAATCAAAGACCAAAAGGAAATCAGAGAAGGATTACATGAGCCCTCAGACAACAGGCCTAGCCAGAAATACATGGAATTTTGATCTAGCTAGGAAATATACATAACACACGTGGAAATGGAGGGGACCACTGGCACATGTGGATTATTCACGCCAGTGGAAAGCAAATCTCCTTTACTAGCGCCTCAATCAATCAGCAAGTATTTACTAAGCGTCCACTACAGGCCAGCCTCTCTGCTGGGATACAAGACCTCAAGAAGTTTATGGTCTAGGTGGAAAGCCGAGACAAGTTCTCAGGGAAGAGAGAACAACACGGAGGGCCACAAAAGCAAGGATACCCACCTAAATGGCTAGGGAAATTTGTGCAGGGTAGATTTCAGGTCATGCCTTGAATCCCAAGTGTTTAATTTTTCTGTATTTTGAATGAAATTTAAATCTACTTGTTTTGGTCAGGGTACTTGGTTTTAAGCAATAGAAACAGACTCTGGCTGATTTGAGAAGAAAAGAAACCTAATAAAAGCACAGCTAGGGGGCCAAGGAATCAGGTTCAGAAGATAGGCAGGAACCATAAGAGCCTAGAGAGCAGAAACCACCGCTGGATAAACCCCATTGGAAAAAGCAGGTGAGGGTGGCACTGTCATCACTGCCAAGCACAGGAAATGAGAGTTCCTACAACCACGCCACTGCACTGGACACATGGCATTGAAACTCATGTTCACTATTGGTGGATGTTTTTTTTTTTTCAGGTAAAATTTACAAAAACCAAAATCCGTGAATCATAAGTATACTAGTTAACGTGTATTGACAAATGCATACACCTGTGTAATCCAAGTCACTATCAAGATACAGAATATTTACTTCAGAAAGTTCCCTCCTACCTCTTCCCACTCAATCTGCACCCTCACCCCAAGAGGTAACCACTGATCTGATTTTTTTTCACCTTATATTAGTTTTGCCTGTTCTGGAACTTCATATAAATGAGATCATATATTTCATATTCTTTTTGTGTAGGGTGTTTGTCATTCTCAGCATAATGTCTAAGACTCATCCTTTTTGTTGCATGAATTAGTAGTTCATTCCTTTATCTTGTTGATTATATCCCATTTGCATGAATAAAGCATAGTTGGTTCTCCCAATATCTTGTTGACGGACATTTGGGTTATTTCTAGTTTTTAGCTCTTATAAATAAAGCTGCTATGAACCTTCTCGTACAAAGCTTTGTGGATATATGCTTTCATCAGCTAAATACTTAGGAGTAGAATTGCTGAGTCATAGGGTAGGCATATGTTTAGTTTTATAAGAAACTTCCAGACCTTTTTTCAAACTGATTGAACCATTTTACGATCTGACTAATAGCATATGAAAGTTCCCATTGCTTGACATCCTTACAACATTTCGAGTTTTCAATCTTCTTAATTTTAGCCATTCTGGTGGGTGTGTAATGGGATCTCATTGTGATTTTAATTTACATCTTCTTGATGATTAATGATGTTGAACAATTTTTCATACGCTTTATGGCTAGTAGTATATCTTCTTTTGAGAGGTTCCTGTTCACATATTGTGTCCCTGTTTAATGGAGTTATCTGTGTTGTTGTTTTTGAGGGTGGAGAGTTATTAATATATTCTAAATAAAAATCTTTTGTCAGACATATGTTTTGCAAATATTCTCTTCCATTCTGTGTCTTGCCTATTCATTTTCTCCGTAGTGGCTTTTGAAGAGCAGATGTTTTTAATTTTGATGAAGTCTAATTTATTACTCTTTTCTTATATGGTTATTAATTAGTACCTTATTGTTCCAGTTATCTATTGTTGAGTAACAAGCTACCCCAACATTAGTAATTTAAAATAACAGCAATCATTCATTTTGTTCACAAATCTGCAGTTTTGGGTCCGGCTCAGCCAGGACAGCTCATCTCTGTTCCCTGCAGCATCAGGTGGAGAAGCTTAAAGGCTGGGGGCTGGGACCATCTGAATGATCATTCACTCACTTGTCTGGCACTTGGCTAGAACCTCTGCTGGGTCTGGCAGTTAGAATACCTACTTACCTGTGGCCCTCAGGCAGCTTCTTGGCTCCCTCACAGCATGGTCACTGGTTCTTAGAGTGAGCTTTCCAAGAGAAGAAGATGCAAGTGCATGACATGTCTATGACCTAGCCTGGGAAGTCATATAGTACCACTTCTGCCATATTCTTTAGGTTGAGACAGTTGCAAAGGTCCACCCAGCTTCAAGGGGAGGGGATATACCCCACTATTCAAAGGGAAAAGTGTCAACCTGACATTTTAAGAAGTACATGTAGGATGAGATATATTTGGTGGCCATCTATATGAATATAATCTGCCACACCCAGCCAAGCAACTTTGCTCCCAAGTTGTTAAGATATATTGCTATGTTTTCATTCAGAAGCTTTTATAATTGGTTTTCATATTTAGGTCTGTTATTAATCACAAATTAACTTTAGGTAGAGTATGGATAGAATAAGTTTAATTTTATTTTTCATTTTATTTTTCTACATGGATATTCAGTTGTTCTAGCATGTCGAAAAGACTTTTCTTTCCCCCATTGTGTTGCTTTGGTGTCTTTGTTGAAAATCAGATGACTATATACAGGTTGGCCTATTTCTTGCCTCTCTGTTCTGTTCTACTGATCTTTTATCAACTTTTAGGCCAATATCACAGTCTTGATTACTTGTTTTCAAGATTACCTTGGATATTCTAGATCCACTGCATTTCCATACTAATTTTAGAATCAGCTTTTCAATTAAAAAAAACTCCTGCTGGGATTATGACTGGGATGACATTGAATCTATATATCAATTTGAGGAGAATTGGTATCTTAAAAAAAATCAAGTCTTTCCATGCATGAACATGGTAAATACAGTATAATGAAAAACTTGCTTGGTCTTTGTCCTCAGTTCCTGGGGAAGCATCTGAATCTTTGGAATTTCCTGTGATAGGAGTGTCTTTTGTTTTCATGGTGGGCCCAGGACCATGCCTGATAGTTCAAATGACAAAAAAATGACAGGGGAGGGGAGGAGCTAAGATGGTGGCATAGAGAGGTGTGGCATTTAGTTAGTCCCCTGGAGCAACTAATAAACAACCAGAAACAACTAGTAAATAATCTGGAACAACTGCTGGGGGACAACCATGACTGTCCACACATCATACACCAACCTGGATTGGGTGGAATGGCTGAGATAGCAGCACAAAATCTGTAAGTAAAAACTGTGGAACCATGTTGGGAGCCCCCTCCCCCCACCGCAGGCTGAGCGGCAGGGCCTCCCTGTGGGAGAAGGCAGCATTCTCAGAGTGAGCGAATGTAGCTCAGCTCAGCTCCGACTGAGGTTTTAATTAACAAATATGGACTGCTGAATACAAACAACAAACACAGACAAGCAGCAAAGTACGCTGAGGTTGCTCCCACTGGAGAGGGGGTGGGGCTGACGGAAAGGAAAAAAATTAATTAAAAAAAATACGGAGACTTTTAAAGACTGACCTTAGAAAACCAGAAAATACCTGTGCCCTGGGAGGGGGAGTTCAGAAGCCCAGGTGCTCTATCTGACCAACGGGCAAAACTGGGGGCCTGTGGATGGGCTCTGAAGGGGGGCTTTCTTCCCCTTTTTCTCTCTCTCAACCTGAGTGGCTCAATGGAGAGAGCCTCAGCCATTTTCAGTTCACAGCCAGTGTTCTGACCCAGACAGGGGTGGAGATGACAGAGCCAGAGAGACAAAAAAACTATTGAAATGCAGAAAATAGCTCCCTAGGAGGTATATCTTCCCTAAGAGGAAGGAGGTAGGGCCAGGCTCAAAGGCCTGCCCTCCCTCAGAACTCAGACCCCAGGGCCTGCAGCCAAAACAGAAACCATCTAAGAATTAAAGGGGCCACACCTCTTTATATCAGTCTGGAGAGACAGGCTGACAGGTGCCACTTGCTAGGCAGGTTAGGAAAAGCACAGCAGCTAGACACCTCACAAGAAAGTCTGTCAAACTCTAAGACACACCTCAGGGAGACTTGAAACTGAATGTAACCCTATTCTGAGATCTGAACCCGTTCTGGTCTGGGAAAATCTGAGATAACCGGGGAAGCCAGATGCCTAGACAACAGAGGACTACAAACTACACTGGGAAGGGTGGAGATATGGCTCAGTCAAAGGAACAAACTTACACCTCAATCAAGATACAGTTGAGATATTGTTTCAGTTTAATGAAACAGTCAATTAAAGATTTTAAAACAAATATGTTAAATTAAATCAAAAACCAAATCAATGGGTTCACGGAAGATATGGCAAAAGAGATGAAGGATATAAAGAAAACACTGGGCAAACATAAGGTAGAAACCAAAAGTTTGGAAAAACAACTGGCAAAATCTATGGAAATGAAAGGCACAACTCAAGAGATGAAAAACACAATGGAGACATACAACAGCAGATCTCATGAGGCAAAATAAAACACTCAGGAACTGGAGAACAAGACACCTGAAATCCACACAAAAGAACAGATAGGAAAAAGAATGGAAAAATATGAACAACACCTCAGGGAATTGAATGACAACATTAAGCGCATGAATGTATGTGTTATGGGTGTCCCAGAAGGAGAAGAGAAGACAAAGGGGGCAAAAGCAATAATAAAGGAAATAATTAATGAAAATTTCCCATCGCTTATGAAAGACATAAAATTACAGATCCAAAAAGCGCGGTGTACCCCAAACAGAATAGATCTGAATAGACTTATGCCAATAATCAGATTATCAAACATCAAAGACAAAGAGAGAATCCTGAAAGCAGCAAGAGAATAGCAATCCATCACATATGAAGGGAGCTTGATAAGACTATGTGCGGATTTCTCAGTAGAAACCATGGAGGTAAGAAGGAAGTGGGGTGATATATTTAAGATACTGAAAGAGAAAAACCGCCAACCAAGAATCCTATATCCAGCAAAACTGACCTTCAAATATGAGGGGGAGTTTAAAATATTCTCAGACAAACAGACAATGAGAGAGTTTGTGAATAAGATACCTGCTCTACAGCAAATACTAAAGGGAGCACTACAGACAGATAGGAAAAGACAGGAGTGAAAAGTTTGGGACAAAATTTTGGATGATGTTGTCACAGCAATGTAAGTACACTGAACAAAGATGACTGTGAGTATGGTTGAAAGAGGAAGGTTAGGAGCATGTGGGACACCAGAAGGAAAGAGGAAAGATAAAGACTGTGACTGTATAACTCAGTGAAACCTAGAGTGATCAACAATTTTAATAAAATTTACAGATATGTTTTTACATGAGGGAGAACAAATGAATGTCAACCTTGCAAGGTGTTAAAAATGGGGTGGTATTAGAGAAAAAATAAAATCAATGCAATCTAGAGACTGTAGTTAACAGAAACATTATATTATGCTTCCTTTAATGTAACAAAGGCAATATACCAAAGCTAAATGTGTATAGGAGGGGGATATAAGGGAGGGATAAGGGACTTTTGGCATTGGTGATGTTGTCTGACTCCTTTATTGTACTTGCGTTTAATTCTGTCTTTCCTTTTGTTGCTTTTTTAGTTGTCATTTTTATTTCTTTCTTTTTCTTTTTCTTTTTCTTTTGTCTCTCTACCTTCTTTGACTCTTCCTCCTCCTTTGTGGAAGAAATGGAGATGTTGTTATATAGATTGTGGTGATGGTGGTGAATGCATAAATACATGATTATACAGGGAACCATCGATTGTTTACTAAGGATGGAATGTATGAACAAAATTGTCTTAAAAAAAAATGAAGTGATGAAGAAACCTTGAAGGCACTATATTGAGTGAAATAAGTCAAACACAAAAGGACAAATATTGTATGGTCTCACTGGTATGAACTAATTATAATGTGTAAACTCATAGACATGAAATATAAGTTACCAGGATATAGAATGAGGCTAAAGAATGGGGAGTGGTTGCATATTATGAGCAGAATGTTCAACTAGGTTGAACGTTAAGTGTTTAGAAATGGATAGAGGTGACGGTAGCATGTTATTGTGAGAATAACTAACAATGCTGAATGGTGTGTGAATGTGGTGGAAAGAGGAACCTTAGAGTTACATATGTCACCAGAAGGAAAGTTGGAGGCTAAAATATGGGAATTTATAAAACAGTGAATCTTGTAGTGGACACTGTCTGTGATTAACTGTACAAATATTAGAAATCTCTTTCATGAACTAGAACAAATGTATGACACTATAACTAGAAACTAATAATAGAGGAGTGTATAGGGGAAAAAAATATACCTATTGCAAACTATATACTACAGTTAGTAGTATTTTAACTTTCTTTCATCAACAGTAACAAATGTACTATACTAATACCATGAGTCAATAATGGAGGGAGGTGGTTAGGAATACGGGAGGATTTAAGTTTTCTTTTTTGTTTTTATTTCTTTTCTGGAATAATGGATGCACAGCTGTGTGATGGTACCATGGGCAACTGATTGTACACTTTGGATGACTGTATGGTATGTGAACAATCTCAATAAAATTGAATTTAAAAAAAAGTAAAAAACAAAATGACAGGGGAAGGCCAACCACACCTGCAGTTTTAGGGTCGGGGGCTGGCCTAACCAGAAAGACCAACCCATGTGATTAGAGGGCTGGGATTTTGAGCCACATCATATCAGCCCACCTCCCTGACCTCTAGAAGAGGAGAGGGACTACACATTGAGCTCAACCATGTGGACAGTGATGCTGTCAGTCATACCTACATAATAAGACCCCATATGAACTCAGGACACTCAACGCTCCAGTGATCTTCCATGATGGAGAAAATACATTACTGCTGTGCCAGGAGGGTGACTCTTTCTGACTCCATATGGAGAGGACACAGAAGCTTTCACTTGAGACCCTCCCATATCTTGTCCTGGATTACTCTTCTCTTGATTTATTTGTATACTTTTATTACAATAAAACCATAATTGTAAGTATATCACTTTCCACGAGTTCTTTGAGTCATCCTAGAGAATTATCGAACCCAACGGGGTGGTAGGAATCCCCAGATTTGTAGCCAGTTGGTCAGAAGCACAGGTGGCCTGGGCCCCAGGACTTGCAACTAGTGCCTGAAGGACAGTCTTGTAGAGGATTGCCCTTAACCTGTGTGGTCTGGCCTAACTCCAGGTAGTAAGGGTCAGAACTGGTTGAGTTACTACATTCTTTGCAGTTGCTGATTGAAGTTTCTGATATCAACACAGTTGGTGTCAGAAGCTGTGTTGTAGAAGTTGCAGAAGTTTTTAATACACTTACAGTACATCTCTCCATTTTCCTAGGTCATTTAAAACTATTCTCAGTGCTTGCTTCGACAGCACATGTACTAAAATTGGAACGATATAGAGAAGATTAGCATGGTCCCTGCACAAGCATGACACACAAATTCATGAAGCGTTTTGTATTTTTTAAGGAAAAAAAAACTATTCTCAGCAATATTTTGTAGTTTTCGGTGTAAAGTGCTTTTTATTTTATTAAGTTTATCCTTAAATATTTTATTGTTTGGTGATATTTTAAGTGAAAAAAATTTTTTTGCTTTTATTCTTTGATTTTTTTCTTTTGTGTTCATGGAAATACAATTGGTTTTTTGTATATTGGCCTTGTATCCTGCAACCTTGCTAAATTTAACTAGTAGTTTTATTAGTCATTATGTAGATTCCTTGGAATTTTCTGTAAAACAGTTATCTACAAAAAGAGAGTGTTATACTTTATCCTTTCCAATCTTTTTGCCTTTTTTTTTTTTCTTTTATTGCACTGTATTGGATCTCCAGCACAAGATTAAATAGAAGTGGTGAGAGGGCAGTCAGTATTTCTTGTGAAGTTAGCTATACGTTTCTTTGCTTTGATGTTAGCTATAGGTTTTACCATTAAGTATGATATTAACTGTAAGGTTTTTTTTGTACATGTTCTTTATCAGATTGAGGAAGTCCTTATTTATTTCTAATTTATTGAGTTTTTTTTTAAAATTATGAACAGATTTTGAATTTTGTCAACTGCTTTTTCTAAATCTATTGATATGATCATATTTGTCCTTTTTTTATTCTGTTAATGTGAATTATATGGATTGCTTTTGAATCTTAAACCAACTTTGCATTTTTGGAATCAACTTGATTATAAACGTATTATGCATCATGTTCATGAAAAAGATTGATGTGTAATTTACTTTCATTGTAATAGCTTTTTCTGGTTTGGATATCAGGATTATGATAAGCTGATAAAATGAGTTGGGACATATTCTCTCCTCCTTTATTTTATGAAATAATTTGTGTAATAAATCTTTTCCTACCCTTTTACTTACAACTTATGTCTGACTTTATATTTATATGGCATGATTCTTGTAGACAGCATAATCCAGTCTGACTATCCTTGATTTTAAATGGAATGTTTTAGTCAATCTACATTGAATGTAACTATTGATGTGGTTGGATTTATAGTTATCATTTTGTTCTTTGTTTCTTTTTTTTTCATTTTTATAAAAAAATTTATCGTGGTAACTCATATGTAACACAACATTTCTCATTTTAACCACTTTCTTGTTATTCATTTTTAGTTTGTCCCTGCTGTTTTTTTGTTCCTCTGTTCTTCCTTCCTGTCTTTTTTGGAGTTACTGGAATTTTTTCTTTGAAAATTACATTTTAATTTATTTACTGGATTTTTAGCTATCCCTATTAGCATTTTTAATAGATGCTCTTTAATTTTTCAGTCTACTGAGCGTCAGTATTGCACCACTTCATAAAATTGTAAGAGCTTTGCAACAATACAGTTCCATTCACTGCCTTCATCCTTATGCCATAGTTGTCATATGTATTGCATCTACATATGTTACAGACCTTATGATACCATGTTATAATTTATAATTCTTGTTCTAAATATTCATATATACCCTAAATGTTTAAGAGGAAAATAGCTTCTTACATGTACCCACATATTTACTATTTCTGGTGCTCTTCATTTCTTCCTGATATAAATCTAAGTTCCTATCTGTTGTCATTTCTCTTCAGCATGAATTTAGCAATTCTTGTAATTCAGTCCTGCTGATAATGAATTCTTTTAGTTTTTGTTTATCTGCAAATGTCTTTTTTTTCACCTTCATTTCTTGAAGTACATTTTTTTCTGGATATGGAATTCTGGGTTGACAGGTTTTCGTTTTTGTTTTTGTTTTCTTCCAGCACTTTTTTCAGCACTTCCACCACTAACTTCTGACCATCACTGTTTCTGCCATTCATGAATGAATCAGCTGTTGTTCATATTGTTGGTCCCCTACATGTATTGCGTCATTTTTCTCCAAATGATTTTTTCTTTATCTTTGGTTTTCAACGAAGATACACCTGATTCTTATTATTCACAGTAGTCATGTTCTATAAAGTCTCCATGAACACTGAGTTCGTGAATACTAAGCTGGTTTTGTTTAACTTCAACAGGGAATTTTTCACTGCTCTGTGCATGCACATGTCTACAAGTAACTGTGAAAGTGATATGAGTATTTTAGGGAATAAAATTTTAGGGAGTAGACGAATTCACAAATACAGAATATGTAAATAATGAGGATTGACCATATAATGTGCCTAGGTACAGTTTCCTTGGTATCTATCCTGCTTGGGTTTGCTTATATATTTGCATCTATAATATTATGTCTTTCACCATATTTGGGGAAAATTTTGGGCATTATCTCTTCAAATGTCTTTTTGTCTCCCATTCTCTCCTTTCCTTCTAGATCTCTAATAATATATATAACAGACCTCTTAATATTGTCCCACAGGTCTCTGATAATTTGTTCATCTTTAAAATCTCATTTCTCTCTGTTCTTCAGATTGAATAATTCCTATTGATCCATCTTTAAATTCATTAACTCTTTCATCTATTATCTCAAATCTTCTGTTGAGCTCAACTGCTGTATTTTTATTTCTGATGTTACATTTTTAGCTCTAGAATTTCAAGTTGTTTATTTTATTTTATTTTATTTTTTTTTTAAATCTTCATTTTATTGAGATATATTCACATACCACGCAGTCATACAAAACAAATTGTACTTTCGATTGTTTACAGTACCATTACATAGTTGTACATTCATCACCTAAATCAATCCCTGACACCTTCATTAGCACCCACACAAAAATAACAAGAATAATAATTAGAGTGAAAAAGAGCAATTGAAGTAAAAAAGAACACTGGGTACCTTTGTCTGTTTGTTTCCTTCCCCTACTTTTCTACACATCCATCCATAAACTAGACAAAGTGGAGTTTGGTCCTTATGGCTTTCCCAATCCCATTGTCACCCCTCATAAGCTACATTTTTATACAACTGTCTTCGAGATTCATGGGTTCTGGGTTGTAGTTTAATAGTTTCAGGTATCCACCACCAGCTACCCCAATTCTTTAGAACCTAAAAAAGGTTGTCTAAAGTGTGCGTAAGAGTGCCCACCAGAGTGATCTCTCGGCTCGTTTTCGAATCTCTCTGCCACTGAAGCTTATTTCATTACCTTTCACATCCCCCTTTTGGTCAAGAAGATGTTCTCCATCCCACGATGCCGGGTCTACATTCCTCCCGTGGAGTCATATGGAGTCATATTCCACGTTGCCAAGGAGATTCACTTCCCTGGGTGTCTGATCCCACGTAGGGGGGAGGGCAGTGATTTCACCTTTCAAGTTGGCTTAGCCAGAGAGAGAGGGCCACATCTGAGCAACAAAGAGGCATTCAGGAGGAGACTCTTAGACACAAATACAGGGAGGCCTAGCCTCTCCTTTGCAGCAACCGTCTTCCCAAGGGTAAAACCTACGGTAGAGGGCTCAACCCATCAAACCACCAGTCCTCTATGTCTGTGGTCATGTTAGCAACCATGGAGGTGGGGTAGGCGAATACCCCTGCATTCTCCACAGGCTCCTCAAGGGGGCACTACATCTTTTTTTTTTTTTTCCTTGTTTGTCTTTTTTCTTTCTTTCTTTCTTTTTTTTTTTTTTAACTTTCCCTTCTTTTTTAAATCAACTGTACGAAAAAAAAAGTTAAAAAGAAAACAAACATACAATAAAAGAACATTTCAAAGAGACCATAACAAGGGAGTAAGAAAAAGACAACTAACCTAAGATAACTGCTTAACTTCCAACATGTTCCTACTTTACCCCAAGAAAGTTACATAATATAGCAACATTTCAGTGAACTTGTTCCTACTACATCCATCAGAAATTAACAGACCATAGTCATTTCTGGGCATCCCCAGAACGTTAAATAGCTTATCTGTTCTTCTTGGATTATTGTTCCCCCTTCCTTAATTGCTCTCTACTGCTAGTTCCCCTACATTCTACATTATAAACCATTTGTTTTACATTTTTCAAAGTTCACATTAGTGGTAGCATATAATATTTCTCTTTTTGTGCCTGGCTTATTTCGCTCAGCATTATGTCTTCAAGGTTCATCCATGTTGTCATATGTTTCACCAGATCGTTCCTTCTTACTGCCGCGTAGTATTCCATCGTGTGTATATACCACATTTTATTTATCCACTCATCTGTTGAAGGACATTTGGGTTGTTTCCATCTCTTGGCAATTGTGAATAATGCTGCTATGAACATTGGCGTGCAGATATCTGTTCGTGTCACTGCTTTCCGATCTTCTGGGTATATACCGAGAAGTGCAATCGCTGGATCGAATGGTAGCTCTATATCTAGTTTTCTAAGGAACCGCCAGACTGACTTCCAGAGTGGCTGAACCATTATACAGTCCCACCAACAATGAATAAGAGTCCCAGTTTCTCCACATCCCCTCCAGCATTTGTAGTTTCCTGTTTGTTTAATGGCAGCCATTCTAACCGGTGTTAGATGGTATCTCATTGTGGTCTTAATTTGCATCTCTCTAATAGCTAGTGAAGCTGAACATTTTTTCATGGGTTTCTTGGCCATTTGTATTTCCTCTTCAGAGAACTGTCTTTTCATATCTTTTGCCCATTTTATAATTGGGCTGTCTGTACTATTGTCATTGAGTTGTAGGATTTCTTTGTATATGCAAGATATCAGTCTTTTGTCAGATACATGGTTTCCAAAAATTTTTTCCCATTGAGTTGGCTGCCTCTTTACCTTTTTGAGAAATTCCTTTGAGGTGCAGAAACTTCTAAGCTTGAGGAGTTCCCATTTATCTATTTTCTCTTTTGTTGCTTGTGCTTTGGGTGTAAAGTCTAGGAAGTGGCCTCCTAATACAAGGTCTTGAAGATGTTTTCCTACATTATCTTCTAGGAGTTTAATGGTACTTTCTTTTATATTGAGATCTTTGGTCCATTTTGAGTTAATTTTTGTGTAGGGGGTGAGGTAGGGGTCCTCTTTCATTCTTTTGGATATGGATATCCAACTCTCCCAGCCCCATTTGTTGAAAAGACCATTATGGCTCAGTTCGGTGACTTTGGGGGGCCTTATCAAAGATCAGTCGGCCATAGATCTGAGGGTCTATCTCTGAATTCTCAATTCGATTCCATTGATCTATATGTCTATCTTTGTGCCAGCACCATGCTGTTTTGGCAACTGTGGCTTTATAATAAGCTTCAAAGTCAGGGAGTGTAAGTCCTCCCACTTCGTTTTTCTTTTTTAGAGTGTCTTTAGCAATTCGAGGCATCTTCCCTTTCCAAATAAATTTGATAACTAGCTTTTCCAAGTCTGCAAAGTAGGTTGTTGGAATTTTGATTGGGATTGCATTGAATCTGTAGATGAGTTTGGGTAGAATTGACATCTTAATGACATTTAGCCTTCCTATCCATGAATATGGAATATTTTTCCATCTTTTAAGGTCCCCTTCTATTTCTTTTAGTAGAGTTATGTAGTTTTCTTTGTATAGTTCTTTTACATCTTTGGTTAAGTTTATTCCTAGGTACTTGATTTTTTTAGTTGCTATTGAAAATGGTATCTTTTTCTTGAGTGTCTCTTCAGTTTTTTTCATTTCTAGCATATAGAAACATTACTGACTTATGTGCATTAATCTTGTATCCCGCTACTTTGCTAAATTTGTTTATTAGCTCTAGTAGGTGTATCGTCGATTTCTCAGGGTTTTCTAGATATAAGATCATATCATCTGCAAACAATGACAGTTTTACTTCTTCTTTTCCAATTTGGATGCCTTTTATTTCTTTGTCTTGCCGGATTGCCCTGGCTAGCACTTCCAGCACAATGTTGAATAACAGTGGTGACAGCGGGCATCCTTGTCTTGTTCCTGATCTTAGAGGGAAGGCTTTCAGTCTCTCACCATTGAGTACTATGCTGGCTGTGGGTTTTTCATATATGCTCTTTATCATGTTGAGGAAGTTTCCTTCAATTCCTACCTTTTGAAGTGTTTTTATCAAAAAGGGATGTTGGATTTTGTCAAATGCTTTTTCAGCATCTATTGAGATGATCAATTGATTTTTCCCTTTCGAGTTTTTAATGTGTTGTAATACATTGATTGTTTTTCTTATGTTGAACCATCCTTGCATGCCTGGAATGAACCCCACTTGGTCATGGTGTATGATTTTTTTAATGTGTCTTTGGATTCGATTTGCAAGTATTTTGTTGAGGATTTTTGCATCTATATTCATTAGGGAGATTGGCCGGTAGTTTTCCTTTTTTGTAGCATCTTTGCCTGGTTTTGGTATTAGATTGATGTTAGCTTCATAAAATGAGTTAGGTAGTGTTCCATTTTTTTTCAATGTTTTGAAAGAGTTTGAGTAAGATTGGTGTCAGTTCTTTCTGGAAAGTTTGGTAGAATTCCCCTGTGAAGCCATCTGGCCCTGGGCATTTATTTGTGGGAAGATTTTTGATGACTGATTGGATCTCTTTGCTTGTGATGGGTTGGTTGAGGTCTTCTATTTCTTCTCTGGTCAGTCTAGGTTGTTCATATGTTTCCAGGAAATTGTCCATTTCTTCTACATTATCCAGTTTGTTGCCATACAGTTGTTCATAATATCCTCTTATAATTTTTTTAATTTCTTCAGGATCTGCAGTTATGTCACCTTTTTCATTCATTATTTTGTTTATATGGGTCTTCTCTCTTTTTGATTTTGTCAGTCTAGCTAGGGGCTTGTCAATCTTGTTGATCTTCTCAAAGAACCAACTTTTGGTGATATTTATCCTCTCTATTGTTTTTTTGTTCTCTATGTCATTTATTTCTGCTTTAATCCTTGTTATTTCTTTTCTTGTACTTGGTTTAGGATTGGTTTGCTGTTCATTTTCTAGCTTCTTCAGTTGATCCATTAGTTCTTTGATTTTGGCTCTTTCTTCCTTTTTAATATATGCGTTTAGTGCTATAAATTTCCCCCTTAGCACTGCTTTTGCTGCATCCCATAGGTTTTGGTATGTTGTGTTCTCATTTTCATTCGTCTCTATATATTTAGCAATTTCTCTTTCTATTTCTTCTTTAACCCACTGATTGTTTAGGAGTGTGTTGTTTAACCTCCAGGTATTTGTGAATTTTCTAAGTCTCTGATGGTTATTGACTTCTAATTGTATTCCATTGTGGTCAGAGAATGTGCTTTGAGTAATTTCAATCTTTTTAATTTTATTGAGGCTTGTTTTATGTCCCAGCATATGATCTATTCTGGAGAAAGTTCCGTGAGCACTAGAAAAGTATGTGTATCCTGGTGATTTGGGATGTAATGTCCTGTAGATGTCTGTTAACTCTAATTCATTTATCAGATTGTTTAGGTTTTCAATTTCCTTATTGGTCTTCTGTCTGGTTGATCTATCTATAGGAGAGAGTGATGTGTTGAAGTCTCCCACAATTATTGTGGAAACATCAATTGCTTCCTTTAGTTTTGCCAGTGTTTCTCTCATGTATTTTGTGGCACCTTGATTGGGTGCATAGACATTTACGATTGTTATTTCTTCTTGCTGAATTGCCCCTTTTATTAGTATGTAGTGGCCTTCTTTGTCTCTCAAAACATCCCTGCATTTGAAGTCTATTTTATCTGAGATTAATATTGCTACACCTGCTTTCTTTTGGCTGTAGCTTGCATGAAATATTTTTTTCCATCCTTTCACTTTCAGTTTCTTTGTGTCCCTGTGTCTAAGATGAGTCTCTTGTATGCAACATATTGATGGTTCATTTTTTTTGATCCATTCTGCGAATCTATATCTTTTAATTGGGGAGTTTAATCCATTTACATTCAACGTTATAACCGTGAAGGCATTTCTTGAATCGGCCATCTTATCCTTTGGATTATGTTTGCCATATTTTTCCCTCTCTCTATTAATATCCTTTATTGTACTCATACCAAATCTCTTTAGTACTGAACCTTTCTCCAAGTCTCTCTGTCCTGTCTTTGTTTCTCTGTCTGTAGGGCTCCCTTTAGTATCTCCAGTAGGGCAGGTCTCTTGTTAGCAAATTCTCTCAGCATTTGTTTGTCTGTGAAAAATTTAAGCTCTCCCTCAAATTTGAAGGAGAGCTTTGCTGGATAAAGTATTCTTGGCTGGAAATTCCTCTCACTCAGAATTTTAAATATATCGTGCCACTGCCTTCTTGCCTCCATGGTGGCTGCTGAGTAGTCACTACTTAGTCTTATGCTATTTCCTTTGTATGTGGTGAATTGCTTTTCTCTTGCTGCTTTCAGAACTTGCTCCTTCTCTTCTGTGTTTGACAGTGTGATCAGTATATGTCTTGGAGTGGGTTTTTTTGGATTTATTCTATTTGGAGTTCGCTGAGCATTTATGATTTGTGTATTTATGTTGTTTAGAAGATTTGGGAAGTTTTCCCCAACAATTTCTTTGAATACTCTTCCTAGACCTTTCCCCTTTTCTTCCCCTTCTGGGACACCAATGAGTCTTATATTTGGACGTTTCATATTATCTATCATATCCCTGAGGTCCATTTCGAGTTTTTCAATTTTTTTCCCCATTCTTTCTTTTATGCTTTCATTTTCCATTCTGTCATCTTCCAGGTCACTGATTCGTTGTTCAACTTCCTCTAGTCTTGTACTATGAGTGTCCAGAATCTTTTTAATTTGGTCAACAGTTTCTTTAATTTCCATAAGATCATCCATTTTTTTATTTAGTCTTGCAATGTCTTCTTTATGCTCTTCTAGGGTCTTCTTGATTTCCTTCATATCCCGTACTATGGTCTCATTGTTCATCTTTAGTTCTTTGAGTAGCTGCTCTAGGTGCTGTGACTCTTCTGGTCTTTTGATTTGGGTGCTTGGGCTTGGGTTATCCATATCGTCTGGTTTTTTCATATGCTTTATAATTTTCTGTTGTTTTTGGCCTCGTGGCATTTGCTGAACTTGATAGGGTTCTTTTAGGGTTTGTAGACCTATTGAAGTCCTTATCTCTAATTTATCAGATCTACAGCTTCGTGGAGTACACTTTCTCTAACTAACCAGCAGGTGGCGTCCACGAGCCACCTGTTCTCCACAAGCCAGTTCTCCCCTGCTTAGCCTTTTTGGTGAGTGGGGGAGTGAGTCTTGTGGGGCCCAATTGGTGTACCAAGCTTGCGTGTGTAGTTGGTGTTGCCTGCCCTGTATGTGGGGCGTGTTTCTGGGCAGTCGGGGAGGGGGGGTGGCCCTAACAATCAAATCTCCCTGATGATCCTAGAGTTTTAAAGCTGCTGCAATAGTCTAATCCTTCAGTTCAGTCCTGCCACAGTTTGTCTCTGCCACTGACCCACAAGTCTTTGGTATTGGCGTATGGCTCCTGAGACTTGCAAGTGGGCCCCTCTTCCAGGCTGTGCACCCCGGGTCGTCTGTTGAGGGATGACTGTGCTATGTCACAGGTGAGTGCCGTCCCCCCAGGGCAGTTCTGGGCTGCTGGGCTGTGTAGGGAGGCTCCCAGTCTGCTCAAATGATGGCTGAATGGGGCTTTGTTAATTCACACTGCTCCACCTTCCCAGCTCTGGGACATTCAGCTGAGGTTGCAGGGAAGGCTAATGTCCACGCCCAGTTTTGTGGTGTGTGCCTGTTATTTGAAGCACTTCCGTCACACTGGGTTGTCTGGGGCAGCTCTGGGCTATAGGGCTGGCGATGGGCAGGAGTGTTTCCTGTCCACCAGGATGGTGGCTGTGAGCGGATACCCCCCTTTTCTTGGGAAGTTGTGTTGTTTAGTGAATTTTCTCAGCCACTGGATTATTGCCTTTTGTCTCAGAGCTCTCTTAGTTCTGCTCTTGACTTGACGTGCCCAAATAGCAATTCTTTGACGCTTTCTGTATTGGGCTTCTTAGAGTAATTGTTTTAGAAAAAGAAAAAAGGATTTAAAAAAAAAAAAAAAAAAAAAAACTGCCCTCCTCAGAGATCTAATGGGTTATTGAAATGCTAATAGACAAAGCAACCCGGGCCATTAAGGAAAGGTCCACAGGGCAGAGAGATCAGCTTTGCTTCGGGATTTGCATATGCGCCTCAAGGCCTGAGCTCCGCCCTTCCCCTTTCTGTGTTCACCAGAACTCCAAAAATCCTCTGCTTTTATTTTGGAGTTTTTCGAGTTGTTTTTTTTCTATGCCTGTCTCCTCTCTGCTGGGCTGGCTGCTCTCATAGTCTCTGGTGTCTGGTCTCAGTCTATCTATGGTTGGAGTTTGAATCAGTAGAATGAGTTTCCGATAAGAGCAGCCACTGCAGTTCTCCCTTCTCCTTCCCGGAGCTGACAGCCCCTCCTCCCCCGGGACTGAGCCTGGCAGGGAGGGGCGCGGGTCCCCTGGCCGCAAAAACTTACAGATTTCGCTGATCTCAGCAGTTCCACGTTTTCATGAGTGTTGTATGAAGTATGCCCAAAGACAGATTGCTCTGTGGTGTCCAGTCCACGCAGTTCCTGGCTTTTTACCTACTTTCCTGGAGGAGTCTGTTTATTTTTTAATAATTTCTATTTATCTGCTGAAATGTCCTATCACTTCATTCATTATGAACTTATTTTCCTTTATATCCTTGAGCATGAATATAATAGCTGCTTTAAAATCCTTGTCTGCTAATTCCAACATCTGGGTATTCTTGGGGTTTGTCTCCATTAATTGCCTTTTCTCTTGACTATGAGTCACATTCTTCTATTTCTTCATACACCTTATAATTTTGAATTGGATCATTGGGAACAATACCTTGTAGAGACTATAGATTCATATATGTTACACAGTAAAGTGTTGATTTTTACTATTGTTGTTTTAGCAGGCAGCTAACTTAGCTGAACTTGAACTTTCAACTCTGTCGCCCCTCCAGTGGGCAGTAGCTGAATTATGTTTGGTTCTTTTAGCTTTAGCTTAGCTGCTTGAAGTTTGCCCCATACATATGTAGTTCAGAAATCAGCCAGAGATTTGTGCAGTTTATATGCAGAATTTAGGGCAACCTCTCTTTGGCTCTATTCTTTCCAGGGTAGTAGCCCCAAACTCTGTTTTCTGATTCCTCTAGCCAGTAATATTGCCAGTTTGTTTTCAAATTCTAGTTTTCCTGCACACACGACTGGGATCTGTTGTTAAGTAAAAAGCCATTAAAAAAAAAAAAAAAAAAAGTAGGAAACTCACCCAAGGCCATTTTCTTCTTCCATGTGTCAACTACCCTCTGGTTTCTGTCTGGTTTTGGTCATGTTCAGTGGCTTCACAGAATTGTTTTTTGTATTTTGTCCAGAGTTTATAATTGGCATCTGCATGATGGATAGATAGTTCAAAATGAGCTATTACACAATTTCTGGAAGACAGAACTCCTTCTGTACAACTTTTATTGCTTTTAAAGTCAGTTATTGGCAATCAGTTGGATTTTCTCTTCCTAGCAAAGCAGTATAATGAAGTAGTAGTTAAGATACTGTACTCTGCATCTAAACTTCCCTGGTTTCAAATCTGTGTTCTGACCTGGTATGACTATGCAAAATTATTGTCCTTACTGTGCCTCAGTAAGGGGTACACTTGTAAAAATAGGGACAATTCCAAAGTACTTCCTCTAGGTTTGCTGTGAGGTTTAAATAAATTAACACTTGAAGATTTAGAGGAATTCCTGGTTCATGGAAAATGAATATAAGCCAGTTTTGTTGGGTTTTATAAACATCAGTTTACTGCTCATCTTAGTAAATTTGTTAGTACACGGGGTTTGGAGCAGTGTTATTACCACCAGTGTACAGATAGGCAGAATGAAGATGCCAAAACTATCAATAGAAGCCAGAAATTGTTGTTCCCAGGCCTCTTATTCACAAATTTACTCAGTCATCTTCCCTTTCCCTCACCACCCATCCCTCTTGCTTCCTCAATGAAGTGAGCTTGACTAAAAACATTTACCATGAGTTCCATATGCTGGGCTGGGAGGACCCCCAGGCACCGGTTAAATAAGGACACCCCATTATGAAGCATTCCCTGTCTTTTATGTTTGAAGGGTTACAACATTACCACCGCCTATGGGAAAAATCTGATTCTCTCATATGCTTTTCTACTTGGCCACATACCCAACCTTGAATTCATATTCTGAACCAATGACTTCTCCCAAGTTTAATTAACTTTACTTCAACTTTGGCTGGTGGGGCCAGAGGCAGCAGAGAGTGAGAGCTGGTATTGTCAGATTGCTCAGGCCTATGCATCAGGAAAATCCTAGTACCTGCCACACTTAGATTTTCCCTCCCCCAAAATCAATTTTTAAAAATGTCACAGAAGAGGATGGAAGAAGACGGTGGCACAGAGAGGAGTAGAAGTTAGTTAGTCCCCCTGGAACAACTAATAAACAACCAGGAACAACTAGTAAATAATCTGGAATAACTGCTGGGGGAAAATTGTGACTGTCCACACATCATACACCAGCCTGGATTGGGAGAAATGCCCAAGATCACAGCATAAAATCTGTAAGTAAAAACTGCAGATCTGAGCTGGGAGCCCCTTCCCCCACAGCCCAAACTGCAAAGCCTGACAGTGCTAGAGAGCAGCACTCTCCAAGCTAGCAAATATAGCTCAGCTGATCTCCAACTGAGGTTTTAATTAACAAACATGGACTGCTCAATACAAGCTATGAATCCCCAAAAAGCAGACAGAGGCTTTTGGTGATGACTGACCTTGGAAAGCCAGAGGACCTCTCTGGGAGGGAGGGGGAGCCCAGAGGACCAGGTGCTGTCTCTGGCCGATGGGTGAAACTGAGGGGGGCAGCAGACTGGCCCCGAATGGGGGCTTTCTGTCCCTTTTTTGGCTCAGTGGAGAAAGCCTTAGCCATTTTCAGTTCCCAGTGCCCTGACCCAGACAAGGGTGGAGATAGCAGATTCAGAGAGACTATTGAAATGAAAATGACCTCTCCCTAGGGGGTATATCTTCCCTAGGAGGAAGAAGGTGGTACCAAGCTCTACTACCCACCTTCCATTCAGAACCAGACCCCAGAGCCTGGGGGAAGACAGCCATGGGCCACACCTCCTTACACCAGTCAGGAGTGACAGGCTGACAGGCACTACCTGCTGGGCAGAAAAGCACAGTGGCTTGAAGCCTCACAGGGTGTGCCAATCCTCTAAGACACACCCTCAGGGAAACCTGATACTGAATATTGCCTCCTGCTGAGACCTGAGCCCTTTCTGGTCTGGGAAAACCTAATTGGGGTAACCAAGGAAACCAGATGCCTAGACAACAGGAAACTACAACCCACACTAAGAAAAATGAAGTTATGGCCTAGTGAAGGGAACAAACTTACACTTCAACTGAGATACAGGAATTGAATCAACTAATGCTATATCAATTCAAAAAGCTTAGGGAAGATATGGCAAAAGAGATGAAACATATAATGAAAACAGTGGGCATACAGAAGGTAGAAATCAAAAGTTCAAAAAAACAACTGGCAGAATCTATGGAAATGAAAGGCACAACACAAGAGATGAAAGACAATAGAGACATACAACAGCAGATCTCAAGAGGCAGAAGAAAACACTCAGGAACTGGAAAACACAACACCTGAAAGCCTGCACAAAAAGAACAGATAGGGAAAAGAATGGGAAAATATGAGCAACGTCTCTGGGAACTGAATGACAACATGAAATACAGGAATGTATGTATCATGGGTGTCCCAGAAGGAGAAGAGACAGGAAAAGGGGTAGAAGCAATAATAGAGGAAATACTCAATGAAAATTTCCCATCTCTTAAGAAAGACATAAAATTACAGATCCAAGATGTGCCGTGCACCCCGAACAGAATAGACCTGAATAGACCTACACCAAGACACTTAATAATCAGATTATCAGACATCAGAAATAAAGAGAGAATCCTGAAAGCAGCAAGAGAAAAGCGATCCATCACATACAAAGGAAGCTTGGTGAGACTATATGCGGATTTCTCAGTAGAAACTATGGAGGTAAGAAGGAAGTGGGGTGATATATTTAAGATACTGAAAGAGAAAAACTGCCAACCAAGAATCCTATATCTGGCAAAACTGTCCTTCAAATATGAGGGACAGCTCAAAATATCCTCTGACAAACAGACAGTGACAGAGTTTGTGAACAAGGTACCTGTTCTACAGGAAATACTAAAGGGAGCACTACAGACAGACTGGAAAAGACAGGAGTGAGAGATTTGGAAAACAATTTTGGGAGATAGTAGCACAGCAATGTAAGTACACTGAACAAAGATGACTGTGAGTATGGTTGAAAGAGGAATACCATCAATGAAAACTAGAGACTATAATTAACAGAAACATTGTATTATGCTTCCTTTGATGTAACAAAGGCAATATACCAAACTAAATGCATATAAGAAGGAGACATAAGGGAGGGGTATGGGACTTCTTGGCATTGATAATGTTGTCTGACGCTTTATTCTACTTTAGTTTAATGCTATCTTTCCTTTTGGTGCTTCCTAGCTGTCATGTTTTTATTTTTCTTTCTTTTTTCTTTTTCTTTTGTCTCTCTACCTTCTTTAACTCTTCCTCCTCTTTGTGGAAGAAATGGAGATGTCCTTATATAGATAGTGGTGATGGTGGTGAATACATAAATATGTGACTATATAGGGAATCACTGATTGTTTACTTAGGATGGAATGTATGGTGTGTGAACAAAACCATCTTAAAAAAATGGGTTGATGAAGAAACCTTGAGGGCACTATATTGAGTTGAAGTAAGAAAGGAACATAAGGACAAATATTGCAGGGTCTTACTGATATGAACTAATTATAATATGTAAACTCAGAGACATGAAATATAAGTTACCAGATACAGAACAAGGCTAAAAGTGGGGAGCAGTTGCTTATTTTGAGCAGAATGTTCAACTAGGGTGAATTTAAACATTTGGAAATGGACAGAGGTGATGGTAACACATTGTGAGAATAACTAACAGTGCTGAATGGTGTGCAAATGTGGTTGAAAGGAAGCTCAGAGTCACGTATGTCACCAGAAGGAAAGTTGGAGGTTAAAAGATGGGAATGTATGAAACAGTGAATCTTGTGGTGGACAATGTCTGCGATTAACTGTACAAATATTAGAAATCTCTCTCATAAACTAGAACAAATGTATGACACTATAACTAGAAGTTAATAATAGAGGGCATATAGGAAAAATATATACCTATTGCAAACTATATACTACAGTTAGTAGTATTTTAACATTCTTTTGTCAACAGCAACAAATGTACTATACCAATACTATGAATCAGTAGTGAAGGGGGGGTGGTTAGGGGTATGGGAGGATTTGAGTTTTTTTTTTTTTTTTTTGTCTTTACTTTTCTGGAGTAATGAAAATGTTCTAAAAACTGAAAAAAAATTAATTGTGGTGATAGATGCACAGCTGTATCATGGTACGATAGGCAATTGATTGTACACTTTGTATCTTTGGATAATTGTATGGTAGGTAAACAAACTCAATAAAAAAAAAAGTCACAGAAGTGGGTTCCTGCCTCCTGACAAGGCAGTGAGTGAAGGATGATTTTGAAAAAGGCTAATTTCACCAGAGTTATAAAAGTTGATCTAAAAGCTGACTCTCCAGTGGGCCTCAGTCCCACTACTCTCTATTGCACTTAGGTTTGTAACACTTTTAGCTCCAGGGGCATCTAAAAGAGTATAAGAACCTCTGTAATGAGGTTCAGCCCTTGCACCTGAGTAAGGAGTCCCGAGACAGAAAGCATCATTAGTAGTAGATTTATATCTGAATGCAATCACTAACGGAATAGAAACATACTTCCTAGGCCCCAAGTCCCAGCCCACCAGGCCCAGGCCCAGGCCCAGCTGCTCTTCCAAACTATTTAGGATCCCCTTTATGATTACAAAATATATAGTTGGGGAAACCCACCTGCTCAGCTGAATTTTATTCTCAAAACTTCAAGCCCAACACAGGTTCATTTGTAGGCAGTTATCATCAACAGTACACTCAATTACTCTTGCACAAGTCAAGAAGGCTATACCTTCCCCTCAAAGGCCTTCCTGCCTCTAGTCGTGGCTCCCCAATTCTCAATCCCAGCTTCATAGGCTAGCCCAAGGGATTAGCCATAATCACCGTTTGATTATGTGTCTTTCCTGATCAAAATGCTTTTAAGGACTCCCCAGTGCCCTCAGAAGAAATCCCAATTGCATAACTTGACTTGTAGGGTCAGGATCTCAACCATACATACCTCTTCATTGTTAACTCTCACGGCAGCACTTTCTCTCTGTCCACTCCCGGACCCCCAATTCTGTGCTCCAGCTATAGACTCATAAGATGAACCACGACCTGCCTCTGACAAAGCTGTTTCTTCCTCCTGGGCCACTCCCTTCCCCCAGACCCCACCCCACTATATGAATTCCCTCCTGATGCTGTAAGAAATTGCCACAAACTTAGTGGCTAAAAACAAAAACAAAAACAAAATATTCTCTTACAGTTCTGGAGGTCAGAAGTCCAAAATGAGTTTCACTTTGCTAAAGTCAATGTTTCAGCAGGTCTAGTTCCTTCTGGGCCCTGAGGGGAGTTTCTGTTTGTCTTTTTCAGTTTCTAGAGGCTCCCTGTATTCTACGGCTCATGGCCCCTTCCACCAACTTCAAAGTGCATCTCTCCAATTTCTGCTTCCATCAGCCCATCACCTTTTCCTCTCTGTGGTCAAATCTCCCTCTTGTCTCCCTCTTATAAGGACACTTGTGATTATATTTAGAACCCACCGAGATAACCCAGGATAATCTCCCCCATTTTAGGAAACTTAATTACATTTGCAGTCTCTTTTGCCCTATGAGGTGACATTAACAGGTTCCAAGGATTAGGATGTGGATATCTTTGGGTGATGCTATTCAGTCTACCACACCCACCAGCCTGGCAAGTCCCCATCTGCCCTCTTGGTTTTTGTTTGGACTTTATTTTCTTCCTCTGGGAGACCTCCCTGATCCCTGAGGCTATATTCTGGGCTGTTCCTTTTAGTTCCCAGAGCCTCCTGGTCAGAGTTCCTTCTGCAGCAAGTAGCATACTGGATTGTAATTGCCTTTTTGTCTCCCTTCTCTCATCTATTAGCATCTCAAAGGCTGGGATCATATACACGTTCTTCCTCTCCATATCCCCAAGGCCTGGAACAAAGTGCAGGCTCAGAATATATTTGCAAGAAGGGAACCCCTTCAGCCAGCTGACAACTCTAGGATGAAAAAGCCTGTTGAAGGGGCACGGAGGGTCCTTGTTCAAGGCTACAAAGGGCTGGAGAAAGTAGGGCTATAGCATGGCGTGCTAGGTGGACCTGGGCACATTGTGTTCTAGAAGTGTGTCCCTTATGTTTGAACAAGAGACTTTGCATAAGGCATGCAACAGCCAACAGCAACAGAGCCCCAGGGTTTATGTAGTCACACCACTGGTCACTGAAACTTCCCCAGTCTTTCTGACCCCAGGGACATGGCCCTTGGGGACAAGCAGAGTCCAACTTCACTGTACCTTCTTGGCAGCTTTCAGACTGGTTTACTTAGACATTGATTAACTTTCCAGGGAAACACAATCATTAGGTAAATTCCATCCACCTCTCAGGGAAGATACAAACCAAAGCAAACATTAACCTGTACTCATGGATTTACAACCCACGGCTGCCCTTGGGCACATTGGAAGGGCCAGTTGACCTCGAGGTCCAGGTAGCTGCTGGAATGCAGGGAATGAAGCTCGGAATGGTTTAAATTTATGCCAACCACAAAACTGTCCTTTAAAATTAGGGAGAGTTTGAAATATTCACAGATAAACAGAAACTGAGAGAGTTTGTCAATAAGACCTGCCCTATAATCAATACTAAAGAGCATTCTGAAGGCTGAAAGGAAAAGACAGGAGAGAGGGGCTTGAAAGAGAGTGTAGAAATGAAGATTATCAATAAGGGTAACTAAAAGGGTAAAAAGAGAAAAATAAGATATGATATAAAAGCCAAAGGATAAAATGGTTGAAGTATATACTCCCTTTACCTTAATAACATTGAATGTTAATTGACTAAACTCTGCAATCAAAATACATAGATTGGCAGATTGGATAAAAAATATGATTCATCCATACACTGTCTAAAGAGACTCACCTTAGACACAAAGACACAAAGAGATTGAAAGTAAAAGGTTGGAAAAATATTCCACATAAACAGTAACCAGAAAAAGAGCTGGGGTAGCTATACTAATACCAGACAAAATACACTTTAAATGGACAACTGTTACAAGACAAAGAAGGACACTATATACTAATAAAAGGAGCAATTCACCAGGAAGAAATAACATTCATAAATATTTATGCACTGTTTTGGTTTGCTAAGTTGATGAAATGCAGTATACCAGAAATGGGTTGGCTTTTGCAATGGGGATTTATTAACTTACAAGTATACAATTCTGAGACAATGAAAATGTCCAAATTAAGGCATCAACAGGATGATACCTTCTCTGAAGACTGGTTACTGGTGAGCATGGTCTCCTCTGTCAGATAGCAAAGCACATGGTGATCTCTGCTGGTCCTTCTCTCCTGGGTTGCATTGCTTTCAGCTTCCAGCTTCAGTGTCTTCCTCTCTCAGCTTCTCTGTATGTTTCTCTCAACTTTTCTGGGGCTTTTTCCTGTCTTTTATCCTCTTATAAAGGACTAAGACCTACATTGAATGAGGTGGGTCACATCTCAATTAAAATAACCTAATCAAAAGCTCCCAACTACAATAGGTCTTCACTCATGGGAATGGATTAAAAGAACATGATCTTTGCTGGTGTATATAGAGCTTCAAACCATCACATACTCCTAAACAGGATGCCCCAAAATATATGAGGCAAACACTGGCAAAACTGAAGAGAGAAATAGACGTCTCTACAATAACAGTTGGAGACTTCAATACACCACTCTCATCAATAGACGTAACATCTAGACAGATTATCCAAAAGGAAACAGAGAACTTAAATAATATGATAAATGAACTAGACCTAACAGATATACACAGAACATTGTACTCCAAAACAGCAGGATATACATTCTTCTCAAGTGCTCATGGATCATTCTCCAGGATAAACACATGCTGGGTCACAAAACAAGTCTCAATAAATTTAAAAAGATTGAGATTATACAAAGTACTTTCTTTGACTATAATGGAATAAAGGTAGAAATCAATAACAGGCTCAGAACTGGAAAATTCAAAAATATATGGAGGTTAAACAATGTATGTTTAACAATCAGTGGGTCAAAGAAGAAATTGCAAAAGAAATCAGGAAATACTTCAAGATAAATGAAAACATGAATACAACATATTAAAATGTCTGGGACACAGTAAAGGAAATGCTAGAAGGGAAATTTATAGCCCTGAATGCCTACATTAAAAAAGAAAGAGCTAAAATCAAAGACCTAACTGCACACCTGGAGGAACTAGAAAAAGAACAGCAAACTAATCCCAAAGCATGCAGAAGGAAAGAAATGACAAAGATTAGATCAGAAATAAATGTAATTGAGAACAAAAAAAGATAGAGAGAATTAACAAAACCAAAAGTTAGTTCTTTGAGAAGATCAATACAATTGACAAACAGTTAGACCGACAAAGAAAGAGAGAAGATGCAAATAAAATCAGAAATGAGAGAGGAGACATTACTGACCCAACAGAAATAAAAATTATCATGAGGATACTATAAACAACTGTATGCCAACAAATTAGACAATGTAAATGAAACGGACAACTTCCTAGAAATATGCAAACAACCTACTCTGAGTCTAGAAGAAACAGAAGACCTCAACAGACCAATTACAAGTAAAGAGATTGAATCAGTCATTGAAAATCTCCCAAAAAAGAAAAGTCCAGACCAGATGACTTCATAGGTGAATTCAAAAGTCATCCCGAGAAGAATTCATACCAATCTTGTTCAAATGCTTCCAAAAAATTGAAGCAGAGGGAATACTACCTAACTCATTCTAAGAAACCAACATCACCCTAAGAAAAGCCAGGTAAATAAACTGTAAGAATAGAAAATTACAGATCAATTTCTCTAATGGATATAGATAAAAATCCTCAACAAAATACTTGCAAATCAAATCCAACAACACATCAAAAGAATTATACACCATGATCAAGTGGGTCTTATCCCAGGCATGCAAGGGTTGTTCAACACAAGAAAATCAACAATATAATACACTACATTAACAAATTGAAGAGGAAGAACCACATGATCATCACAATTGATGCAGAAAATGCGTTTGACAAAATCCAGCACCCTTTCTTGAAAAAAGCATTTAGAAAGATAGGAATAGAAAGAAGCCTCCTCAAAATGATTAATGGTGCATATGAGAAGCCTATAGCTAACATGATACTCAATGGTGAAAGACTGAAAGCTTTCCTTCTAAGATCTGAAACAGACAAGGTGCCCGCTGTCATCACTGTTATTTATCATTGTCCTAGAAATTCTAACAAGAGCAGTTAGGCAAGAAAAAGAAATAAAGGGCATCCAAATTGGAAAGGAAGAAGTAAAACTTTCACTATTTGCAGATGATATGATCCTATGTATAGAAAGTCCTGAAAAATCTACAACAAAGATACTAGAGCTAATAAATGAATTCAGCAAAGTGGCAGGATACAAGATGAACACGCAAAGACCAGTTGTGTTTCTCTACACTAGTGATGAGTGATCTGAGGAGGAAATCAAGAAAAAAATTTGATTTACAGTAGCAACTGAACTAATCAAATATCTAGGAATAAATTTAACCAAGGATGTAAAGGACTTGTACACAGAAAACTACAAAACATTGCTTAAAGAAACAAAAAAGACCTAAATAAATGAAAGGACATTCTGTGCTCATGGATTGGAAGACTGAATATCATTAAGCTGTCAATTCTACCCAAATTAATTTACAGATTCAATGCAATCTCAATCAAAATTCCAACAGCCTACTTTGTGGAAATGGAAAAGCCAATTTTCAAATTTATTTGGAAGGGTAAGGGGCTCCAAATAACCAAAAACATCTTGAAAAAGAAAAATGAAGTTGGAGGACTCACACTTCTTGACTTTAAAGCATATTACAAAGCTACAATGGTCAAAACAACAGGGTACTGGCATAAGGATAGATATATTAACCAATGGAATCAAATTGAGAATTCAGAAATAGGCCCTCACATCTATGGCCAATTGATTTTTCATAAGGCTGCTAAGTTTTGCTTTGCATTTTTTGTCACTTGCATCTGAACAAAAGTTCCAACTGGCACCAGATATCAGACATCAGATGCATATAAATCTAAATAAAGGAAATAAAATATGAAAAAAAAAAGCTCACCTGGGACAGAACAGTCTCTTCAATAATGGTGTTGGGAGAACTGGACATTCATATGCAAAAGAATGAAAGAGGAGCCCCATCCCACACCTGAAAGAAAAATTAATTCAAAATGGTTCAAAGACCTAAATATAAGACCCAGGACCATAAAACTCCTAGAAGAAAATGTAGAGAAGCATCTTCAAAATATCATCGTAGGCAATGGTTTCTTAGACTTTATACCCAAAGCACAAACAATGAAAGAAATAAATAGATAAATGGGACCTCCTCAAAATTAAAAACTTTTGTGCATCAAGGACTTTGTCAAGAAAATGAAAAGGCAGCCTACTCAATCAGAAAAAATATTTGGAAATCTGATAGGGGTTTAATTCCAGAATATATAAAGAAATCATACAACTCAACAATGAAAAGCAACCCAATTTAAAAATGGGCAAAAGACTTGAGCAGATATTTTTCCAAAGAGGAAATACAAATGGCCAAAAAGCACTTGAAAAGATGTTCAACATCAGTAGCTATTAGGGAAATGCAAACCAAAACCACAATGAGATACCATTTCACACCTACAAGATGACCACTATTAAAAAAAAAAAAAAAAAAGAAAGAAAACTGCAAGTGTTGGAAAGGATGCAGAGAAATAGGAACATTTATGCATTGCTGGTGGGAATATAAAATGCTGCAACTACTGTGGAAGATAATTTGGCAGTTCTTCAGGAATCTAAGTATAGAACAGCCATATGACCCAGCAATCCTGCTACTAAGTGTATACCCAGAAGAACTGAAAGCAGGGATTCAAACAGACATTTGCACATGGGTGTTCATAGCATCATTATTCACAATTGCCAAAAGATGGAAGCAACCCAAGTGCCCATCAACTGATGAATGGGTAAAGAAAATGTGATAAATACATATGATGGAATACTATTCAGCTGTAAGAAGAAATGAAGTCCTGATGCATGCAACAACACAGATGAAACTTGAGGACATTATGCTGAGTGGAATAAATCAGACACGAAAGGACAGATCTTGTAATCTTACTGATATAAACTAATTATAATAAGCAATCTCTTAGAGGTAGAATCTAGAATATAGGATACCAGGGGATTGTTTGGGGGTAGAGAGAGGGGAGTTGATGCTTAATTTGTGCAGAATTTTTATTTAGGTTCATTGGAAATGGATAGCAGTAATGGTAGCACATCATCGTGGGTACAATTAACAATGCTGATTTATATTTGTGAATGTGGTTGAAAGGGGAAGTTGATGATATGAAAGTTAGATGATAAGACATGGGACTGTATAACACAGTGAACCCTGTTGTAGATAATGGATTGTGGTTATTAGTACAAATATAAGAATGTACTTTCATGAATTATAACAAATGTATGACACTATTACAAGGTGTTAACAATAGGGTGGTATATGGGGAAAATATACCTAATGTAAACTATGAACCATAGTTAACAGTAACATTTTAATATTCTTTCATCAGTTGTAATAAATGTGCCACGCTGATGCAAAGTATCAGCAATGGGAGGTATATGAGAACGTTGTATTTTTATATGACATTTCTGTAAATCTACAACTTCTCTATTAAAAAAAGACAGTAATTTTTTAAAAACATTGGGGTAGCTGGTGGTAGATACCTGAAACCATCAAACTACAACCCAGAACCCATGAATCTCGAAGACAATTGTATAAAAATGTAGCTTATGAGGGGTGACAGTGGGATTGGGAAAGCCATAAGGACCACACTCCCCTTTGTCTAGTTTATGGATGGATGAGTAGAATGATAGGGGAAGGAAACAAACAAACAAACAAACAGACAAAGGTACCCAGTGTTCTTTTTTACTTTAATTGCTCTTTTTCACTTTAATTATTATTCTTGTTATTTTTGTGTGTGTGCTAATGAAGGTGTCAGGGATTGATTTAGGTGATGAATGTACAACTATGTAATGGTACTGTGAACAATCGAAAGTGCGATTTGTTTTGTATGACTGCGTGGTATGTGAATATATCTCAATAAAATGAAGATTTAAAAAATAAAAAAATAAAAACATTAGGCTAAATGAAAGAAACCAGACACAAAGTACTACATATTGTATGATCCCATTTATAGAAAATGTAAATATAAATCTATAGAGACAGAATCAGATTAGTGCTTATGTAGGCTGCGGAAGGATAGAGGGATTCAGAAGTGACTGCTAAGGGGTATGGGATTTTTCTTTTTGGAGTAATGAAAATGTTCTAAAATTTATTGTGGTGATGAATGCACAACTCTGTGATTACACTAAAAGTCATGGATTGTACTCTTTGGATGCATTGTGTGGTATGTGAATATATCTCAATAAAATGGCTTAAAAAAAAAAAACCAATAGCTTGAAAAATATTTTTATAGGGAAAAGCTGTTGCCTCTCCAGATGTCATCATATATTGTTACATCTTATAGCCTATTGATAGTTATGTATAAAATTTCTTTAATTGCCTTTTAAAACTTTACCAAAGCATAAAAGATAACCACACAAAAGTTAAAAAATTTATCCCAACCAGATGTGGGAAAATGACCCCTGGAATGTGGACTTATAAGTCACCAAGGTTTATGCATTGGCAAGAAACACAAACACACACTCCGCAAAGCTCTGTTCTATCACAAGCTGCATGTGGTTGTTTGTTTCTGACAGGGCTAACCTAGTTTTAATTATTTATGCTAAAATTTATAAGCCACTAAAAACGTCCCTGCAGAATGGACTCCCAAAAGGGAAGAATTCCTTGTAACCTGAGACTTGCTGCAGCAAGCATGCAGCCCTTCATTCTTGCTGGCAGCAAGCTCAGGCTGTTTACTGTGTGCATTGCTTTGTTGTGTTGCTGAGATAGGGTGGACAGGAGGGACTTCTGTGAGTTTCTGCTGGATTGTTAAGGGTGGAAACAGGGCTGGGGAGTCTGGTCAACCTTCCAAAAGCATGTACCTGAGATGGCAAATCCCGTGCCCCTCTGTGACATCTACTAGGCCGCTTCTACCATCCCTATCCCCTTAGGTGTTGGTGGCTGGACATTCTGGGACTCATAGTCAAAGCTATGGTCCTCTTGGAATCACAGACAGCTTCATTCTAGACAGTGGATGATCCCTCGGCCAAAGGACCCTTTATGCCAAGACCATGACCTTTCTATACAGTTCAGAGGATGCTCCTCCACACCTCCCAAGAAGCTCTCCTCCTCCCTGGACTTGCTTTCCTCCTGCTCTGTAACTTTAGTCTGTTCCTTTGCCCCATGACCTCCTTGCCCCCTCCATTGGGAGCCCTGTGCTTGCCAGCCTTTTGGGCAAGGGAGAAAGATGACCAGAAGAGAGGGTTCTTTGAATGAATAAGAAATGCGCACTTGATTCTGGAGTGTCACATGACTACTGTCAGTTACAAAACTTGAACTTCCTTTTATTATAAACCCAGACTTGACAGTCGGTTTAGGGTTGTGATTAAGAACAGGGATTTTAGAGTCATATATACCTGGTTTAGTGATGGCTTTGCCGTTTATAAACTATATGCCCTTGAGCAAGCTAGTTCACCTCACTCCTTAGTTTCCACATCTGTAAAATGGGATAACAGTGGTAACTACCTCATAGGGTTGTTATGAGAACTGAGATTGTGCATGTAAAAGGCTTAACAATTCGTTGTATTTATACCACGTTATCAATAAATACTAGTTTATGATGGACTATGATAGGACTATGGGTAATTTAAGAGCAGCATACAGAAGCTTTAGTTAGAGAATGCTAGTGAATCAACTACTATCTCATCTCTATCATATATTCGGGGTAAATGGAGGAATGTATGGTGAGTGAAAAGATTTTTCAAGAGCACATGGGAGATAAGGTCATAGAGGAATAGAAATCTGAAAGCCCTCTCCCAAATACCCCCTGGATCTCTAAGATAAGGAGAATCATTCCTTGGTCCTGCATTATTTTTGTTTTCAGAAATCTCGCCAAAGCAAAAATATTTCAACAGTAGGATTTGTATTGGAGGAAGAATGCTGAGCCCCTGACAAGGGAGGGGCTGGGCCATTCAACTTCATTCCCTGGGTCTGAGGAAAAAAAGAAAATGACTCAGGGAGAGCTTTAAGTCAGGGGACCAGCAGCCTGAGGAGGTCAGAGGCTACTTCCCACAGGTTTCAGGCCAGAACATTTTAAGAAGGAACTACTTGGGGCTGAAGTAACCACAAACAGACCTAACTGGTTTTAGTGATGATTAGTGTTTGTTTAACATTATGTCCAGATGTCTAGATTGTGAAACACGTATTGTTAGCGTCAGAAAGTGTTTGTAAAATTCTTAACTGAGCTCCATAACTGGGTTAGGTGCTGGGATAAATCAAACTGAAACCAAAGCGCAGGCCTTACCCTTGTGGGAAAAAAAAGGGCTGGAGCCGGTCCTAGGTTGTGGACAAGAAACCAAAAGAAGGGAATCATAGGAGCAAGAAGGATTTGCATGAGGTTCTCAGCTGTTTTCCAACTCCAGGAAAAATGCTAAGTCGTGGACATGGCAAAGCAATCAGGGGCTTTGTTAAGATCTGGTTTCCTAGGTGAGCCTCGGACAGTGAGGAGGCTCCCTCCCCAGAAACACGTGGCTCATTTCCACTGCAGGGTATTTAGTGAGATACTCAACCCCTTTCTGAGTGTGGGAAGTGAACACTCCACCCTCGAGAAAACTGGCTGAACTGTGCTGGGTTACTTGTTTTTGGCCTTCCTACCAAACTTCAGCATTAATATCCTCTGTTTGGAGATAACTTCCTGTTCTGGCAAAGAAGTGGAAATGTTGTTAATTTTTTTACTCCAGTATTGGATATGACCTCAGGTTTGTATTTTTAGATTTTTCTGTGGGTTGTGGCATAGAACACAATAAGACATGCATGTGGACAGGCCAAAGCTTCAGTATAGAATCAGCTCAGGCCAACGTTTCATTCATTTCTGGGGGATATTCTCAGTGCATTGTTCCAAGAAGGGAAATGTCCATAAATGTCGTTCCTGTGAAACAAGAAGGAAATAAAGCTATAACAAAGCCAGGCTCCCACTTGGGTCTCAGAACAGAAAGTTTCTCCTTGAGCATGACTAACTTATTGTAAAAGGGCTCTCTGAGAGTGCATCTGTGACCTTTTAAATAGTCTATAATTTTCATTCTTACTTTGATGGACAAGAGGTAAAGGGATTGGGAAATGGAGGAATCAACCTCACCCCCCACCTACTGCACTTCCCACCAATGTTTAAATCTTAATTCAGGTGGAATTTTCTTAAGCAAACTAAGGATGAGTCTGAAGAAACTGGAATAACTAGTGACAGGTTTTCCTGCTGGCAAATTAAAGCAAATAATTTTGCTGTCAAAACTTTACCTCAGAGGTCACTTGGCAATCCAGAGCAGCCCTCCATCAAAGAAATTCCAAAAGCAGATCCCATGTGCCTGAAGTGAAGATTAAAACATAGAACATTTGATCTAAAATGTAAAATAGTAAATAGAGCCTTTGTATTTTCTTGAATGGACAATCAGAGAAATTTTTAGAGATACTTGGTTTTTAAAAGTTGCATTTGTTGTAGTTGGGCATGCTGGGAAGTAAGACTAGAGATAAGACTCCTGGGTTGTATAAATTCTCATAGTGCCTCTCACAGGGCCTGTAATAGGTGTTAGACTCAGAGTGGGTGCTGGGTATTTGGGGGTGACAGTAATCTTTGAGCATTTCTCCCATGTGTAGAAAAGGAGGAGGCCTCCACAGCCCTCTGGTCTACCAGAGGCAGCACACTCAGTGACTAGTGCTGTAGGCCCTGGTGACAGGTGGCCTGGGGAGAGACATTAGCAAGTAATTTAACTTTACTATGCCTCCCATTTTTTCATCTGTAAAATAGAGATTATTATATTCCTTCAAGGCCCTTGTAAGGATAAACGAGGTTGTGTATATAAAGGCTTTAGCATGGTGTCTGCCACAGAGTAAAAATATATTTGATGTAAGAGACTCATCACTAAGATCTGAAGGTCATGTGCAAGAGGGTGATATAATGAGAAGGCTTATGTTTAATTTATATAGGCATTACAGACCAGTCTCGAGAAGGCCTAAAGCTAAAGATGTCAATAATGCACAGTTACTCCCTTCTTTCCTTCCTTCTTTTTCTTTCCTTCCTTCCTTCCTTCCTTCCTTCCTTCCTTCCTTTCTTTCTTTCTTTCTTTCTTTCTTTCTTTCAGAGGTGCTTTGCCGATTAGTAGAGATGTTGGGGGGGGGCTGCCTAAACTAAGGATATTTCCAGTGTCAACAAATTCTAAAGAGTGAATGGTACCAAAATATCACAAAGAGGTAGCGCATCCTTCTCTGCTAATGCCTTTTATGCGGCCTCCCCTGCCATGGCTAAAGAGTCCTTGAACAAAAGGGTAGAAATACATTTTTGTGTCTGTGTAAAACTCTCAAGGCATACTAAAGCTCCAAAGTCATTCTGTTCATTTTTTAGACTATTTTCTGGTGGAAAAGCTGTTTAAATAAATTCATTTATTCATTAATTTATTCAACAATGATTTATTGAGGACTCCACTGTGTGCCAGGAACAGTTCTAGGTGCTGGGATTATAACATCAGTGAACGCATCCCTGTTCTCGTGGAGTTTGCAGTCTATAAATGCTTCTCATGGAGACAAGCACAAATTACCTAGCTGGGCATTTCTTTGGAGTCTATGATGGGCTTGTGGTGAATCAACTAAGCACGAAGACCTCGAAGACTCTGTGAATGAAACCACGGCCCATGGCCAGGTCTTTGGAAGCTGAATGGACACACCCCACCCCACCCCACCCCTCTCAGAGGCTCCCAGGGCAGCTGGGAGGAAGAGGCCCTCTTCTCTCCTGTAGGGATGGCTCTTAGAAACCAGGCTGAGGGCCACTCAAGTGGCCTCAGTGTTTACAGACACGTCTCCACCAATCCATTTTCTGCAGAGTGGCTGTTGCTTGGCAACATGAGAGGATAAATTCAAGAGGAAAGTATGGGAGGCCAGGACTTTCTAGGCAAGAAAGACATTTGTGGATGGACAAGGTTGAGGACAGAAACTCCGAAGTTCTTGTCTAGATTCCTGCTGCCACTGTGGCCAGAGACCTCACGGCTTAGAGTGTCTGGGAGAGGGAGTGCTTAGTAGTTGGTTACTGAATCTTTCTGGGCCCTCAACTGTAAGCCACAGAGGCTGATTCTCGCTAATCAGGGAGGAAAGGAGTTCAGTAAAAGGCAACTGTCCAGCTCACAGAATTATTGGGATCTTGGAGAATCAGTATCGTAGAACAAGGTCTGAATCTATTCTGCATAACCGACTTGATGAAGAAGCTGCTGCATTTGAAGCTGCCCCACCCTAAAGGAAAAGGCTACCGGCACTAGCACTCCACATTGTTGTCCCATTTCTTCCGAAAGAAACCTCTGTGGGAATCCTTACCAGCAAAATGAGACCCTTAAGGTCCTCAATCAAGTCAAAGTCTCCCACTGGTAACTCAGCTAGTGAAACCCTGATCGCATGGCTGTGCTCTGATTGCAGAGGAGTGTGGGAATGGAATTTTCTGGGTTCTTCCTTGTGAAAGTATGACTCGTAAGGCTGGAAATTTTCCAAATATACCAAAGGTGAGTTAAAAAGTTGCTGGGCAGTCAGGACACATGGCAATTATCTATTTTATTTAACCCCTCAGCTAACATACACTAATATAGAAGGCCAACATACACCCATCAATGTTAAACATTATATCATCTACAACAAAATTCTCCTGCCTAACACAATTCTGCTCTGCCTCATGCAAACTAAGATGACTGTCTGCCTGAAATGGTACAACTCAGATTTAAATAGCTACCCACAGTAGCAGACCCTTAGAAGTTAAAAACAAAAACAAAACTCCTCCCCCCAAAAGTGAAGCTGTCCTATCTTTTATTGGAGGAAACCAGCAAGCAGTGTTAATGGTATAAAACCTTCAAGGAGCAGTTGTTTAGTAATAGAGGAATTATCATATCAATGGGCATCTCTTCTTTTCAGCTAGCTTACCCCTTAGCCTCCTACAAGAGAGAGTACACCCAGAATCATCTCTCCAGCCTGCTCTCAAAGGATGGAGGCTTTAGACTCTGGGTGTCATGTCTCTGGTTACAGGGCTGCCCCCTCAAAAGGGACCAAGTTTCAGTGGACTCTGGGCTATGAGCATGGACTTCTTTCTGTGTTGGGTGGCCCCTCACCAGTTTGTGAAACTCCCTTTAGGACACACAGTCTACCAATTCCTCTTGGCATCCATTGTCTTCTAAGCTGCTCTTTGGAAAAGGATCACATTCAAGTGTAAAGTATCCTTAGAATCCCAGCAGCTCTTGGAGGTCCCTCAGAGATCGTGTCCTGTGACCCACAGGCTGAGGTTCAGTGAAATCAAGAATACTGTACTCAGTCACTTGGGAACTGGCAGGAGAACTGGTACTAGAATCCAGTTTACAGTTCTCCACTATCCTTTGATAGCACCCCTTGTTGAAGGATATTTGCATCAGCCAAAGGACTGAGTCTCCCCATGTGAAATGTTGGTCAGCTTTGAGCCTCCATGCTAAGGACTGTTGAGTAACAACACAACATTTTCCAAAAAGCCACATGGAGGTAATGCTACAGTAGCAGAGTGGCTGCCCTGTGGCATTTTCACATGGATAAATGGCTGGGGTGCCCTACACTCACAGGCAATGACTGTTATCAGGCTGGAGGAAGGGGGCCCATCTGAGGTTCTTCAGGAACTTCACTTTCCAGGTCTTCCCACTCCATGGCTGTAAAGTTTTCTGCGTCCAGCAGCCATGGTGAGCATGCCTCTCTTTCATTCCTAACACCCAGCAAAATGTTCTCTCCTCTGTTCCTCCGGCCAAGCTCAGCTTCTGTTACCATCCCATCTTAGCAAAGAAGCCAAGGGATTCCAAGTTTTCTCTTCTAAAATGAGGTGGTTGAACTGTGTGATCTTTAAGGACCTTCTGGAGCCAACATTCTGCAACCCTGTGAGGATCTTGGCAGAGGAGGGATTATCATCGAGGAATCACTTGCAAACAGGCTATGAAAAAAGGTGCAGTCAGGGCTTAGAAGCTTGTAGGCTGTGAATGAATCTAAATTCTAATGAGAACCTGAAGTGGGACCAATAGTCAAGGCTCTGATGCCAATAGTGAAGATGTTCAGATGACAGCAATGGTTTACTCATTACAGAAGCAGGGAACGTTCTGAGACTCTTTGGGTTCAGGGACCTGTGACTTCATGCTGTCTTCATGGGCCTTTGCTCATTCAATATTTAGAGAGCTGTGGAGAAAGCGCTGGGCTGCTGCCCACCTTGGGAATCTGCCAGCCTTTCTCACCACACCTCCACACCTTTTGCCCCAGATGGACCCTTGATCAGGTCATTCAGCTGAACCAATGCTGCAAGCTATCACTTAATTTCTCAAATAAGCTTTTGAATCTCATAAGATTAATGCTGACCTATTAAAAAAATGCTGACCTATGCACCCTGAGTCCAGTCTCAGAGTGAGACCATGAGCCTCCAAAAAGCAATTCAAAATAAGTTGAGTCCTATTTTTGTACTTCATAACCATCATAAAGGACATAAATGTCCAGACAATACCAATCACAATCCTTTTCTCTTCCATCTGCTTCCCTCTCACCCCACTGTTCCTCTAGCTTCTCTTTCTTCCAGAATCTTAGGGGAAACCCTCTCCAATACTAGTCTGGACTTCTCCCTCTACTCCCTTCACTTTTCCTCTGATTCTCCATTACAGGAATTCCTAAGAGCTGGTCTGACAACACAGAACCCTCTTGGGGGGTTGGTGGGAAGCAGGACTCATACAGTAGGACAGTAGTTCTTAAACAAGACCAACCAGCTGCCAAAATAGATAAACTTTCCTTTTAATACACATTTGGGTCCACTTCCTTTGGGTCCACCTACTTTCTTCTTCTGAAAAATACTTACACATTTCTAAATGGGCTCTAGCACCTTAGATAAAGAATAGACGGTGGGATGGCATCTGTGGGGCAGAGGTAGAGGAAATACCATTACCTATGACAGAAAATCTGTGGGAGGTATTGGTGTGAAAAGGAAGAAGGAGGTGAGAGAAGAGTAGTGATGATGCTGAGTGGTTTCATTATGTCTGTTGTGCTAAAGCAGGCTCGATACAGGGTAACACTAATATTTATTAAGTGTTGATTATGTGCCAGGTTCTTCACACAGAATATCCCATTTATTCCTCAAATAACTCTGCAAGGCCATGTCCATCTGTTGCAGAGGGAGAATTTAAAACTCAGAGAGGCTAAACCATTTGCTCAAGGCCGCACAGGTAAGTAAGTGGTGGAGGTGGGATTGGAACCTAGGCAGTATGACTCAGAGATCGTGCTGTTAACATCTACTCACACTCTGCTGCCTCCTCACGAAGGGAGGCCCTATTTGGGATGGTAAAGAGAGAGTGAGACCTAGAGACTCAAACAAGGCCAAAGGGCACGTGGGCAAGACTTGTGCTCTCTGCACAGAGAAAGATAGGATCTGGGGAAAATCCCACTTATCATTGAACACACTGCTTAGGAAATGCTTCATGGGTACTTTCTTGGTCAACATAGGCTAAATGCTGCAACAAACAACCCCAATATGTCAACAGCTTAACACAAAAGTCTGTTTCTTGTTCACATAAAATCTAATCAGACATTCCTGGCCAGCCAGCTCTCTTGGGTTTCTCCACGCAGTGACTTACGGATCTCAGCCCTTGCACCTTCATATTATGAGGTGGGAAGAGCAAGGGAAGACACACTGGATCCTTAACCACTTCATCAGCAAGTGACACACATCACTTAAGCTCATGGTTGGTAGGGGGTGCAGTGGGGATGGCTGGGAAATGAAAGAATACCCTGACGGGTCAGCTGCTTCCTAGTAGCAACGCTACACTATGGAAAGAGACTGTGACTCTTGGGGGACCATCCAGCCATCTTTATCACGAGCACCCTTGAGAGCAAGAGTGGAGAGCGGGATGATAGCCCGGCAAATGCTGGTGGATGGCACCCGAACTGCGGCATTGTGCGGGCTGTGTTGGAAGTGGGGTGCTCCAGGGATTTAGGCTGGGTGCTTGTCTTAAGGAGTGGGTCTTGGGGGCCACACCCATTCCCCAGGCATCTTTGGCCTGCTGAGTCTTGGCCTAGACACTTAGAGCAAGGTCTGCCCTAGTACATGGTCCAAAGTCACTGCTCTGGCCCCAGCACAGCCTTGCCAAAGAGCGTGTTTCTGAGAGCAGGGTCATCCTTCCTGTGGGTTCAGCTAGATCAGCTATGTCTGGTCGCATGACTCACTGAGGTTATTAATAAGCTCCTGTTGAATGGCCACTCGGGGGGCTCAGGAAAGAAGTATTGAATCCCAGCATCTAAATCCACAGACTAAAGGCATTTACAGAAAGAATTTGAATAAATGAGGCTGCCAGAAGGGAAAGGGGCCAGAAATGGATGGACAGATTCTGAGCAAAACAACCACCAGGCTGTTCTCAGAGTCTTATTTCAAACTCCAAGTTTTTATGTCTTTTTTTCCTCCAAATTGTCATTAATTATGAATTGTGTGTCCCTTGGAAGTTCATTAATATTATTAGTTTTTGGAAAAGCAGTCCTGCTTCTTTTCCATATGTGACTGTTTATTTAGTCAGCTGTTTCTCATTTCTTAGTGCAGGTTCAGTGGTCTCCCTAAAGGGTAGTGGGCCAAAATGTCTCAAACAAAATTCAAATAAATAAATAATGTTTTGTTGATATTTGTTTCTCAGGACTGGATTAGTAAAGTATTGAATATATGGGGAGTAATCTGGCTTCTCTTGAGGAAACTGCGTCTAAATGGAAATAATAGTGGATTTGAAAACTTTTGAATTGCAGATTTTCTGAAACACCAGCACTCTTTCTGTACACCTGACACTTTGTACTTGGAAAATGGGCTATAACCCCTCGGCAGGATTATCTTCTTTGCTTCCATCCTAGCTTATTCTCCATTGTCCTTTGCACTCTCCCTACAACCAGAATCTCTTTGAATAATTAACTTTCAATAAATGGAGTAGCTCAGTGGTCCTCTACTCTGTCTACACTTAGATTCACTTGGGACACATAAAACATTTCAATTCCTCTGGGTTGGGCCCAGATATAAGTGATTTTTCAACAGCATAACAGATTGAGATCAGCTGGAATTACTAATCTTGAGCCACTTTAGAAAATTTAGTCAATGTAGAATTTGCTGACCCTTTGAGGTGCCTGATAACGGGACATAAATAAATTGCCTTTGATAAAATAGCAAAATCTGTGAGTATACACTTCCTTGGATATGGTGGCCTCTGGGTTGCCTTCTTGAGGTAGTTCTCGAGGACATCTAGGGTTTCACGGAGGCTCTGGCCTCCTGAGCTTTGCACGTATGGCAGAGTGGTAAATGCTCACGTGATCTAAGCACACAGAAAATAGCATGATGTGTCGTCCAGCTGTCTCCCCAGCATGACGCCCAAGGACATTTTGCGGAAGTACATGACTGCTGCCCATGGGGTAAATCTCAGAGAGCTAATGGTATGATAGTCCATACAATGTTTCATTTATGAAGTTTTCCCATAAAAGAAAATATCCCTTGGAGATAAACGGCAAAATTTCCCTTAGTTTCCAGATGAGGAAACAGATTCTGAAAAGATAGGCATCTCTCCCAAGGTCTCAGGGAAAGTACAGAACGTGGGTTCCTGGTTTCTCACCCTGTCTGTCCCTCTGGTCGTTGCTACTCTTGTGCTTCCACTTTTCCTACCACCCAGCCAGAGGGACCGTAAGGTGGACTCACACCATCCAAATGAGGAACGTAGGAATTTCCACTTGAAAATGGAGCTCAGTGGCTTAGTCAATATTATAAACAGTAACATTAAAAAGCCTCCAAAAAAGCAATGGTTTTACCTTTACTTGAAACCCTTCTTTACCTACCAGCTGCATCCCCAACTATCTGCTCACCTCTGGCTCCACCTCCTTCCTCCACTGTGATGCCTCCCTAAACCTCTCTCTAATTTTAGCAGCCCACCTTCCTCGATTGTCTTCTCGATGCCTCTTCTCCTCCACACAGCCCTCTCCAGGTGACCCATCCTCCTTTCTGCACAAGCACAGCCAGTTTGAGAGGGTGGGCCCAGGTGCAGAGGGGCTTTGGGACTCCACACTCTTGCCCTTGCCAGTGCCCAGTGATGGGCTGCAGGGGGCTGCACCCGGCTCAACTAATTGAGAAGCTAGATTTTTCCCTCATGTAGAGCAGAATCTAGCATAACAGGAGGTCACGACCTTGGACATAGTGGCAGATGGATCTCTGGAACCAGATTTGGTGTCAGAGGCAGCTGTAGAAGAGATGTGGCTGTGGCATCATGGAAAAGGGCACTCTGGACATGAAGTCAGCAAATGTGAGTTTGCATCCTAGCTCTGACAGTTACCAGCTATGTGACTTTGCACAAACTGCTTAACTTCTCTGAACTTCAATTTCCTCATCTATAAAATGAAGACCACAATAACAGTAGCAAACACTTAATGTAGCTCTTAATATATGTGGATATTGTTCTGAACACTTTACACATATTAACCCATTTACTCCTGACATCAATGCTATGAAGTGTGTACTATCATTAGGCTCACTGTATAGTTACAGAAATGGAGGCACAGAGAGGCTTACTGATTTGCCCAAGAACACATGGCTTGCAGAGGCAGAGCTGGGATAGGAACCCAGGCAGTCTGGCTCCAGAGTCTGCCCCATTATCTCATAGCATTGCTAGGTGGTAATCTTTGTAAAGCTCCTAGTTCACTGCCTGGCACAGCATAAACATTCAGTAAAGATTTAGGAAAAAAAAGAGACTTGGTGCAGAGGTGGCTAGGGATGGGGGTCAGGATGAGCAACCACAGGGAAGAGGCTCAGCTGAACACCTGGAAAGCTAAGCCAGACAGAATAATATTGGCCAAAACGTAGTCTGCACAGACAGACCAAAGCAGGGGTTTGGGGTTTCCACCAGGCCTGAAGTCTCAGCTTAGCTGTTCCTCCTTTCAGGAAGCCTTCCCTGATCTTCTAGGAGTTAGCAGTCCCACCTTCCCAGTGTTTCCTACAACATGCAGATGAGAGTCCCATCACAGCCCTTAGCATGCTGGACTGTAATCACTTGAACTTGCTTATTCTCCCCACTGTGGGCTCAGCAGCGACTCTGGGCTGCTCACCCATGTGGGCCAGGGCCTACCATCCAACCTGACATGTAGGTCTCAATAGCTCTACTAGAATAAATGAATAAACGATTGAATGAATGACTGAGTGAATGAATGAATGAACGAACAAATGAACAGGCAAAGAGTTTCCGGGCAAGTAAACTGACAACAATATTCCTGCATCTAGTCCAAGAATTTGGATTCTCACAACAGCGCAACGGACACGAGGCTTGAGTTCCTCCAGTGAATGCCTGCCCAGGCTTCATTCTCACTCCAGGGCTGGGTGGATCAGGGTGGCACGTGCAGGCCACCCCTCAGAGCTGGGCAGCCTGCAGGGATCGGCGGGGTCTGTGGCTGGGAATGTAGCCAGGCAGCAGACAGGTGCTAAAGGCAAGACGATGCCAGGGCCTGCAGGGCCACTTGCCCTCCCCTTTCTGGCTTCTCTGTGTCCTCTAGCCTGGACCCCAGCAGTCCTGGAGAGTGGCTGGAGCTGACCAAAGCCACCGAGAATGGGACTGGGAAATCAGAGCAGGCCCCTCACCCTCTCAGGTTCCCCAAGGCTTTCCTGAGAGCACTTACGTAATGCCTGAAGGAGAGAGTACCCCAGTACCAGCTTTTCTCATTTCCCAACAAGGCAGACACTGGGTCACCCACCCTAGTTCCAACATGACCATCCCTAAACCCTCTTTCCCTTTACACAAGCTCTTCCTACTCCTGCCAAGCCTGGGGTTGAGGGGAGCAGCTCTCTCCAGGGAGTCTCCATGGGAACCCCTAGGGGAATTCCAAGCCCCGTGGATCACCAGCCTTTTAAACTTGGCTTCTCTAACAGTTGCTCAAGAACCCTGGCACACGGATTGGAAGGCTCAGCACAAAACGTCTTGATTTTCTTTCCCCAACACTGTTGCCCTGGCCAACCTCCAGGTACTGAGAATTGTTCCTTATTGTGCAAGCTGGAAACAGGCCGGCCAAGATGTAAGAGGTTCGGGCACAAAGTGCAAAATCAATGTATAATCACCTAATGGGCCCAAGGTCAATTTTATGGTTTTAAGTTGCAGCTTCCTTTAGACCAAACCACTTCTACAAAGCAAAGTCACCAGGCCCTGGGCACACTTTCCAGACTTCATTCTTTCCAGTTGGGAAGCTTCAAGCTGGTAACTCGCACCTCCGATCTGAGCTCTTTGTACCTTCTTTTCTGGATGCACAATATAGCACGTATCACAAGTCAAAGCAGTCACCCTTCGTGAGAGATTCAGGTGACTCTTGTTGGCAGGGATAAAGGGCTTCCTGCTAATCCATTCTCTGGAAAACACAGTGCACAGAACATTCTGGGCAGCCCTCATATATCCAGCAAAAACAAAAGTTCTCCTCAAATGAAACTGTTGTAGCCAGAGGTTGACTAAGTCCATCTGTGCAGGCTGGGTCTGATGCCAGCGTGGCGGCTCTCCACAAGGCTCCTGACGGAGAGAGGCAATCAGGCTGTGGACGTACTGAGGGGGCCCAGTTCTAGGTGAGGTGGAACATCATGACGCTCAGAAGACTTACAGCCCAGGACCAGTTTTACTCCCAAGACCTCAGCAGGTGCTAAATCGCTTAAAGGAGATAATAGTACCTACTCTATCTTTTGGGGTTGTCATGAGATTGAAATTAAATGACAGTGCATGTAACTGTGCCCCTTATTAATCTATTGTTTTCCAACAATAAGCTCCCTTCTGTGCTCTGCGATGCTGGGGCTGGGACCCTACAAACCAAGTTCCTCCTTTGCAGCTGGCTCCTAATAGATTCTAACAATAGTGGGGAGTAGTGGCAGGGCCTAGACTAGCACAAGCAGTAAGGCACCTAGGGTGCAAAATTTAAGGAGGCACTCGCTCTCATGGCCCTACCGAAATGTCCTAGTGATTCAGACTAAATGCCAACCCTTATGCCTGCAATTTACAAATATGTACCTTGGTCTGACTCATGGATAGCCAGCCTCCTGAATATTCTGGGATTGTTGTTTTAGGGATTTAGTTCTCTTTTTTTCCTTCAATGACAATAGATATGAGTGAGGGACCATTCAGGACTTCTGATGGTAGTGGGGATGGGGGAGTCCTTTGCTTCCAGGGTGAGCCTGGGCTGAATGAAAGGAGGACAAAATGATTCGAGTGGCCCAGATTCCATTTCTCCCCCCTGCCCATGCCCGGCCTACCAGGGCCTGCCAGAACGAAGGAAAGGAGTGCAAAGGACAGATGAGCAGCCTGCAAGGATGCGCTTGGAAGAAGGAAGGAAAAAGAACCAAATTCCTGAAAAAGAGCAGGAAAAAGAGTCCCCTGGGGTTCAGAGGAGTTGTCCACCGAATGCAATCTGCCATTATCATCCCCAATTCAAGTGAAATCAAGATTCCATCTGGTTTAAGGAAAATAAATCCTATAGTGTTTAGTGATTTTATTCTCCTAATAACACTAAATGAATGAAAAGCATCTTTAGTTCTGCTAACCATTCTAATGGACTGATGTTTAAGTATGAAACTCATTCTCTTATTCACCTCTGCCTCACTTACCCCAGACCCACTGCTCTAACCAGTATTGACATAAACACTAAATCACTGAGCTGTTGATATTTTGCTCTGGGGCATCTTGGTTACAAGTGCCACATGATCTTTGTGTCTGAATTCCATCTACAGCCTGATTCAAGCCAGCCAAATCCCACAGACAGCAACTCAGGACCAGAGAACATAACATGCAATTGACTTCTTTTCCATGCAAGAAAATGACAGAAAGGTTCCTTATCTTACACTGTTTAACATGTAATTTGGAACTATATTTTTTTTCTCTCTCTCAGTGGTATTAATGATGATAATTACTAAAACTTAGCTCATAGACACTCACCAATAAAGGTGAAATGTTTTTGAGAGAGAAATAATGCCTCTGGTGACTCAAATTTTAAAGGAAGAATATAATATAAAACCATTTCTGGGTGATAACCAGCTTCAGAGTCGAAAAATGTTTTTAAGATAAAGCTAAAGAAAAAGCAATGAATAATTTAGCTTTATTTATTGATGTTCTTGGCATTGCATTAGAAAACAAATGATGATTACTCATTTTGGAGAAAACCCCAGATCTCAAGAACACACTTTGTACTAAGAAATTTGAACCTCACATGAAGACAAGAACAAGAGCTAAATTCAGTGGGTAAGAAACGTCCTACTTATTTTTCCCTACTTTAAATTTTGAATTATGTGATTCCACTAATAGAATGGATGTATCTTAATATTTTCTGGTCTACAATCTTCATTTTCCTTACCTGTCTCAAGATTCTTAGTTATTGTAATTTACTCAAAAAAGTTTATCAATGATTCAATTGTGTCTCTTTTAACATAATATCCATTCGAGCTATTCTTTCCTCTCTGCCCCTGCAGAGTTGCCTAGATATTAGGCAACTAATCTTAACAGGAAATAAAATGAGCAACTATGATCCGAAATGATTCTTGAACTGAATATTCCAAATATTCCAGATAAACATGACCTACTGACTTCCCCAAAATGGCAAGAAACTGGCAAATGTGGCTGATGTTTGAATTAATTAGAGTTAGACATAGTTCTGCACTTAACAGTAACGAATGTCATTATCACTCCAAAAAAGTATGCTTTCAACATTTCCCGTACATGGCTTGGTCAAAGTCCAAAAAGCAAGGTGGAAAGATTTGGTTTATGCCCTTAAAGAGGCAACAGAGGCAATACTTTAGATTAATAATCTACGTTATATATATTCTGTTTAAAGATCCAAATGGGATACGTTAATATTAACCTGATAAACTTGAATTTAACCTCAAGGAGTGTCTATGGACCGAAATAGATGGAACACACATAATTTCTAACAGGAGTGTTCAACCTGATCTGAACATAAATCCACTTAAAGCTGAATTCCTGAATACATAATGCACAGTAGCTAATAAAAACACTTGATAGAAGAAGTAAGTGACCAAAGTCAGTAGTGGCTACATCGAGTCTTCAATTGTAACAAACAGTAATCAACAAAGTTCTCTGAGGAAAAACGGTCCCTTTGTAATAAACTCAATACTCCTTTAAAAAATCATATATAATGCCAAGTATGGTCTAAGTCAACAGCAATTTTTCCACAAAGATATACAGGTTCACAATTGTACACAACAAAAATAGCATTCTATGCCCAGCTTCTACTGGTAGGGGGTGGGGTGGGTGAATTTGAACTCAATTTTCCAGTAGCCGGGGGAGTGTACTGCACATCCCATCATTGCCCTCCAGGAGCACCCCCTCTTCAAGCACATTCTCATCCCCAGGCGCTTTCTCCTTTACCTTATTTTCTCCCTTTACACACGAGGGTTCTCAAATGCTCATTGTATTTTCCCTTGGAATGTTTAGGGTTAGCTTATTATTTCCTCCCCACCAGACTATAAGCTTTAGGAGGGCAGGTGGCAAATCCTTTATTAACTTTTAAAGCTACAGGACCTAGTACAGTAGGCATTCCATAAATATCTGCTTAATAAATGAATACATTTATTTGTCTTTTTTTTTTTTTTTTGGTATTTTGCCCAACCTCTCCAATCTGTTGTGGTAGAATTTATCTTTATGCCTAGTAATAAAGTCTTTCCCTGGTAATAACATTTCTAACAACCAAGTATATTTCTAAAATGTATTCCTTTTGTTGACAGAATAAACACTGTACACATTCAACTATTTCACTACATATTAAACTAGCTTTAAGGCAAATTAAACTAAAATCGGGTATTTTCAGTAATCTAGAGTTTACACTAGATTTACCAACTCTCTGTGGTAATCTAAAGATACACAATCAAGAGATATTCTTTTTAACTTTTCCAAGAAGACAATTTTGGGGGACACTGAACAATCAATCTTGCATGTTGCTGTGTGACTCAGATTTCAGGAGCAATATGACAGAGTGAGAACAAAGCTGTCATCTGGAAATCCCCCAAAATGGGTACTTGTGGTCCGGCCCATTTTGAAACCACGGCATGGCGTACGTAGACCAGTTGCTAGGCAACCCTGATGATGGGACCGTGATTCTCTGCCTCTGCAAAGCTGTGCTCCAGCCCAAGTAAACAACCCTGCTGCTTTAAGCGGGGAAAGAGGCTGTCAACACAATATTTTCGCTCAGCTCTGAAAACCTGCCGTTTCCAACCTTGGAGAGTACACAGTGCTCTCTTGCTAAAAGGAATCTTCTACTTAAAGTAAGAGGAAATGCTTTAAAGTTAGAAGACCACAGACCTTGTGACTGTCAGGGCCAAATGTTCAGAAAACAGGGTCACCATTTTGTGCTTGAGTAGTTGTTTTACTGTTGAGCCCAAGTGAGGAGCACTGGACGCAGGTGTCCACAATTGTACGTGTACCTCCACATTGAGATTCTGTTTGCTAGTGACATTGGCTTGTTTAGTCATACCCGTTAAGCAAGAGAACTGTTTGTATTGACTTGACCTGACTCGGATGCTGTGCTCAAATAACCTGCATTTAACTTAGAACCTTTCCCAGGATTTATAATCCTAACCCTATGGCAGAGCCTTCTAAGGGAAAGAGAAGGTGGCAAAACCAGACCCCAAATTCCCCTCTTCTCTCTGACATAAGGGATAGATTTTAGATATCACACTCCTTGAGATAGTGAGTTGTTTTTTTGTGGGAGTTTCCTTAGCCCACTTTTGAATAATTCTCCAAGATCTAGAAATCAAGCTCTCTTTCTTCATTTTCTATCACACACATGCACACACAACACACACACACAACACAAAATGTAGACATGTATGCCCTACCTTTGACTCTGTGCTTTTTTGATGATGTTTTTTTCTGTTGCTCAAATTGTTTTAAGGTCCATTGGGTGTACTGAAGTAGATCAGTAAACATACTGTCATGTGGTAGTTTTAAGCTATGCCCACAAATTCTTGGACATGCCTCACTTCAAAAGGTAGAATCTAATTCCCTTCCCCTTAAGTGTGGGCCAGATGTAGTAACTCACTTCCAAGAAATAGAATATGGCAGAAATTATGCTATGTGATTTCTGAGACTAGATTATAAAAATGATAGCTCCTTCCTGGATTGCTCTTGGATTTCTTGCTTTGGAGGAAGCCAGCTACCATGCCATAAGGACACTGTAAGCACCCATATGGAGATGCCCAGGTGGAGAAGGACTGACCTCCTATCAACTTAACAGTCATATTAACGAGTATCCTCAGAAGTGGATACTTGAGCCCTGGACAAGCCTTCAGGTGACTGAAACTTTGGCTGAGGTCCTAAGTGTGGCCTCATGGGAGACCCGGGACCAGCACTGCCCAAGCAAACCATTCCCATTATCCTGACCCATTGAAACTTGAGAGATAGTAAATGTTGTTGTTTTAAGCCACTAAGTTTTGGGATAGTTTGTTACACAGCAATAGATAACTAATACCTGTTGCTCCTCCTGTGCCCATGACAAACGGTACAAATTGATTTTCCTGAGCCTGTGCTTGGCTTCACAACCCTCACCAATTGCATTAGGCAGCCACCATCATCAGAGACCAAACTCATTTGCCAGCACACGTCTAAGGGACCAACAAAAACTGTGGAACATTCAAGCGAACAGTTTACAAAGTGCTCTTCGACGTTAATTGTAAATGAAGACTAACTTTAGCAACCCTTCCGTGACAATGCAAGTGCCGTTTACACAGTATTTACAGTTGAGCAGAGATAAAAGTATGGCCTATGGGGATTTATTCTTTTGTTTGATTCTCTGGTCTGTTTCCCAACAAGCAGGTATCATCCATCAGTTCAGAGGATTTGGCCAAAATGGTTTCTGTGTGTAACCCAGTTCCCCAGGCCACAGTAGTCTAGAGGTAAAAATAAGGTCACCTATCAAAGTGTAGCTGGGTTAAAGGAAGGGGTGACTTGTTCTCTCCCCAAGCACATTCCCCCAAAGCATTGCCTTGTCAGCATTTTTTTTAAAGGTGGCTTGTGGACATGGCAAGTGTTAAGACCATAAGGAGAACCGAAGAGAGGAAAGCCAGACGGCGCTCATGCACCAACCAGCAGGGCAGGCCTTGAGGGACCCTATCCCCTCTTGGCCCACCCCCCAGACTATGCAGTGACACTCTGAGATCTCCAACAAACTATCCCAGTTGGAGCTGACATCTCTAGAGAGATGGTCTGGGTATGTTTAGGTACTTCCCTCAGGGACTACATAGCTACTGTTTTCCTCCTCTCCTCTGTCCCTAAAATAAAATCTGCTTTGCAGACCCCTGCACAAAGACACCATCAAGATGTCATCTCAGTTGCTGATGCCCAGTTCTCCCGGTTCCTGCAGACACCTCCGGTGGGCTGGGGGGCTGTCTCCTTTGTCCCCTTAGTGTACACTAGGTTAAAAGGTTACAAGCAGGACTGCTTAATGCTCTCAAAAGTCTAGCAGAGATTTTAGGAAAATGCTATTTGGTTTTGTTACTCTCTCTCCCTGGAGTTCAGGCAGGAGTCCATGGGGGCTAGGACAGGGGTCCCTGGGCAGAGGGGAGGGGGTTGGGAAATCTAAGACAGACACAATATTGGGCTCGGAATCACCTGTGCCCTCCAGCTGTGACCTACTGCCTTTGATCAAACTTGGGAATTTCAATTCTCTATCCAAAGCACAAATTCTTTCCTAGGAGGAGCCTGAGACCTTCGTGCAAATATTTTCATAATGGGGTAGTCCTTGCAGTTCTCCAGACTTGCTTGGACATGTCTGAATCCTAGGAGGAGCCCTATTTCTTATTAATCATGTTGGATCACCTTGGCCTGCTGTGTTCTAGGCACAGGAGTAAGAGCTTTAGACATACTAGTCTCCTTTCTTCTTTTAATTAAAAAAAAATCTGATGACACTTATAATGCCTATATGTTTTGGAAAATTTGCAATGCACAAAGAATTTTATATAAGATAACTAAAATTTGTCCTCAATCTTGTTGCTTGTGATCTCATTTCATCCTTACAACAATCCAGTGAGGACGGTCTAATTGTTTCTATATTCCAGACAGGGAAATAAAGACTCACAGAGAGATAAAGGACCTTGCCCAAGGTCACTCCTAGGCAGTGGATTTGAACTAGGAAAGCCTGGGCTCCTTTTCATTGACCACACTGCCCCCTCAAGCCGAGACTCCAGCTACGTAAGCTAGCACAGAGCTTCCTGCATGATTGGAAGTTCTTCACAAAATCTGTTCACAGTCCTTGCTGAACTGCTAAGCCCTATAAGAAGGAAAGAGATCCCAACTGTTGCCAGCCATGGAAATGGTTGCTAACAACTCTGGTTCTTGGGCAAGTCTACTTCTTTATCTTATCTGTGAGGGTTGGACTAGTCCAAGGACTGCTGGAGATGACATATTACTGGGCCTAAAGAAATGCCTGGTACTAACCATGAAGGTTTGCTTTCACGAATAAATGGATGTTCCTTCCAGGTCAAACATTTCGTGACTGTCTCACCTCTTGGTGTTTGAACATTAATTACACCTGGACTGTTAATCCTACGGTCAAAGTGAAGTAGGAAGCATCAACATACATAGGCAGATGCTCTGAAAATTGAACAGGGAACAGATCACCAGGGCCAAATGCCTTCATAGCTAAGATGGGAGTGGTTAGCCCCAAGAGGGAGTTACTTTGCTTTTTCTAAATTCTACAAAAATTATTTTTATTTTAAATTTTAGTAACATATATACAACCTAAAATTTCCCCCTTCAACCACATTCAAATATATAATTCACTGGTGTTAATTACATTCACAGTGCTGAGCTGCCATCACCATTCCCCGTCTTACAATGGTTGTTCTTTTGTCTAGCTCACTAAAGCCAGTTGTAGGTTTGTTTGTTTTCCAACTCCATCACCCTCAAGGAGCTTGGGAGTTCTCTCTCAATCACAGGCATGAAGACCTCCCTGGAAGCCCCTGAGTTATCTTGGTGATAAATCCTTCCCCAATTAATTTCACATCTGCTGCTGCTTAGTGACCGTGTGAGCTGCCTGCAAAGTGGAGTGCTAGGCGGTTTTTTGAGAGTGCAACACCATGACCTTGGGCACATCTAGTCAAGGACTTCATAAGTCCCTAAACTGTAGCTTTCTTCCACAATCCTCAACGCCACCTACAAGCATGAAAGAAGAGGAAGATATCATTCCACTTAAAAGTCACCCCAAAAAGCTGACTTGCCACCCCTGGCTAACAATGGCAGCAAAGTGAAAAACTCCAGCCCTCGCAGCTTCGGGTTGAGTAGACACCCAGCCCACTACTTCCGTAACAATACAGTCAGTCTCTGACTAATCCCCAACTTACGAATGATTCATACGTGTGAACAAGCCGGGTGCATCCCCACCAGGGAGGTCACCATCGGAATTCTCCCCAGCAACGGCCGCCCACTACCACTGCGGGAGCAGCCAGCACGCCATCTCGCACCCCACTTCCTCCTCCCCACCCTTCTCGGGGCTCAGAGGAGCTAAGCCTTGGAGACAGCTCCCCAGCCCCTCTCAGCCAGAGTTGCTGTTGCCAAAGGGCAGCAGGATAAAGTTTTCAGGACAATGGCTTTGGAATTAGACAGATCTTGGGTCATGATTGAGTTCTTTCATTGTTGGCCTCAGATCTGTGATGTGATTTCTCTATCCCTTGTTTTTCTCATCTGTAAAATGGGGAAATAACTGTACTAATCTCTTAAGGGGGCGGTGAGGATTAAATAACCTGAGTCAGATAAATACGTAGCACCTATGAAGTGCCTTATAAGAGGTGGTTACTATTAATATTATTATCATCTTATTCCCTGAAGACTCAGCTCCACTCAGAGACATAGGCAATCCCAGCCTACCGTGTGCTTCCCCAGACACATGCCCCAGGATCTGCTCCTGCGTCTCACATCCTGGCCCCCTTGCTCCTCTCTCCAGCCCATGCTTGCCTTCTTTCAACTTCTCAAAACATGCTGCCCTCCTTGCTGCCTCTGGGACTTGGCCCTCGTGCATCCCTCTGTCTAGAATACTCTTCTTCTCCTCACCCTCTTCTTCCCTTCTGCTAGCTTCTCCTCCTTTAGGTCTCAGCTTAAATGTCACTTCCCAGAGAAGCTTTCTTGAGCCTCACCCCCCCACCCCAAGACCCGATGAGTTTCCCTCTTATGCTGTTAAATGCTGTAACTCTTTGGCACACTATCCACAACTATAATTATGTTATCATGAATTTAACCATGCTACATGTCTTCCTCCCCCACCCCCACCCTATAAACTAAAAGCTCCATGAAGGTAGGGACACCATCATGTCCTCAGCACTAGGACATGGCTCCCTAGTGTGAATGAATGAGTGAAAAAAAAAGATGAATGCTTACTGGGTACATAGGAACCATCCAAACCATACCATTCTGGGTCCCGACCAATCTGGTTTAGTTTACAGGACCAGGCTTCTGTCTCAAGTTGCTTACATGGCTCAAAGCCTGTTCCTAGATCTCTGCCAAACTTGTGGAGCCCAACACCATACCAAGCTCTTCCAGACCCTTCCTTGGAGGGTTAGATGCTGCTTCCAAACCCACCCTGAAGTCCAGGGATGAGCTGAACTCCTTGAATCGTACCCCTGCCACCTGCCTGCCTTTGCATATTTCCTCCTACTTGGATCCTCACTGCTGTGCACCATCCCTCAAATCAGCCACCCTGCCTTGATGCCTGCCTGACTGTCAACTGAGTTCCTGTATCCTGAACATATTAGGTCACCCCGAGGCCCCATCCGGTGAAGCCCCAGGTCTCTCCTCCACGGGGGTGCTTCATGCTTCTGGCTCTGCTTTCAGTGGGGGACAAGACCCAAGGTCAACATCAGTACTTCTAGGATAGTCCAGGAGCCTTATTTTCAGGGTAACGTCCTGAGATAGTTTCTCTACCAACTTCCCACAGAATATCATGGAAACATGATTCCTGTGAATTTAAAATACTTGCTTAAGGTCTACCTACAACCACCATGCTAAAGGAAACTGTATTCCCTTGTCCCCTCACCAACACACATATTTTGCCGTGCTACACCCATGCTAATCGCCATTACAGCACTGTTTCCATGGGAAAATGCATGCCCACCCCAATCAACCAACCTAAATGACAGTCTTATGGGACCTCAGTCATCAGTGAGTGACGGACTGACTGCCTGTCTGTCTGCCAGGCCACAGGCCTCCCTAGAGCTGGGAACAAGAGAAGTTCCAGGAGGGATGTAGTTCAGATTTAACTTCAAAGTAGCGGGACAGCTTCATGTGTGTGCTTGGAGAAATCGGTCACTCGGGGGCCCTCCTTTCTGTCTCCCACCATGCTTCACCAGCAATCCCCAAGTCTGTTCACACCGATTCCCCTGAATGGGGTCCCTTTCCCTTCCTCTCCACCTGGTTACACCCAGCCCGTCCTTACAGGCCCATCTCTGAAGTTTTCCGGGACTACAGACCATGTTCATCTGCCCCCTCCTGAGCAATTAGGGCATGTAGCACCACGGCCCTCTCAGCTTGCTCTAGAACGGTCTCATATACGTCTCTCCCAATCACGCTATCAGTTCCTAAGGGCGACGACTGTGCCTTGTGCCTTTCCACAGGGGTGAGCTCATAAATTTAGATTCTCATAAATCCTTGATCATTTTATGGATTTGGAACTGCAGTCCTGCCTGTCTTCCCCTCCCTCTCTACTTAAGGGAAAGTAGGGAGAATGAAATGGGGCCAGCCCAGAACTCTCTAGCATCATACACACCAACACAAGGTGTGGTTGTTTATAGCCACTAGAGGTTGTTTTCAGCTCGTGATAGGGAACCCAATATGGGAGGCTTTCTAGGAAGGAAGGAAATCCTATTTACTCAGCAAGCTCAGCTACTGGGTGGTGTGGGGTGATGGGTAAAGAGGACAAAGAGTGAACCTAAGAGGAGGCCAAACTACTCTATATAGAGAAGTTCAGATGAAGAAATTTTGTTTAAGGGAAGAGACTAGAAAGAGAAGGAGGGAGTTGAAAGAAAGTCTCCTTGATGTTTTTGGAATCAGCTTGGGTTAGGTTCAATAGTTCTCATGAAGTATGTGGGGTGAGTGTGCAGATGTCCAAGGAAGCCCAGCTGCAAATGGTTAACAGGTTCTCTTTTTCTTTCTTCCTTCCTTCCTTTCTTTTTCTTTCTTTTCTTTCTTTTTTTCTGTCTCTCCTTCCTTCTTTCTTTCTCTCTCTCTCTCATTCTCTCTCTTTTTGAGAGTATTGGAGTCATTCTTTATTGGTGTAAAGACTAAATTTAAAAAGTACAATTTGTGAAAGTGAAAAAAAAAAAGTTACCTTGCATCCCACCAAGTTAGTACTATTTTTCCTCATTTTTTCAAGTCCTGATCAAGACTTTGAGTACCAGGACCCGGGGAGACCTCAGAAGAAAAGAAGAATCCTAGTCCTTGGCAACCTATATTGTACCAAAGGACAGCTGATTGCTGCTTACTTATGGCTCAATTAAGGGGAAAGATAAATCCTCAGTTCAAAAGAACGTCTTCCTGTCCATTCTTGGGGAGGACCAGGGGTTGGGGAAGGAGCTCACTGCCTTAGTGTGGGAGCACTCGGCCCCAGCTGCCGCACCTGTGGGCTGCATGACATGCTCACACTTATAATTTAATTGGAGAAATTTTGGAGCTCTGAGCCAAAAGCAACAGCTTGTGATTTGTGGGTGTCAAATTCGCCAGAAAGCGGTCAGTGTGTAGGCGACAGAGGGAGGGGAAGGTATCCCTTAGCTATGGTGGTGGAGGGACAACGAGGGCTGCTTCCATTTTGGAACGTGTGGCTTTTCTCTGCTGAGGAGGGCTGTCCACACCAGGGTGGTCCCCACCAGGAAAGTCTGAGCCTGGAGGTCAGGCGTGGTTACTTTAAAAATAAACTCTTGTGACTGTAACCCATGCTCAGCTCATGCCTTTGTGGCCTTGGACTGAAGACACAGGCCACAGCTGTGATTTGCATTCACCAAAAATAGTCATTTCAGCATCTGAGAAAGGAAGAGCCAAGTTCAATTTCTCGCTCTCTTGCTGCTGCTTCTCTCCATGGGACCAAGCAAATCAACTCAGTCCTGCTTCTTCCCTGTAGCTGCAGTCATGCCTGATCAGACTTAGTTTCCTTCAGTCAACAAAAACTTGAGAACCATTTATGTGCCAGATGCCATGCTAGACAATGGGGATCCAACAGTGAGCACAACAGACGTGGTTCCTGCCCCCACAGTCCTTGAAGTCTTATTGGGTTGTGCATTTGTCTCCTTGGACTGCTGTAACAAAGAACCACAAACTGAGTTGCTTGAAACAACAAAAATTTATTCTCTCACAGTTCTGGAGCCCACAAGTCCAAAATCAAGGTGTGGCAGCACCTGAAGGAAGAATCCTTCCTTGCCTCTTTGAGCTTCTGGTGGTTGCTGCCAATTCCTGTGTTCCTTGGATTGTAGATGCTTCACTCCAATCTCTGCCTCCATCTTCACATGGCCTTCTCCCTTGCATCTCTTTGTCTCTGTGCACATATTTCCCTCTTCTTTTAAGGACACCAGTCATTGGATTTAGGGCCCTCCCTAATCCAATATGACCTCATGTTAATTTAACGAACTACATCTGCAGCAATCCTATTTCCGAACAAGGTCACATTCTGAGGTTCCAGGTAGACAGGAATGTTGGGGGGACACTATTCACCCCAGTACAGGTCAGATGCTAAACCAACCAACAAATAAATGGATACAAGGAAGGATTCTATGGCAAGTATTAATCTGGTTGTTTTCTGTATAATTCCATCTCCATCTGCCTTCTCATTGGTATATCAAGTCAACACACACTAAAGTAGAAACAAAGATCAAATGAAACACCACTCTCAGTGACATAGGCAGATTCTCAGATGTATACAGTTTGCAGAGACTGTTTTACTTCTCCTAAAGACCAGATAAGCCTAGGCCTAGAGAAAGGAGAGAGTAGAAAACAGCATGGGAACAAGACAGGAGAGGCCAAGGAGTAGGGAAGGGCAAACCTGGGAGGGAGGAGGACCATTCTGTCCATCTGTGGTGAGGACCAGGGACGGCAGTGGATGGACTGTCCTTGAATGTAGACCGCACCCCTATTCACAACACACACCAGCACACACACACAGCTCCCCACCTAGTCAAGGGTCCTAGGTATTTGTGTGGACCTTAAACTGAGGAGAGGGGGCTTGGACATCTCTGTGGAGATGGGGACTGTAAGGTGGAATTGAACAAACCCAACTGGAATTCTGAGCTGAGGCCATGTGGAAGTGCCACCACTGTCATGTAGAACCACAGATGGAGATAGAGAAAGAACAGTTGCACTGATAGTGAGTAACAGAGGGGCTGCTTTCCACTGAAGGGCCAGGGAGGAGCTCTCTGAGCAAGTGACTGTGAAGATGAGGCACAGAAGTTGGGTAGAAGTTCACAGGCAAAGGGTCAGAGGGGGCAGGGACTTTCCAGGCAGAAGGAGCAGCAGTGGGCAGGTTCAGAGGAGGAAAAGAGCTAGACAGAGACCCTGAACAAGGGTGATGTGAGCAAGGCTGAGAGAGGCAACCAACGGAGAAAGGGGCCAGAGACTCAGATCTGGCAGTTCTCCATAAGGAATTTGGAGATAAAATCAACAGGACTCAGTGCTAGAATGATGGGGTGGGGATGAAAGAGGGAAGTGTCAAGAATGACTCAGTGCTCTGTGGCTGGAAATGGGAGAAGCAAGCTTGGGGCAGACATATCAAACATTCAGCTGGGGATGTGTAAAGTAATCTTTTCTAGATGGTCAAGTGGAAATCCCAAGTAGGCAGTTTAAAATGGCTGAGTCTGAGCTCAGAGAGGAATCATAACTGGAGACATGAACATGGGAGTTATCTCAGAAGAGTCAACAGAGAAATCCATCAGTGTCAGCTGTGCAGCAGAGAGAGTAATGGATTGTATTTTTAATAAAAGCATTTTTTATTACAAAAGCAATACATGCTCATTGTAAAAATGTAGCAAATTCATATTGGCAATAAGAGAGAAAAAGGGGGAATGTTTGCACAAAACAATGTGCTGTAATGTCTCCATGTCAACATATATCCTACAACAGAGTGTTTCCATTGTATGATGGGGGATCCATTGTATGAACAAACACTAAAATTGTTCCCAATATTCCCCCATTATAAATGACACTGAAATGAACAGGCCTGTAGTTTTTGTGCACCTTTTAATTAGTTCTACAAGATAAATGCCTAGAAAATAAAGAGACTTATGTTTTCGATGACTTTTGATAATTGTCACCACATTGCCTCCAAAGTGGTTGGGTGGCCCTCTTCACAAAGCTGTAGGTGTGGTGGGTGCAGGTTGCCGTGGTGGCCAGGTTAAGGCATATGCCCTGGGGCCGACAGTCCAGGGTTGGAGAGAGATGCCTGGGTTTGACTTCCCGCCTTATGCCTCCCTTCAGAGTCTCTTGGCCTCACCTGTCTCTTCTTCCAGTCTCTTCAATGAGGCTGTGACCAGTCCCAAGTGGGGGCCAACTAGCTTCACACAGGTGCAGCCGGACAGCACCTCACCTGGGGCTTGTCAGACCACAGTGAGGGGAGAGTGGGGACCTGTTTGGTGCTCAGCACATGCAACCTGGAACCCAGAAACAACGCACCTCCTGGAAGGTCTCCCCTTTCTCAGGCATTGGCCAGCTGGTTAACGCTCCTCTGTAACTCTCCCTGCTTCCCTGTTTTGCTCCCCACATCTCTCCCTCACTAGGTCCTACTCCTCTGTAAAGGACTTGCCTTTGAACTTTTGTTCTAGGCTCTGCTTTTGGGGGAACCCAGGCTAAGACAGATACTTGTAGTTGTGTGACTTCAGGAAAATTCCTTAATCTCTTTAAGCCTAAATTTTCTCATCTTCCAAATGGGGGGATATAGTCATATTTCCTGTAGTGGCCAGAATATAATGCTCTTTCCCATAATCATTTCCTAATCCCCAGAACCTGTGAATATTTTAATTACATGGCAAAGGGGAATTAAGTTCACAGAGGGAATTAAAGTAGACCTGAAAATAGGGGGAGAATGCAGGATTATACAGGTGGGTCCAATGTAATCACAAGCGTTCTTAAAAGTGGGAAAGGGAGGCGGAGGAAGAGAGTCAAAGACAGTCAACAAGAGATGCGACTACTGGAGATGCAATGCTGCTAGCTTTGAAGCTGGACAGAGGGAGACATGAGCCAAGGAACGTGGGTGTCCTCCAGGAGCTTGAAAGGGCAAGGAAAAGGATTGTCCCCTAGAGCCCCCAGAAAGAATGCAACCCTGCGAACACCCTGATGTTAGCCTAACGCGACCCATGTCAGACCTCTAACCTACAGAACTGTGAGAAAATACTTCTATATTATCTTAAGCCTCTGTGGTAACTTGTTATAGCAGCAGTAAAAACTAATTCACTTACTTCATGGGTTATTGTGAGAATTTTATGACATAATATATTTAAATAAAATGTATTATAAAAAATATGTATATCTATAGGTTGAATTATGTATCCCACACACATGTTCTTAATCCACATCTCTGTGGGTATGAACCCATTGTAAATAGGATCTTTTGAAGATGTTTTAGCTGAAATGTGGCAAACCAGTAATCTGGATTACTGCAGGTCTTAGAAAAAGAATCTGGAGGTTACAGAAGTGAGAAAGAAGAGGACATTGTGATGTGATGGGAGGCAGAAATACAAGTAAAGGAACCCCAAGGATTGGTGGCAGCCAGCACCAGAACACTACAAAATTTCGAGAGAAGGCAAGCCTTGCTGATGTCTTGATTTTGGACTTCTAGAAGACTCATAACCGTAAGTCAATAAATTCTCATTGTTTAAGCCAACCGATTGTATGGCAAACTAAGACAAGTGCCTAGCTCAAGGCCTGGCATATAGGAAATGGTTGTTACTGCTGTTGTTTGGCAGTAAATAACCCTAGAGGGTTCGTCACTTGCAAGCAGGGGTCCCTGCCTGACTAATAATACCCGAGTCTCACTCCTGGCTATTCAGGAGTCTGCTGATGAGAGTTCCACAGGTAACCCTGGTGTACAGCCAGGTATCACAACTTTGATCCCTAAATCACAGCCCTGTGACTGCCAGCACCATCCCATCTCCTGCCCCCTGTGTGTACCCCTGTCCTTGCCCCATCACAGGTTGCCCTAGCCCTGAAAAGGATGCCAGGGCCTGAAATAGCAGCCTCATCCCTTGATCTGAAAGTGCTTTCCTGCCCATTGAATATTTTTATCACCATGTTATGCCTCATATTCTGCATTTAAAACTCAAAGACAGCTATTCATGCATCATATATGTTCTAGGCCTTATTCTCAGGATGGGTCCCTGGACAAGCAACATCAGCATCACTGGGAACTTGCTAGAAATGCAAATTCTCAGGCCCCTTCCTGGACCTACTGAGCCAGAAACTCCGGACGTGGGGCCCAGTAATCTGTGTGTTAACAAGCCCTCCAGTTGCTCCTGCTGCCTGGAGGCCTGGGAACCACCACACCTGGCCTTGTACCAGATGCCCCGGGGACTATACCACATGCCAGGAGGATTGGAGGTCTCACTGGGGCAAAAGTTTAGTATCCTGTCTATTCTCACCATCTGCTGGGGCCAGTCACAGAGGATATAAAAACTAATTAATTCAACAAATATTATTGAGAGTCTATGGTGTTCTAGGCACTGGACATAAGAAGTGGGGTTTGATGGGGAACCTGATCCCACAGAGCTAACAATGAATATGGATATTCAACAAATCGTTACTCAGGAATCCCTTACAGGGTATGAGTTGCAGAGATTTTTAAATGAGGGCATACGAATCACCTGGGATCTTGTTAAAATGCAGATTTGGAGTCCATAGTCTCGGTAGGTCCTGGGGATCTGCAATTCCAGCAAGCTCCCCACTGATGGCTGGTGTCCCTGGTTTGAGGGTCTTACTTTGAGTAGCAAACCTTTAAACTTTTAAGGCAACTTCATCTTCATTATCCCATTCTAGCCCACAGTTTCTCTGGTAGGAAAAAGTAGCTGGAATTACCCTCCTTTCAGGTCCTGAGACTTGAGTGTCACATCAAGGGCTTACACCCTAGAACCCAGCCCTCCTCGGGACCATCCGGCATTAGCAAGGGGTGCAGGCAAAGAACAAAGGCAGGTCCCTAATCCCTGCACTGGCGTTTTATCATGAAACCACAGAGCTCTCCCTGTGCCAACCCTGATAGCGGGGAGAGAGCTGCTTGGTTCTTCCTCCAGTCCAGGATTTTGATAAGAAAACAGATGTGAATTGCCAGGCATCCCAGTCAAAGCAAGCTCTTGGGCAGGCCTGGAATGATAAGGTAGAAAAGCAAGGCGGAAAGAGAAAACACCAGAGCAGTGCAGGCCACTCCCCACCCCCATCGCCACTTAAAAATAAACGTGCTCCAACTCCTACAGCAAAGGGAAAATAGGACAATGGGAAGCAGGTTTTTCTTGGCCTGTTTCCATTGAGGGCAGCTGGAATCTATTGGACACATTTAAACAGGCCCTCTTTCCTGAGATGGGCTGGCTGAGTAAACGCTAACATTTCATTCAAAAATGCAATTTCCCCTCCTGGGCCTCCTATCTCAGGGCTGAGGGGGGTCTCCACTCACCCTTCTGGCAGAGCTCTTGCATCACAGCTCTGTTTCTTGCCTCCACAGAAGGTGAAGGTAACCTGAAGGTGGTGTGAGTCTAGTAACTTAAGGATTCTTCCTTTTGGAGGCCCCACCCCCACATCATAGCAAACACACTAAAAGGCATCCACATCTCATGCATTAAATATTTGGTCAGTTTGAACAAATATCATTTTGGCTGTAATATAGTATTTTGCTTGTAAGAAATTTGAAATGATTCTTGTAACTACTTATAACTGTAGGAAATGCATTCAATTTAGGAGTGGCTATGTTTTCTCAACAATCATCATGCGAACTAGAAAATCTTTTCAAATTAGGAAAAGCAAGCCTTGTTGTTTTCAAGAATAATGGACTTTGTATGAATTCCAAATTTTGCTATTTATGAAGTTAGCATGTTATTTTTGTAGGCATTTAATTCAACCGTTACTAGTTTCAGTTTTGCAGTTTTTTCCCTAATTTGGAGTTCCCTACCACTATTTTAGTGGGAGTCTTAAATCTTGGAGTTTTTAGGTCCTTGAGGGTGTTTAACAGTTAAAATGATCCTAAATGAGGGAGATGAGGTGGGCGAGAATCTGGGCAAACCGTAGGGTTGCCTGAGGGAATCACTTTCCAGCGAATCTTCACAGCACTTTGCTAGTTCCTGTGAGGTGGTTTCCTCACCTCCCGGGTATCCAGTTTCATCCATGAATCTGGTTACCATGGTGACAGGGAACTTCAAACCGTGTGGAGAAGACTAGGGAGAATCGAAAGGTCCAGGGCCTCTGTTCAAATTGGCCAGATTTCAGTTACAAAAAGTGTAGTGGGCAGTGGGCTAGGGGCGTGGGATATGCAGCACAGCTGGACGGCAAGGGGCTGCCAGGAGAGAAGTAGGGGGACGGGAGGCAGCTCTGTGAAGGAAGGTACGTTAGGGGTTAGCCCAGTGGGTTTGGGTGTCAGATGGCCTGGCAATCCTGGCTCTTTTTCTCCTTATCATGCGACCCTGAACAAATAATTCCCCTTCTCTGTGCCTCAGTTTCATCTGTATAATAGGATAATCTTAGTAACATGTGCCTCTTAGGGCTGTTGTAAGGGCTAAAAAGATGCTGCATGTAGAGCGCTTGGCATAATATTTGGCACATGTTAGATGCTGGAATATTATTGTATTCGTGTATGTCTGTATTTGTTTATTGAATTCTATAAAGATAATAGCTATTATTGAAAGTGGACTTCATACACCCAAAGGAACTGTTATGGTCACTCTCAGTGTCTCTGCCCCTACAGAGTATGACATGACTCCAGTCCCAAGGGAGAGGAAAAGCCTTTTTTCTGATGGCCCCAGTGCATGCTAGAGCTCTCAGACACCTGTAGCTCTTATCTGGCCCTGGCTCACTTGTAAACCTGATAGCGAATAATGGCTGAGGGAGTGTTTTGTAAGAGAGAAGTTAAAGGGTGAAAATAACATTCTGCATTTTACACACTGCCCAAGAAACACCAAGCCAGGTGACCCTGCTGTAGCAAGGATAACGAAGCAGTGGTTAAAGCAAATGTTTCAGGTTAGTGATTCTCAAACCTGGGTGGACCCTGGAATTGCCCCAGGGTCCCCCACTGGATCCTGGCACCCAGCTGGGGAGGGGCGGAGGGAGATGGAACGAGAGCACAGGGAGGTTCTCTGGGCCAGGCCTGGGGGTAGCCGGCATCCCTTCCGCACCCCTCCCAACCCCTTTGCCGGGCTCTGTCATGTCATCTCTGAGAGTACAATGCGGCCTGGGAAGTGGGTCAACCATGTGGCCAGATGTGGCCACAACAGTCGATTTTAATGCATAGCTAAGTTCAAACCCACAGCTGCTCTGGGACAAAGGAGAAAGAAAATTTAATTTTCAAAAACTGAAGAAAGAGATGGAAGGAAGCCAACAAAATACCTTATAGTGGAAGAGAGGCTGACAGTGCACAGAGCCGCATCACATCTGCTTGATTGAGCATCACGGCCTGCTCACCCTCCCACGTCCCCGCAGCACCTCGGCCAGGCCTCCCCTACCCCTCACAGCCCATTCTCTCGCACTTAGTGAGCCCACCTGTCTCCTCAACCAGGTTGTGGTCTCTGAAGCACAAGGCTTTGGTCTTCTTCATGTCTGAACCCTAAGGGTCTGACAGTGCTTGGCACAGAGAAATGAACATTGGGTGAACTGAGTTGAGTGGAAAAATGGGAAAGAAGAAAAGGAGAGCCAGGAGTAAACTCGCCAGTGGTTGAGAGCACAGACTCTGCCTCTTAGTAGCTGGGGGACCCGGGGAAGTTACTCGCCTCTCCATGCCTAGGTTTCCTTGTTTGTACGATAGCATGAATGATTGCATCTACCTCCAATGCTTGTTGTGAGGACTAAACGAGCTCTTGTATCCAAACCTGCTTATAAGGGTGTCTGAGTCACAGTAAGGCCTGGGTAAATGTTTGTTGCTATTTTTGTCAGTAAGACAATAAGAAACCCTACCACTGACAGGATGTGAGGGTATAAATGAGCAATCACAATAAGCAGGGCCTGTTTTCACACGGAACAGGGGGTGAGACAGGTAGGTTTCCCCACATACCGAGGCCAGGAAGAGTCAAAGCAAACATCAAAGGGTGACATTTAACATTTTTACAGAGCAAATGGAAGCTCACGGGTCTAGTCTCCTGCAGGCAGGAGCAGGAAATGGGGCTGCCAGGGCTGCCCGGTTGAGCACAGGTAACTTAAGGAGTCCCACGGTGTGAAGTTGAGGCTGACGTTTTGCAGGGGGTTAAGATTTGTGTGTGTGTGTTTATGAGTTGTGAGAGAAAAAAGAAATTTCATGGGGGTATATCCTGAGGTCCTTCTGATAATATCTGACACTGTCTTTGGGCAGCAGTTCCTTGAACACATCATGCTCTTTCCCACCTTTGTATGTGCCAGTCTCTTCCTGGAAAATCCTTCCTGATGCCCATCGCAGAGATGAATCCTCAGAGCTCTACTCTTTTGAGAGAAGGGGATATTTCCCCCACCACAAGGGATCTTGCTGACTTGGTAAATGTATCCCTGGCATTTAGTGCATCTAGTACATAGTCTTCATCAAGTGGATGTTGAATGAATAAACATATCTCATAGGTTGGCTGGGCAAGCCCCATAGTTTAGTTCCTGGTAGGATCAGGCTTGGTGAGAGGGCTCGGTTTCTATAAAAGTCTTCTTACCAGGTTCTAATTTTGGTGAAACTATCTTTTTGGGCACAAACAAGTGTATACTTGTCACTCTTGATCCATGCCCCCAGTTACCCACCATGGACCATGTGGTCTGTACCCACAAAAGTTGGTCTCACCTTGCATTCACTTTTCATTTCCTTCAGCCGTAGCAATAGCAGATGTCATCTAGTTAGACACCCTACGGAACGGGAGCTCCTTGAATAGGTCAGGAGTCTTTATAATCTCAGTGTTGTGGATGATTAAATATCCTTGGCCAATGCCTTCATTGTTAATTGTATTGAGAGCTCTGAAGTTTAATTCTGGGCATTAAGAGTGACATGAGTACAGGAAGGCAGCTACACTTTTCACAAAGAAAACAGTGTTCCTCTCCCAGAACCCAGAAGTGTTTCTCCACCATGTGAATCCTGGAGGTAGAAAAGGAGTCAGCCATCCCAGGGTGGAAAATGAGAGTAAGCTTTATGTAAGACACATAGCCCCCAGGTAGGGGGGGGGCGGTGGTGGTGATGATTTTTTACAAAGGACAAAGTATTTCCACAACTATGATCTCATTTGATCTTCAAAATAATTCAAATAATAGTGGCCATCATTTATTGCCAAACATTCATTATTGGCTTATTTCACTGCGAACTTATTTGGAACAGATGCACCTGGTTCAGGAACATAAAAGCATCCCATGGTTCACTGTTCATCATCGATTTACTGGGGGAAATGCAAGGGACCGGGAGAATAAATGTCACATTTGTTTTTATTTCCTGACACAAACCAAAAGTTTAATAGTCTGATGCTCCTGGGCAGGAGATATTTATCTTCCTGCAGATTAGTGAGGTGGAATGAAAAGTGTGGTACTTCTGAAAGCACTGGGGGAGGGGGGGAGAAACTCAGTTAATGAAGGAGAAAACTAAAGTCCCCCTAAAGTACTTGTCCATTATTTCAATTCAACCATTATTACAAACTAGTATTCATTCGTTTTGCCTGCCAAGTGGTACTGGAGCTCCCTATTCCCCATCCCACTCCCAAATACCAGCATAGCTCCTTCAGTTCTTTCCCCAAATGTCAGTTCTCAGCAAGGTCCTCCCTGGCTCTCTATAAAAAAATCCCACTGGCCTCAGCACTACACATACCCCTTTCCTGTTTTGTTTTGTTTTGTTTTCCAATCTCCTTACATTTATTACTATTTCACATACATTATTTTTTACTTATTTATTTTGTGATTGTTGTCCCTTCCGCTAAAATATAAGCTCTACCAAAGTAGGGATCTTTGTCTATTTTGTTTACTCCTGTTTCCTCAAATTAGCACAGTGTCTGGCACATAGTTGGCTTTTAACACATTTGCTGAACAGATGAATGAATCCATTCTCTAATAAAGTTATTGAGAACCCATTAGGGGATGTGACTAAGGAGTGATGGAGAAGAATATCATTTATCAGCCTCTATTATCTACCAGATACTTGGTAAGGGCTTTCCATGTCTAGGTTAGAAAATCCAGTCATTGAATTGAGGGCCCATTCTAAATCCAAGATGATCTCATCAGGAGATCTTGAACTCAATTGCATCTGCAAAGACCCTTCTTCAAACAAGGTCTCACACTGAGATACTGGTTAAACATGAATTTCGTGTTTCCGCATGATCCAGAAAGTGAAGAGTTAGGCAGGGATCGTCGGGATCAGTTATTTCCTGGACCATAGCAGTTGTTAAATATTTTGACTCTCACCCCTGCCTCTACACACCAGCTTGGTTTGGGATGTGAGCAGGGACTAAAAGGAGAGGGCTGTGTCTACATTTGGGTAGAAGCAGAGCAAAGAGAGACAGAGAAACAGTGCCATTTGTGGGGTAGCAAGTGACAATCACCCAGGGCATGCCAGCACTTGTTAAACATCTCCAGCAATATCCAGGAGGGAACCGGTTTCCTGTAGTCATGCAGAGCAAGGATCCAAGCTATTAAATTTGGAAGTTAAAGGAAAATGAGTTCACAGAAGGCTGGGAAACTTGGGGATAGTTAAATTACATGTGAGACAGAAAGAAATAAAACATGGTTCCTTCCACCAAGGAACTGCTAATTCTGATAGTTTGAATTTTATATCAAAGAATGGTTTGTGTCAGCGAAGGACAGGCTGAAAGAAAACAACACCATCCCCTCTGTGTTTAATCAGATGTTGGGCTGCGCGGGAGGCGTGTGCTCTGATGTTCCTGGCCCCGTAACGCCAGTTTCAAATCTGACAGGTTCCACAGGCGCGAGCGTCCCGGGGAAGGAACACAGGGCCCCCGCTGTGTTTATTAGACTCCCTGGTCGGCTCCAGCCGTCTTTTCTCTTCTTTTAATATCAGGAAAATTAACGGGAAACTCTGAGGCAGAAATAAAAGCCATCATTTTCAAGAGGCCCGAGCAAACATCGGTGGAGGGCAGGGATACAGTTCTGTCTTCCTCAACCCGCTCGTTCACACACGTTTTTGTCCTGGAGTTCTCTCTCCTCCCTTTGTCCTGTCAAGTTGGATCTTTCCTTTTCTTCTCACACTTGCATCTTTACCTTATTACGAGGCTCACATCCCACTCGCTGACAACAGTCTTGGCCCCTCGCCAGGACTGAGGAGAGACTCTGCCTGGGGCTTGCTGAAGGCAGACAAAGGGTTCCCATTTCACTGCAGAAAAGCCGGCTAGTGCCAAGGAAGCTGGAGAACTACAATGGCGATTCACATTGATAGCCAGGGCTCAGAGGAGAAAGCTATCAAAAAGCCCTTGGTCCCTTGCCCTACAGGACTTCCTGGAAGGTGAACACTTGTGAGAAAAAGTCTCATTTGAGATGGGGGAGGGATGTCTGCCACTCCTTGCGACGTTCATTCAGGATATTCCAGAACAAAATGGCCTCCCTGCTGCCCCTCTGACCTGCTCGCCTGCCACTCTCCCCTCTCTCCACTCTGGCCACGTAGCCCTCCTCGCTGCTCCCGGAATCTCCCAAGCACATTCCCACCTCAGGACTTGGCACCTGTTTGTGCATGCGCGTGCTCTCTCTTGCTCTCTCTTGCTCTCTCTCTCTCTCTCTCTCTCTCTCTCTCGAACACTCTAGAAGTCCATGTGTCACCCTCCCTGGTTTCTTTCAGGTCTCTGCCCAAATATCACCTTCTCAGATGACCTCCGTGATGACTATCAAAAATAATACAATTCTAGTCACTCTCTCTCACCTTACCCAGCCATGTGTTTCTTTCTGGAACTTTTCTCCATCAGACATACCTGATGTTTATTTATTTTCTGTACTCCCAATAGAATGTAAGCTCTTAAGTATGTCAGGCAAGTATCCCTTTTGTTTGATGCAGGGGAAAAGAAAAAAACTTGGCACAAAGCAGATGCTCAATAAATACTGTTCAGTGAATGATTGAAAGGTCCCCAAACTTTCAGCAAGTATTGCTTTGTTATTACCTTTTCCTTTCATAGATTTTAGAAATTCTTATATTATTGAAAAGCTAGTCTGAGCTTCTGAGAAGCTGAAACTAACTGATATTCTCTCACAAACTTGTAATAATTCCAGCCATGGTATTTTTAGTTGGCTTTGGTAGCTTCACCTCAGGTAAACATATAATTTAGATTAGGCTTTCCAGTCCCCCACAGCTAGGGGACAGGAGTGCCCAGGCCAGGAATTGCTGCTTCACACCTTCAGTGACACTCTTCTTTCCACTAAAGGAACATCTATCCACACACAGTGTGTGTATACACCTGTTATAGGGGATTCAGGAGCTGGCAAAATAGACAAAATTCCTGGCTCTCATGTACATTTTAGTGGAAGAAGATTGACAATAAGGAAACAAGTAAATATATAATGTATTCGGTGGTTATTAATGCTATAAAGAAAAATAAGCTCCCATTAAGATAATGTATTCACTTTCCTTTGACCCAGCAATCCCATTTCTAGGAATCTACTCTAAAGATACAACTCTAATCATACAAAAATACACATACCCAAGGAGGTTCAATGCAATATTGTTTGTAATTGCAAAATATTGGAAACGCCCTAAAAGCCCGTTCATAGAATAAAGGTTGTATAAGCTACAGTACATTTACACAATGTCATACTATGAAGCTGTAAAAAAAGAATGAAGTCCTCTATGAACTGATTTGGTAAGATTTCAAGGCTACATTGTTAAGTGAAAAAAAAAGTGCAAAATACTATCTATACTCTTGAGTATAATATCTATGCTACCTCTGATGTGAGGAGATATAAGAAAATACAAATGTGTCTCATTTGTGCAAAAGAAAGAAGAAAAATAAGCAGAAACTAAGGAAACTGGTTACCTGTAGGAAGGGGGTGGGAAAATTGTGGAAAGAACATGATAGTAGGGATGGGGGGGATGATTCTTTGAGGTTACCTTTTTGCATATCTCTGACTCCTAGAAACATGATAATTTTTGCATAACTCAAAATCAATCAGGATTTGGATAGAACACAAAATGGACTGAACTTTATTATAAATAAATAATATAATGACACTGAAGGCAGCAGGTAAGAAAAGAATGAACCTAAGTAACTTTGGGAAATAATATTTTGACTGTATACTGTAAAGGTAAACACACATACACACTCACATACAAAAGCAAGCAGGGAAGGAGGAGAAGGGATACAAGAGGATTGGATTTACAATTTTATTTTAGTTTTTGCTTTGACAATGTTTATTTTTGTTTTTATTTTTTAATTTGTATTATGAAAGTTTCCAAACATACCGCAAAGTAAAAAATACAACAAACCCCCATGTACCAATCATCAATTTTAACAACCAGCACATTTTGTCATATTTTTTAAAATTATCCCTTACCCCCCCCCCCCTTTTTGGTGGTGATTGTTGAATTCGTTGCTTAAGTATTTTAAACAGAATTCCAGAAATCATGACATGTTTTATCCCTACGAACTTCAACATGAATCTCCAACAAAGGGATATTTTCTTACATAACTATATGTCCTATTCCACCTACTAAAATTATCAATTCCCTAATATCATGTAACACCAAAGCCACGCTTTAATTTTCTCAATTATTTAATATCTCTCTTTTCACAGTTGTTTGCTCAAATCAGGATTCAAACAGTCCATGCATTGTGTTTGGTGGTTATGTGTCTTAAGTTGCCTTTAAATCTCCTTTAATCTGGAAAAATCCCCTCTGCATTTTTCTTCTTTTCAAATAATTGACTTGTTGAAGAAGCCAACTTAGTTTCTTTTGAATATCCCATATTCTAGCTTTCAGTGATTCTTTTCTCATGATGTCATTTGTCATGTCCCCTTACCCCCTATATTTTTATCAACTAAAAGTTAGAATTAACATCATCATGAGATTCAGGTTAAATTCTTTTTTTCCTTATTTATTTATTTATTTATTTATTTATTTATTTATTTTTGCAAGCGTGCATCATAGTGATACCATTTGTTCATTGTGCACCACATCTTGGGGTACATAACATCTGCCTGCATTTGCAGTGATGCTAAGACTGATCAGGTGGTAATATCCTGATCTCTCCCTTGTAAAGTTCCTCAATTTCTTACTATATGGTTTTATCCTCCATTAATAACCACTATTTATTTCAGTTTTTTTTTCATTAGGGACTGCAAAATGGTAATTTTCTAATTGTGTCATTTCCTCCATAATTCACTAAAATTTTTTGTATAAAAGAACTTTCTTTAATTTACTGGGGCTGTTTGGCTCATATTGAAAAAGCAAGACAAATGCTGGGGATATCCTTGAACATCCCATTAAACCAACATTTTAATTGAGTTACATTTAGAATGCACTAGAGGAGCTGGAATTTGAAAAACATCTATATTGAATCTTTGTAAAATGAGCTGATAAGCCTTTGGCTTTCACTTAATCTCCGAAGTATGAGCTTTGAAACCCTAGATATATGGCATCAGTTTTCTATTATTGAATCACAGAGTTTTCAAACAAGAAAGCCCTGGATAAATACTGACCAACTTACTGATAGAAGGACTGACAATCTAATGTAGTGGTTCCTGATTTTTCCACTGGTAGACATGTGACAAATGGCACCCAGCATCTCCAAAGAGATGACAGCAGAGTAGCCCAAATTATGTCAGGCACTGTGCTAAGGGCTTCACACACAGGAACACATTTAATCCTCACGCCAACCCTCCAAGATAGGCACTTTTATCATTCCCCACTCCACAGATGAGGAAATTCAAGTGCAGGGGGTAAAGTAAGTGCCTCCAAGTCCCACAGCTAGTGGAGCCAGGAGGAACAGCCAGGCAGTGTGGCTGCAGTGTTTGCGCTGAGAACCTCTGCACTGTATCACTCCAGAGCTGGCATACGCTGAGAGTTGTGGAGAATTCTCAGAGAGTTAGCTGTAACTAACTTTCTCTGCAAATCAGAGAGCAACTTTAGATTCATTCTAATTTATTATTTTTAAAAAGACATAAAACAGTGGGAAATGTTCTCTCATCAGTAGAGAAGTCCTTGCAATATATATCACAGTGGTCGTGATGGCTGGTGGAGACTGATTTAAGGAACCACAGGAAAGGTGGTTCCTTCTGACCATCTGAGGTTGTTCAATTCCAGGTGGGTTTCAGAGCACCTCTGGAGTGAATCAGACTGCTTCATACCAGTAGCTACTATTTATATAGGGCTTACTGTGTGCTGGGCACTGATCTAAGGTCTTTAAAGATATTAACTCTCCCATGTCTTTAGGGGGTCTTCCCCCCCTCTCCCAGACCCTAGTACAAACCCCTGAGAATGCCTCCAAGATTGCCTAGAGGGCCCAGGTGGGAAAGTTGTGTTCATCCCAGCATATCGAGAGCCTATTAGCCCTGCCCTGCATCGAAGAAATCAATTAGAGGGTGCAGAGCCTCAAGGACCCTCTTGGTGAGTTGCAGTGGTCTCCAAGAGGGAGATAGTGTCATTACCCTTCCCTGAAGAAATTTGCCCACTTCCCTATCCATCCAGGAGGGTGCTCTTGGAATCACTTAATGCTAGAATGTTTCTGAACAGTCTGCATACTGCTCCATCCTCAGTGGCATTAATCAAAGAACACGGAATCCTAGAGACAAAGCTGACAGGCCTGCTTTGTTCTGGCTTGACAGCTTTCATGTCTGTGTCAACCTGTCATTTCCTATTTAGGAATCATTATTCTTCCAGCTTCCTTTCTAAATAAAATGGTAAACATCCTCCAGGGACTCAAGCCAGGTATTCGTTGCTACCCCAACTGCATCTTACCCAGGTTCTGTTGGACTCTGGGGTCAACATTCTCACTCAAGCTGGGGTGCCAGCTCCCCCAGCAAGGCTTCCCCTGCTGTGGCTTCTTACCAAGGCTGCTCTTAGCCTGGGCTAATTAGCCCCGCCACCCCCGCCCATCCTCTGCTCGCTCTGTCGCCCACTCAGGCAGGCTGGAATTGAGAGGAAGAGTTCAAGAGCTGTGAAAAATGAGCAAAGCTTGAGAAAGAGGAAAAACTGCAAACTGGGAGCCCTTCACGCCAATTTCAGGGCAGCCCCTGTTATGAGAGCAATAAAGAAATAGCAATTTATGCAATTTAGAAGCAAATGGCTCTTTTATCTGGAGTGGCTGTTTAATGAAAAGCACACTCCACCAAAGAGCAGGAGGAGGCTCCGTCTAGAATTATATGCCTTGATGCAGCTGAGCAAAGGCTGCCTTGCTGAACCGCTGTTCATAAAGCAGCTGGAGGTGGAGTGAGGGAGCAGAAAATTGCCTGGTGAATGTGAGATACCATTTTATGCTTTTGTGTCCTGTGAACATGATGGGGGCGGGGGAGAGGAGGGGCCGTGGAACCCTGGGCTCAAGAGGCAGGAAGGAATGCTGGCGAGAGCCTTAGTCATTGCCTTAATCTGTGGTGGGGAAGAAGGGCAATGCGAGGCATTGAGAGCCACACTCAATCACCGGACCTTGTTCCAGGGATAAGACTAGATAACCCCTTTATCAATATGATGGCCACCTCTGTCAACTTTTCTCCCCATCAGCCTGGGATGGTTCTGAACCAGCTATGTCGGTGCTATCAAAGTGTGGGTCAGGGGCCACAGTAGCATTAGAATCACAGGAAGCTTATTAGAAATGCATATTTTGGGGGCCCTACCCCAGATCTACATAATCAAAATCTGCATTTCAACAAGATTCCCCTGGTGATCCTCCTGCACCTCTGCTCTCTAGGTAGTGGGGAGAGAGATGTGGGGAAGGAGGTGGAACAGATGACCTCTGAAAGCCTGGGCACTTTCTTTTGTGGGTTTCTAAATAAAGGCCGGGAGAAAGTACCCTGTGAGTACCACCGCTGCTCTTTCTGCCTGTGGGAAACTTTCTGAAAGCATGACACTTCATCAGTGAGTCACTGTCACTCTTTTCCTTCTACGTTCTTCTGGGCCCCTCCTCCCTCCAGGGAGGTAAAACACCAGGGTGCAATGACTTCAGTTTTTTATTTATGCAGAAGTCTTTATTCTCTTTTGTCTGTTGGAAGCTGTCTTCATAAAGCATTCAGGGAACTTCTGCCTTCATCTCAGCGAGGGGGGCTCAGCCCTCTCTTTGGAGGAGCTCTGCTAGTTGAAGACCTTCGCCCCTACCCTCCTTCCGGGTGTAGCCTTAACCTCAGCTCTCTGGGGTTCGCAGGCGTGTCTGCTTTCACCACCGAGGCCCTCAGCAAACTTCCATAGATGTCCGCCAACCCCATGCTAGCAGTAAAGAAAAGTCATGTGACAAAATGTATCTTAAAGGAAAACCTACCAAACATTTTTTTTATCTTGCAAAAAATATCGAACATCTGTGTTGTCAGAATGGGAAGCATGTCTGCTTCAGCATCCATCAGCATCATTCAAACAAATCTATCTTTTAAGTGGTTAATGTGAAAATAGGGTCTATTGAGGAAAAGTAGAGCTTTTCGTTTTGTAAATAAAAAAGTTGGAAAGCACATGTTCATATCTTGTTACCTTAGAACATGCTTCCTGTACCCGTCTCTTCTACCCCTGCCCTTCCTTCTCTATTTGTTTCAAGGAGTCAGTCAAGATGAGAAAGTTCATTTATTTGAACAGAGATGTGTCAAAGCTGGCTTTTTAAAGAAAAAAAAACATTGCTGATGAGGAAGTTACGTGAACTTCTTTAAGTCAGCTGATTGCCAACAAAGCTTGGTCATTTTCAAATATTAGCTATTAACAGAGTTTGACAGAAAATTAAGCACGTCCTCGAGTACAAAGCCAGGACCTTGTGCAAATGCCATAGCCCCAAGCCTAGCACAATTGCTGGCACATAGTAGGCATCCAGGAAATGCCTGTGGCTGAGGAACGAGGCAGAGGGTTCGATGCATCTCAGGTGCCTCACATGCTTTCCTCTGCAGGGTAATGTTGGGCACCCAAAAGACACTGAATATTAAATATAAATTGAGGATGAAAATGGAACAGTGAAGATTTGGGGGAGAGTGAGCTCTAACAAACCTCAGTCTTCCAGGTCTGTAGAACCCACGGAAGTAATTCTCATATCTGATTGCTTGGGGCCCCATCTTAGCCAGTTTCCCTAGAAGCAGAACTTGGCATGGGGATTCGCGTGCAAGTGATTTATCAGAGGAGTGCCTGCAGGACAACGGAGGGAGGGAAGAAGAATGTGGCCTTAGCTGAAGGTTTCTCCAGCCTAACACCAGAGAAAGCTTGAGATCACAAATTACACCATGAAGTTGACCCCACCTTGAGGCAAGGGGCCATTGAGTCACTGACTCAGGAGAGGTACTTGGGGTGGGGAGGAGTGAGGGGAGGAGGAGCAGCTGGGGTTGGAGGTACCAGTCTTCCTAAAGGGGAGCCGGGTGGTTACCGACAGCATCTTCTGCATTCTCTGAGATCCATGTCAGGCCTTTGTAAGAAATGGATAAGTTGATTTTTGTGGGTGCATATAATGTAGGAGAAGTTTTTAACAACCCTCCATTCTGATCCTCCTACCTTGTGCTATTTCTTCCCACAACAATTATTACCTTCTAACATGCTATATAATCCACCTGCTTTTTATGTTTGTTGTGTATCTGCTCACACACACTTGCATGTAAGCTCCACGAGGGCAGGGTTTTTTCTCTTTTGATTGATGTAGCCTAAAAATAGTGTCTGACATGTAGAAAGTGCTGGAAAATGTTTGTTGGATGAATGAGTATTCTGAAGAACATATCTGCCTGGTTTTTGCTCACAATGATTCTTTCAGTCCAAAGCAATCAAATTCTAATTTGAATGAATAAGCAGGGAACAAAAGCATGTGCACGGGAGGTTCATGGAGCTCTGTGAACCTCAGATTTCAGTGTACTTAAGAATCACCTGGAGATGTTGCTACAAATGCAGTTCCTGCTTCCCAAACCCAGAGATTCTAATTCAACAGGTCTGAGAGGGGCCCAAGAACATGCACTTTATGCAAGTATAACTGTTGATTTTGGTGCAGATGATGTGAGGCACGTACTTTAAGAAGCACTGCTTGAATCTAAAAAGCTGTATCAGATGGTTATAAAGGAGCTTCCCAGACCAACTGGCTGAGCAGACACAGAGTTGGGGCGCTAGACCTGGCTCTTTTTACTCTTGGTGCAGCACGTTTTCTGCTCACAGTCTCTCTTAATATATGTTTATAAACTTTGTATGTACATTGGTTACCAAGGGAATATAAAAGATTTACCAAATCCTATAACTGTAGTTGGAGGTTGAGGCATACATTGATGTCCATTGTTAGAAAAATTCTACTACACAATTTATTGTGGGTTGTGTTGCCCCCTGTTTTCCTGTGGACATTTTTTATTATTATTATTAAGGATACTTATTCATGCAATTTTTTTAAAATAGCTAGTTTATTCTTTTTTGTTTTGTTTTAAATTCAGTTTTATTGAGATATATTCACACACTCTACAGTCATCCATAGTGTACAATTAATTGTTCATAGTACCATCATACAGTTGTGCATTCATCACCAAAATCAACTTTTGAACATTTTCATTACTCCAAAAATAAAGAATAAAAATACAAGTAAAGGACACCCAAAACATCCCATCTCCTCCTTATTCCTCCCTATTATTCATTTAATATTTTTTCCCATTTTTCTATTCATCTGTCTATACACTGGATGTGTGAGTCACAAGATTTTCACAATCACAGAGCCTATGGGCTCTTCTTAAACTGTAAATGTGCTTTTGTGACGTGCTAATGTTCATAATCACTGAACAGGGGAGAATGCCATGAGAGCCAGGAACTGGGGCAAGGATGCACAAACTAATTTGGGGCTGGTACTAAAAAGACATGGGAAGTTGTATGGAAAAACTATGGATTGAATTGATATGATTTAATATGTGGTGCAGAGCTCTGGGGCAGTCCAAAAGGAGTACATTAACTGATTAGAAGCTAAGGTTAAAAAACAAACAAACAAACAACAACATAAAATAGTTGTCCTGAGGAGGAATTTCTCTAATCCAAAAAATAAACAAACAAGCAAACAAACAAAAAATGAGGGTTGGTTTAAAGGTATCGCAATGAGGAAAATTTCATTCACTATAAATCCTGTGGTTGAGAGCACTGACCACCCTTACGGGGTGTGATGGTTAATTTTGTGTGTCAGCCTGGCTAGGCTATGATGTCCAGTTGTTTAGGAACAAACACTAGCCTAGTTCTTCCTGTGGAGGCATGTCCTTCAGGAGATGAGCATCCACGATCAGTTGACCTTATGTAAAGGAGTTGACCCTCCATAATGTGGCTGGGCCTCATCCAACCAGTTGGAGGTCTTAAGAGCAAGGACTGAGGGTTCCAGAGATCGAAAGGAATTCTGCCTCAGAACTACATCCCCACTCCTTTCAGAGTTTCCAGCCTACTGGATCATCTTGGGGATTATCTTGCGTGTGTGCCCTTCAAGATCCTCAACCCAGGAGTCACTAAGTGAAGGACCCAAGGAGAGTGGAGCAATGGAGCCAGGGAGGAACACAATCCGGATCCCAATCTCTTGTGGGCTGTGGCCGGAAAGCTCCAGAAGGAATCGTGTTGCCTTGGCAATAAAGGCTGTGGAGAGAAAGCTTGAGAAATTGTACTGGGGAAGCAAACAGTTGTAGACTGGAAACAATAAACAGAGCTGATGACAAAAGCTTGGATCAAACCTCAAACCAGAGAGCAAAGAACATTATTTTCATATATTTTGCCACCTGGGCAGAGGCCCTGTGAGTAGGGACTTTTACAGATCTCATTCTAAACAGAGAGGAGTAAGAGGTAGGTGCGAAAGAGGGCCCCTTGAAAGAGAGAGTCATCATAATCCATGGTGGGGCAGAGCTCCTCCCTGGCCCTCCACCCTCTTTCTCTCCCTTGCTCCTCCTCCTCTTCTTTCTCTAATTCTACACTTCTTTTCTCCCTTCTCTGTATTCACCAAGGGGAGATGAAGGCAAATGAAATGACGGTATGAAGAATGGTCTGTAGACTTCACCCTCTCAGGAAGTATTTCCACCCTAAATACAATGCAGTTTGTTAGTCCTAAAGAATTCCTAACTAGCAACTGTTTATGTTTAGGAGGTGGGGGAGCCGAGGTCTGGCAGTGGTGGTGGATATTTGTGGGGAAGACCTGATCTGCTGTCCCTTGCTGACCCAAGAAGCCCTGTGCACCGACCCTAAATGCCCTCACCTTCCCCTCCCACATCCTCTTCCCATGCATACCTCCCAATGCCAGTGGGTTAAAAGTTCAGGGAAGGCTGCCTAAGCTGGGTCTGAAGGAGGAGAAGAGTTAGCCAAGTGAAGAAGGTGCTCCAGGAATGATGTCTTTTGCCTGTTAAAGCTCCAGCAGCAGAAACAACAGCGTCTCATAGCAACCCTATTGGGCTCTTCTGACACAGCCCTTGCTAAGTATTGGTACTTCTGCAAGGTCTGATGTAAGCAATCACTAACGTATCACCAGAAGTATATCCTTGGAAGGTTGACTCAAAGTGGACAGAACCCTCTATACCTCTCGCATTCTCCCCACCCCCCGGCCCTTTGGTACCAGCAGGCTAGTGAGGTCAGGGGATACTCAGATCTGCCTTATTATTTTACAGTTCAAACCAGGTTCCCCAGTCTTTTCTAGTCTGCGCATACCTGACGCCTCACAGGAACACAGCATGGTGGGCAGTCCCTCAGCACCCACACTTGTATTTGGTGAGCCCAACACCTCCGCTCTGTGAGCCTCAATGCCAAGCTTGCCATGTCCCACATCAACATCGCAGTTCATTGCTTACAACCCTCGTGGTGAGCAGGCAAGTCTATTATGATGGTTGTTTTGGGCACAAATAACATGGTTTCTGTGTTTTTTTTTTTCATGTTTTCAGTTTTTTTTTGAAGAGTGTGATTGATTTTTTTTTCATGCAGCATGACATTGAGGGTTTGGAGATCATTTTTGTTTGGGAAATCCACAACTCTAAAAGTTTATCAAACCTGATAGAGACTTTTGGTCCTTGACAAGTCAGGCTCTGGAGGGAAAGAAAAATCACCCGATGCCAATCAAGACCCAAAGATAATCAGGAATCAGGGCTGGGGCTGGGGACGCTTGGAAGGGCAAGGGCAGTCAGACAAAGGGGAGGCTCCCTGGACACCCAGAAACTTCTCTGAGAAGGCAAGCCAGGGTTGGGCGAGAGTGGAATCAGCTCACCCTGCCTGAGTACCTGCTGGGCCAGCCTTCCAAAAGGGCTTTACTTGCACGTTGATAACTGGCCCTCCTTTTGCTCATGGGCCTCTGCCCTCCATGACCTCTGGTATCTGTAGATGCCTGGTTTCTGCAGATGCCTGGTTTCTACTTGCTTGCCTCCTTTCTCACTTCCTAAAGTGGTGTGGCCTTGCATGTAGAAGGTAAGTGCTAAAGTCAGTGATTCCTGGGGATATCGCTCAAACAAAAGCCAGAGCTGACATTCAGCGGGTAGATGGCAATCTGGCCAGATGGGTTGTTAAACATTTTGACTAACATCCCTGGGAGAGAAATTACCCTTGACTTAAACTCTAAATTCTTTTCAGGGCCACCCTCCTCGTGGCAGGCTCGATCACCCACGTTACTCCAACACTCATCCTCTCTTTCTCTTTTCCTTGCCCGTCGAATACAAAGTAAATGAAATGTGCTTTTGATGTTTCTCAACCATATTGCACCTCGATCTTTTTATTCCTGTGTATGTCTATGTCTGGGCTTTCCTGATGGTTGCTAATCCTTGGCTCAGCGCAGACCTCTGTGTTCTTGCCACCTACCCACCCCCTGTCAGCACTAGTGACAATGTACCCACACCCTGTTTTGGAAACAATACTGGTGGCAACACTCTCAGGCTTTGTTGTTCTGAAACATCCAGGCCCAGCCAAGGTCTCATATCTCCCAATCGTCAAAACAACAGAAGTTTCAGATCTTTTCATGAACACTGTGTTTTGTCACCCATCACTAATACGTGTTATTAGAGAAGGTTCACTGGAATAAAAGAAGAGTTGCCAGATTTAGCAAATAAAAATGGATGACACCTAGTTAAATTTCAATTTCAGACAAACAATTTTTTAGTTTAAGTGTATCCCATACAATATTTGGAACATACTTACACTAAAAAATTATCTGTTTATCTGAAATTCAAATTTAACTGACTATCCTGTATTTTATGTATGGCAAACCTAGTTACAAGCAGCAGCACAGCAACAACAAACTGGAACAAACTGACTTAGATAACTGAGAAGTCCTGGAGGCTGGACTGGCTGCAGGCACAGCCTGCTGGGGCCTAACCAGTCACCAAGAACATGATTTCTTCTTTCTCTGTCCAGGTCAGACTCCTCTACGTTTTCAGATAAGGTTCTGTTCCACTGTGGCAAGATAGCTGCAGTTTCTTAGCCTCATATTATTAAAATTCTGAAAGAGCTTCTTTTTCCAAAGACTCCCAAAAAACCCTTAAGATTTCACTCCAATTGTATCAGCTTAGGTCCCCTGCCCACCCCTGATCTTTGTGGCCAGGGAACTGAGATGCACTGATTGCCTTTCACTGGGGCCGGTTGTTTGGAGCTGGAGAGCACCACCCCACCCAGACCACCGTGGATTGACAGAAGGGAACAGGTGGAGCAAAGAGCTGTTGCCGGAAGGAGAAATGGATGCTGGGAAGACAGAGTGTGGACTGGGCAGCTCTCTTTGTTTTTTTACAGCAGCTTACAAAGGCCTGGAGAGAGGGAATGTAGAGTAAGATTAAGGAGACATGGAAGGCAGCCCTCCCTCCTTACAAATGTCAGCTACTGCCCAGAGATGTGCAGCTTCTCTCTCTCTAGCTCCTGCCCCTGTTTCCCAGCTGCCTCCCAATGTGCCTAGTTTGAGGCAACACATGACACAGTTTGCATGTGGTTGAACCTCAGGGGTGCAACTTCAGGAAAAGGTTTTCAGGATGTCAACTGACCCAGGGAGACATGACCTGTCACATGACTTTTCTGTTTCTTTATTTGCAATGTTGAGAATGCTTAGAATGTTGAGAATGCTTCACCTAAATTTTATTCACTTTTCAAGGACTGCCTCCAATTCGTTAAATATTTTTAACAGTACAGTTTAAAGGATTTCTTCTTTATTAAATAAAAAATGGACAACTAGGAATTGCTTCAATAAAGATTCAATGAGTAGAACTAAATAAGGATATGAACTGTTAATAAGTATCCTAATTAGTGTTTTCCTTTAAACAAAAAGTTTAAAGACTAAAATCCTAAGAAATAAAAAAAAAAAAAAGCTTATTTCTCTTTCACTTAAAAGAGGTCTGGAGGGAGGTAGTCCAGAGCTGATGGGATGTCTTCACAAAATCATGAGGGACTCGGGCTCCTTAATTCTCTTCCATTCTTAGTGTATTCTACCTCATAGTCCAAGATGGCTGCTAGAGTTCCAGTCATTATATCTACGTTACAGCCGACAGGAAGGGGCAAAGACTATGCTTCTTCCCTTTAAGAGCATTTCCTTAATTTTTGCTTAATCACGTGTCCACATCTATCAGCAAAGGAGGCAGGGAAATGTTGTCTTTATGGCCTTTTGCCCAGCCAAAAATTAGGGGTTCTATTAGTAGTACAGAAGAAAGAAAGAATGGATATTAGTTGCAAATAGAAATCTTGGAGCCATAGACAACTAAAAATTTTTTCATATTTTGAGTGGGGAAATTTTGCAATATTTTACCACAGAGATTTAAAAATAAGACTTTGAACACAAAGACCAAACATGAACCGAATAAATGTTAAACCCTGAATAATTTACATAGTTCCAAGTTTTCTTCCAATCTTTGTTTATGTATCTTTTGATATAGTTATTATCAATGTCTACTTGTTATTTGAGGAGCTGTAAGTAAGTGTTATTTCACATAACCATTGCCATATTTGGTCATAATTCACATATTTGTAGTGTTTAATAGCCATTTCATATTAACATACTTTTAAAAAGTGAAGTGGGAGATAGAAAATATGAGAGTGGCAAAATGTTGATAATTGTTGAAGTTGGGTGATAGGTAGAAGGGGTTCACTATTCTCTCTCTCCTTCAATGCATGTTTGAGAATGTCCATCATAAAAAGGTTTCTTAATGTATATATCATAGTTTCCTTAGAGGTAGGTAAATGTTTTAAGAAATGAATAGACTGCTAAATTTTACTTTTGTGGTCAAAATACTTGGAAGAAAGAGGGAAGATAGTAGAGAACACTCTTGAGGTTTCTTCCATTTCCCCTTTGAGCTAAACAGATTTCATTCAGGAGGTTGATCTCAATCTAAAAAGCCAATTACAAGACTCGTTTGTTCAAGAACAGCAATGCTGTATTATACTTTAAAATGGTTAGTTTCAACAGCCTACTACAATCTTTCATACGTTTTCCTTGTTAGAAAAAAATCTAGAGAAAGGCCTAAACATGATTCACCCTCCTCCTGTCCCCCGCCCCTAAACATTTATTGGGAACCTGTTATGAGTTATTCTGGGGATACAGAGGTAAGAAAGACACTGTCCACTGTCACTACCCCCAGGCAGCTCATATTGTGCTAGAAGAAATAGACACATTATAATTAGTCATAAAGTAATGTGGTTAGGGTAATGACCAAACTATAAACAACATATCATCACTATTCATGAAATAGGACAGTTACAGCGTATGAACCCAGAAAAGCCAAAACAGGTCTGAAAAAATGGTTCATTTGAAAATGCTACTGTAACTGAAGGAAGCTTATTACCAAGTGGTATTATATAGTTGGATGTGTGCCCCACTGACATAGACTACAAAGATGCTTTTAAAATGAAAGGAATTTGTAAATTTTAATATATTCCACATATTTTAAATGGTAATAGGACTTAACCACAAATTCCTCAGTGCAATCCAAAGAAATATGATATTTAATGAGGAAAGGCCTTTAAGTCAGTGAAAGATGGGAGAAAGTAATTTTTTCAAATTGTGGTGACATTAAAATTGTAAATAAGTCTTTATGAACGTAGCAATTAATGCAATGGCCGGAGCAGGAGAGATTTGTGAATGAATGAATGAATCAAACAACCAAAGATAATAAAAACACTTGGGTTCTAGTCTTGGCTTTGTAATATAATAACCAAGTGCCTTACGTAGGTCAGTTAAACTCCTTGGGATTTTATTTCTTAAAACAGTAAAATTAGGATTTATTCAGGGTTTCAGATGTTATTTAGCCACATCACCCTTTGTTCAAATGAAGGATTACTTAGAAGCTCAATATATAAGACAGAGCTAAGTGGAGGTGGCCTGTTGTGTGTGTGTAGGGGTGCATTCTTGGTTTCTTCTCATGTTCCCCTCCCCTGGTGACCTCAAAGTCACCTCCTTCTAAGAGCAGAGTCTTGAGAGCTGCTCATCTGGATGATCCCTAAGGTCATTTCCAGCTCAAACACTGAATGACCCTAGTATTGCATACTATTTAGCCCTAGAATACACTTGAGAAACGTCAAAGAAAATTTAAGCCCCTCTGTGGAGTCAGACGGTAGAGAAAGTAGTTTCCTTTGAACTAGTCAAACTTGGTAGTATATCTGAGAAGACAGGAACAAAACACAGAGCAGCTCTTTATTCTGATTCACTTTTAGATTAGGTTCCTCAAATGGAAGGAACGTAAATTAGCTTAGGCCCAAAGTCAGGCCTTCTAGAAGAATCTGAGGGGCAATAGCACCAGGCACAGAGAGTAGGCTTTTTCAGCCTTCTCTCTTTAATGCTGTCAGCCAAAACATCATGGAGGAGAACTCCAGGTTAGAAAGTCATGCCTTTTAATATTAACACAGCCCTCCCTGCTGATAACAGATGTGGTTATAATGGGAGCTGAGTGAACAAAAACACATTTCCCCAACTTTGAACCTCAAGCACATTTTCCATCATCTGTAACAGACTGAAATGCTGGCTCAGAACAGATGCTTTTCTTTGCTCATTTTGTGGACACTGCTTTGAGCAGTCACTGGGAAAGGAGAATTGATGGTCTCCACTGACAAGGGTCTGAAGGAGACGTCGGGACTGCAGAGAATTCCTCTCCCTTGCTTATAGGAACTGCTTTGGGGCCGGTGCTGCAAAAGCCTTTTTGTTTATACAAATTCTCCCTGAGATAAGGCTAAGTATACATTTCCCAGAGAAAGGCTCCAGAGAGCTGAGCATTGCTGAGCTGAACATGAATAGTCTTATGACTTATGCCTGGGCCAAACCACCTCCATAATGCTCAGCCTTGAACTTCATCTGTCAAGATCTTGTGCTAGTACAAAACCACATACCATCTGGAAATAGCCTTCAGGAACTCATGCAATAAGAGGCTGAACCCCAAAATTTAACCCTCCCAAAACCAAGCCAACCCCCAATAGATTATTTTGTCAACTCTTAACTGTTTTTCTGGAAAGGAAGTTGAGAATGATGAGGTGAACACTGAATAAGTCAGTAAAAGAGGCCTGATTTGAGTTTTTGGCTTCCAATTCTTGCACTTAAAAATCTAATCCAGCTTCTTTGTACAAATTTACTCCTCTAGACTCTGGGAAGAAACCATTGTCAACAGTGTGCATTTTATAGAAACAAGTTCCAAACCACATAGCATTAAATTTTTCTCAACACAGTCCTCAGTGCTGAAAAACTAAATGTGTGTCTCAGAAGAGCATTTGTAGCCTTCATTTGAGCTTCTGGCAGAACAGAATCTGATTTTCCGATAGATCAGTATTAGCGAAGATGTTTGTCCATTATATATTCCCTGGAGTTCTCTGTTTTGTCGAGTCAGCTTTTGTCTTCTCTGGCAGTAGCCTGAAATCATTTTTAGGGAGCTTGAGTTACACCATAGCTGTGAAGTCACCCAGGACAGCTCTTGTTTAGACTGGAATTAAGGCCCCTGATTAGATACTTAAGCCTTTCCTTCCCTTTGGCTAAACTCTCAAGGACTTAGCAGCCAGTGCTATAGCACATCTGTATTATGTCTACTAGAGACGAGCTTTAGTCATCTAGAAAAGCATCCTTCAAATATTGTGTAGTCTGGCTACAGGGCAATGTCTGCTGTATGATCCATACTTTGGTATAATATATATGCAGACTGGAAGGAAATTCCCAGTTGATAACAATGACTCTCTCAGGATGGTGAAAACCTGTGTGACTTTTATTTTCTTCCTTATTCTTCTGTATTTTCCAACATTTCTACAATGAGAAGACATTGCTTTTATAAAAAGGAAAAAGAAAGTTTGTAGTGGGTATGTGTTTTAAGTGCTATGTGACTGTAATGTCTTAACCAACACAGTTTGCTCTCTGGACAGTTCAGGCTCCCAAACCTAGACTGTTTACAGAATTTCCTAAAAGATTCTTAGCTCCATTTTCCAGTTACTCAGAAAACTCTATCAACTTTCTACTTCAATTTAATTGTGGAGACAGTGTAGGAAACAGTTGCAAAATTTTCAAGTGTTCAAATGGCCCTTACTAATTAAGGTAGCACTATTGAGACCAAATCAAATCAGTAACTATCTTAAAAATTTTTATTTTTATAAACGCTTGCTTCTGAATGATTATAAAGCACACATATTATCAAAGGGTTCATCATTGCTGCCATTTTGGTATATTTCTCTTCTTCCATGAGTTGATGCCAAAAGTTGCTGCACTTGACCTCCATTGGTGGGGCAGGAGGAAGGGACACCCAGGACTACGGTTGTACTGGTAGACCTGGGAGATTTCTTTTCTGGTGGCCTCAGTAGGACCTTAAATGGTGCTTTCTCAGCACATCAGTGGGGACAGGAATGGGATTGCATAATTTTATTCTCCAGAATAATTCTCTTTAACTAAAGGGGATAAAAATTATATATATAAAGCTATCCTAACCGAATAACTCTGCCATTGTGCCTAGGCTCTGGTTGTCCAAAAAATGAATAGGATGCTTTTGAGACAAAATGTGAACAAATAATAAAAATAACAATATGCAGAGTATTTTGATAGATAAAAGCTTAGACTTCAACTAAGAGAGTATAACAGGGGAAGCACCTGGGGAAAGCTTTCACACAGCGCTTCTGGATTCCTCCATCTGTTGGGGTCTTCACAGTCCTGACTTCTGGAGTTGGCCAGCTCAGACTGTGAGCCCAGTTCTGTCATTTACTGGTGATATGATCATGAAAATGTTCCTAAAGCTCCCTGAATCACAGGGGACTGACCTCACCTTCCTCATAGAGTTCATTTTCTATTATTAGAGAGGTTGTACATTTACTGAAAAATCATGCATAAAATACAGAGTTCCCATTTACCACCCTATTATTAATACCTTGTATAAGTGTGGTGCATTTGTTATAATTCACAAAGGAACATTTTTATATTTTATTATTAACTATAGTCCATTGTTTACAATAGGGTTCACAGTGTTGAACAGTCCTATTTCTTTTTAAATGTTTATTCTAGTAACATATATACCTCTGTTGTAAACGTTTCAAGGACAGTATGGTGGCTTGGAGTTATGCACCCCGGAAAAACAGGTTCTAAATCTTAATCTATTCCTGTGGTTGGGAACCCATTTTAATTAGGACCTTTCAAAGATGTTATTTTTAGTTAAATGTGGCCAACTGAATCAGGGTGGGTCTTAAGCCTATTAGTGGAGGCCTTATAGAGAAGGCTACAGAGAGAAAGTCACAGAGAAAGAAACCAGAAGTCAGTAGAACCCTGAAGAGAAAGGAGAAGATGCAGCCGTGTACGCTGTCATGTGACAGAAAGGCCAGGGATCAAAGGTCACCGGCCGCCACCCCCAGAATGCCATGCTCTTCAGAGAGAAAGCATTCCCTTGCTGATGCCTAGATTTTGGACTTCTCTTAGCCTCAAAACCATGAGCCAATAAATTCCTGCTGTTAAGCCAACCCCCACTCTACAGTATTTGTTTTAGCAGCTAGGAAACTAAGACAGGCAAGAACTACCACCACTAAGTGGACAGAAAGTGCTAGCATGGGCGCTGTTAATGCCAGATGAACCCTTTAATTAATCAGCATCTTTCCACCTGGACTCCAAACACACTCTTACCTTATTTGTTCAGATGGAAAAGTGTGGGAAGGAGGGTTGATATTGATTGTGCTTCTGCTAAGTACTGGACACTATGTGAGATGCCCTCATGCAGCAGCTCGTGGAATTGACACAACCATCCTGTGCGGTGTGTAGATATAATATCATCATCCCAACCCTACAGAGGAAGACACAGAGGTTGCTGATGAAGAAACTAGCCCTAGCTCACAGGACTAGCAATGTCTGAAGTGGGGTTGAAACACTCTTATCGTCCAAGACTTTTGTTTCCACAACTTTTATGCAGTAGTTTCAGTGATCTAGAGTAGCACCAAGAAAAAGGGAGTCTCTTAAAAGGCAGCTAAAGTACACAGCATTGACTTTATGTACTAAAGTAAGTATATTTTATTCATAGGCAATCTCCAGGGCCTTGCTCCGATTTTTTACCTTTGCATAATGCAGGAAAAATACGGAGTTTCCTCTGGGATCTAAGTAAATCTCATTGACTCCCAATGGTGCGTCCCATAAAGAAGAGTGCAGTTCAGGACATGCCCGTTGGACCACTTAGAGCTTATTTTGTCTTGGTTCCACTTCCCAATCACTCCCCCTCCCTCAAACACCACCACAACCCACCCTGCCATGTCATCAGGGGTTATTATACGGAGAGGGGATACTTTTTGAATTCTAGTTCTAAGGATAAAAGAGCAAAAAGGTTTATCTTGATTCCCAACATTAGAAATGAAGAAATAGGTTTGTGAACTCAAGTGCTAAGAAAGATTCAGCCTCGCTCAAATTTACATTTGAATGGAGAATTCCTTTGTGAGTGAAGTCTACTTAATAATTTACCGGAAAGAAGTCCTTTGAAAAATCCACTAACATGATTTAAAAGTGAAGATGCATTCTTTTAATTTCCCATTCCTAGAAGAATTTATGGCAATTTGTTTTTGGTACGAGATCAATGACACAGCAAGAATTTTAAAAAATTTTAATCCTGATGCTTACCTTATCTTCTTTCTTTATTTTCATAGAGCCCTGTGTTGCTCAGCATAACCTACTGATCACCTCATACTTATTGACCAAAAATTTGGAATCAATGTGGGGCATGATTGTTAAGAATTATGTGGGTCTTGCAGAGGAAATAATTTTTAAAGCTTTTTAAAGATATGGAGCCATTCCCAACAATATCCATTAGAGAATTTCAGAGAAGATGGATTTTGGTACTTAGGAAATCCAGTTCATTATATTTGTGAAGAAATAAAGCATCCTTCAATAAAACTTAGAGTCAACTGTGAGCTAGGCAGTCACAGACACAACCTAGAAATCCAAGACTTTGGTGAGTTAAGAGACTTCCAAAAGCAGCAACTGAGAGTTACTGTTTTTAAAGTGACCTGTTATGATTTTAAATAGGAAAAAAAAAAAAATGTTTTCAAAGCCAAAGACTCATAGGTTAAGTTTAAGTATTCATAATTTAGGCATCTAGTATAGGAACTTCAGTAGATACAAAACTGGCATTAATCAGAATTTTCCATTAAAGTTGTTTTATTTTCTACTCAACATTCAAAATACTTACTTAAACCAGTTATTATGAGGATTGTATTTGTTTTTTTATACCAGCACATTTCAGGCTATGGGGTTATTTTTGCAATAAAAGTTTACAGTTGCCTGATAAAAATTCAACCTCACCAAATTTTGGCATGCCTTGTTCCAGCTCTCTCAGAGAAGATTTCTTTATTAGGATAGTTTTGTATAATGATGTTTCATGAGGTCGGAATTTTTTCACAATAATAATTTCAGAAACAAAGTCAGTGATGCCCACATGTGCTGTATTTTGAGTTCTTGGGTTTATTGCCTTTTCCTCTTTGTAATCCTTCCCTGTTTTAACTCCACTTGATTCTAATAGTTATTAAGTAACCTTGGAATGAATGCCAGAATTTTGCTCAATGTTTCATAAATTGTAGACACAAATCCCCTAAACAAAAATTAAGATAGCAGGGTAAGCACAGAAACAAAAACAAAAAAAAAAAAAACAAGGAACCAGAAGAGGATGTGTGCAGAGTAGATTTTTCTGAAAACCTTCTTTGTAAGCAGAGGTGGGGATAGGGGAAGGGAGGCCAGTTTTTCACTTTCATAATGTATTTTTTGTGCATAAAGATGCCTCTAGCAGTGTTGAGTTTGAAAGGCTCCATTCACATGCTCCATTCTCTATCTTTTGTGACTAAGAGATAGACCTCTGTAAGATGGTTGCCTGAAACAGGGAGGAAGGAGGGGGAGGGGAAGGTAACGGGGCAGAGTCTGAAGCCCCAGAACAGGAAAAAGGGAATTTACAGAGGCACATATGCCTTGACCTTGGCCGTCCGACCTACGCAGATACACGATGACCAGAATGACTGCTAGTCCTCAGTGACTCTGTTTTCCCCAAGAGACCCATATTTCACGTGCCATGTTGGATTTACAGATAATGTGAGAGACAGGCCTTGATCCCTGAGTAAGCATCTGCTTTCTGTGTCCTGAAAGGCCTGAAAATTTGCATTCTGATGTCATGTGGGTGGAGTGAAGGCTACAAAGAAAACACGTGTTGGAGAAGCACTAGTGTGAATGGTTAGGAGTGCAAAGTCGGGGGCCAAATGACATGGGCTTAAATCTTGACTGTCACTTAAGGCTGTGTAACTTCCGGCAAACTTTTTTGACCCCTTTGTGTCTTAGTTTCCTCATCTGTAAAATGAGGATCATAACACTACCCGCCTCTTTGAGTTCTTGAGAGGATTAAATGAGTTCATATGTGTGAAGTGCTAGGTCCATAGTTAGCTCTATGTGTGAGTTACTCTTTATCGAGTACCTAATATGTGACAGAGCCTAGGTTAGGTGCTTTCATGTAATGTTTTATTTAGTCTTTATAACAAATCTAGAAGGTAGGTAATATTATTTCCATTTTATAGCTAACGACATTGAGGCTCAGAAAATTGCTCAGGTACGCACAGACAAGTGACCTAAATGGATGGTTGGTGCCCCCAACTCACTTTAGCTGCTAGTTTATAAACACCTGCATTATAGTCTAGACTATGACATTTCTAATCAACTTAATTGATTGGAAAATTATTCCTCTCTGTCATCATTTGTCTAACATTTAAAATTCATAAATGACATTAGATAAATTAGACACCTAAAATTGAGTCACTCTGGACCTTGGGAGTAAGCCCTGAGCATCAGGGTTTTAGTGCAGTTGGACGATAGAGAACAGTTGCTCCTTCCTTCCTTCCTTCCTTCCCTTCCTCACCAGTCAGGAAGGGCCAGCAGGCATATAGCTGCCGCTCAACAAAGTGACAAGGATGGGGGCAGCCTTCTTCCTGAGCTGGAGGAGCGTCTGCTATCTCAATTACCAGGCAGCCCCAAAGCACTCAGAACCTCAGACACAGGCCTTTCCTCACCCAAAGCCCCCGAGGCAGGAAGCAGGCTTTCCTTCAGGCTGCCCCACTCAGCGCGCTGGTCACGCAAGAGGGTAAGAGAAGAAAGGCAACAGAAAAACACTAAATAGAGAAAAAGAATCAACAAGCAACAGTGTTGAAATAGCACTATGATTTCAAGTTTAATTCATAAGAAGTGTTTTCCTGGCTGGCATGTGTCCATTTCACCTGTCAAGTGCTGGCCAAGTCCCTCAGAAGTTTCTCTAGTGTCCTCCTGCTCAGCAGGGAAGGGGGCAGTTAGTGTGGAGTCTGGATAGGTAATCCCCAGAAGACCTGGCAGACAGGACACTATGACACAGAGCTATGACAGAGGCTTGCAAGGACCCAGTCTCTGTAGGGCTACTCGACCAGGTACAGCCAGGGAAGCTGCATAGCTCATTGGTGCATCTAGAGATAAAGACTGCAAACTTGACCTCATAGGCCCCTGTGACCCAACCAGAGTTGTTAACTAAAGCATTATTCTAACATACCCAAACTGATGTTCAAGATGAAAATAATGGACCAGCAGAAGGGACACACTTACACTGTTGTAGAAATGCTCCTAAACTATTTCTTTAGAGGGTGCCTTGTTTGAAGCAAATCCACTGTGTGCCTGTTTGGATGCTTACAATTGATTGGTTAATTATTCATGTTAGAAAAGTGTTTTTATTTAAAAAAATGTTCTTATTGACAAAATTGGAAGTTGAAATATGTTTATATAATAACAGCTTTATTTAGATACGATTCTCATACTATACAATTCACCCTTTTAAAGTATACAATTCAATGTTTTTTTTTAGTATATTCACAAAGGTATGCAACCATCACCACGATAAATTTCACTCCCAAAAGAAATCCCATACCCTTTGCGGTGGTTTGGAACTGCATGTACCCCAGAACAACATATTCTTAAAGTTAATTGCATACCTGTGGGTGTGAACCCAATATAAGAAGGAACTTAGGACCTTTTTATGAGGTTTCTTCAGTTAAAGTGTTCCCACCTCAATCAGGATGGGCCTTAACCCTGTTACTGGAGTCCTTTATAAGAGAATGAAATTCATGCAAAGAGAAAGAAAGCTACAGGAAGCAAGAAGCTGAAACAGAACCTGGAAGAGAAGGAAGAGACCAGGAGATGCTGCCATCTGCCTTGCCATGTGACAGAGGAGCCAAGGATCACCAGCAGCCAGCCTGAGAATGCCACAGTCTTCAGAGAGAAATGAGGCATTGATTTGGACATTTTCCCAGTATTCTACTTTGCTAATGCTGCCGGAATGCAAAACACCAGAAATGGACTGGCTTTTATAAAGGGGGTTTATTTGGTTACAAAGTTACAGTCTTAAGGCCATAAAGTGTCCATCAACACTTTACATGTTGCATAAAGTGATGCAAGTGCCAGCTTGCATCACTGGAGAAAGGCCATTGGCATCTGGAAAACCTCCATTAGCTGGGAAGGCACGTGGCTGGCATCTGCTTGCTTCCAGGTTGTGTTTCAAAATGGTGTTCTTCAAAATGTCTGCATCAGCTTCCAATGGCCATTTTCAAAATGTCTCTCAACTCCAGCTTGCTATGAGCTCCTTCTGTCTGAGCTTATATAATGCCCCAGTAAGCTAAACAAGGCCCACACTGAATGGGCGGGGCCACGCCTCCATGGAAATTATCCAATCAGAGTTATCACCTACAGTTGGGTGGGTCACATCTCCATGGACACTGGACCAATAGGTTCCAACCCAATCCACACTAATATATCTGCCCCCACAGGATTGCATTAAAGAATATGGCTTTTTCTGGGGGACATGAATATACAAACCGGCATACCCAGCCTCTAAACTATGAGTGAATAAATTTCCATTGTTTAAGCCCAACCCATTTCATGGTATTTGTTTGAGCAGCCTAAGAAACTAAAACACCCTTTAGCAGTCACCCTGCATTTCCCTCCAAACTGTCACACAGACTCACCTCCACGGCCCTAAGCAACTACAAGTCTACTTTCTATCTTTATAGATTTGTCTATTCTGGGTATTTCATATAAATGGAATAATACAACCTATGATCTTTGTGACTGGCTTCTTCACTTGGTATGATGTTTTCAAGATTCATTCATGTTGTGGAATGTATCAGCACTTTATTTCCTTTTTTTTGCCAAATAATATTCCAGTATACGGATATACCACATTTTATTTTTCCATTCATCAGTTGATGGACATTTGGATTGTACCCACTTTTGGCTATTACAAATAATGCTGCTATGAACATTCATGTACAAGTTGTGTGGATATATGTTTTCATTTCTGTTGACTATATACCTACACTGGGGATTACTGGGTCATATGGTTACTCTCCAGTTGATTCTGTTTCCCTAGGGAACACTGACTAATATAAGATCCTTTGCCCATTGTTAAGTTGTGTTATTTTTCTTTTTACTATTGAGATACACGTAAGAGTTCTTTAAATATTCTAGATACAAGTTCCTTATCAGATATATAATTTCCAGATATTTTCTTTTATTTATGAGTTGTCTTTTCACCTTTTTGATAGTGTCCTTTGAAGCACTCAAGTTTTTAATTTTGAAGTCCAACTTATCTGTTTTTTCCTTGGTTGCTTGTGCTTTTGGAGTCATATCTAAGAAACTTTACCTAATCCAAGGTCACAAAGATTTACCCCTTATGTTTTCTTCTAAGAATTTTATAGTTTTAGCTCTTACATTTAGGTCTTTGGTCCATTGTGAGTTCATGTTTGATATGGTGTGAGGTATGGGTCCAATTTCATTCTTTTGCATGTGGCCATCCAGTTATCCTAGTACTGTTTGTTGAAAAGATTATTCTTTCTGCATTGAATTATCTTGGCACTTGTGATAGTTAGGTTCATGTGTCAACTTGGCCAGGTGATAGTACCCAGCTGTCTGGTCAAGCAAACACTGGCCTAACAATTGCTGTGAAGACGTTTGAGGCTGGTTAGTAAACCAACAGGCTGATTTATTAAATCACCAGTCAATTGACTGCAGCTGTGACTGATGACTCACCAAAGGGTGTGTCTTCCACAATGAGAGAATGCAAGTGGCTGGATTTAATCCAATTAATCAGTTGAAGACTTATAAGCGAGACAGTTAGAGGACCGTCACTTCTCCGGCTGACCAGCGAAGCATTTCCTGAGGAGTTCGTCAAAGTTGCCGGTTTGTTTCCTGAGGAGTTCATCGGACATCTTCCTTGGAGTCGACAGTTTGCTGACTTTGGACTCGTGCATACCCACAGTTGTGTGAGTCACTTTTACAAATCTGATAGTCAGAGACACCTCTCATTGATTCTATTTCCCTAGAGAACCCTAACTAATACAGCACCCTTGTTGAAAATCAATTGACCATCATTGTGAGGGTATATTTCTGGATTCTCACTTCTAATCCATTGATCTATTTATCTAACCTTATGCAAGTACCACACAGTCTTTAATAATGTAGCTTTGTAGTAAATATTGGAATTGAGAAGTGTGAACCCTTTTTCAAGGTTATTTCCACTATTCGGGGACACTTGACTTTCCATATGAATTTTAGGCGGCTTGTCAATTTATGCAAAGAAGCTAGCTAGGATTTTGATAAGGAGTGAGTTCAATTTGTAAATCAATTTGGGGAGTATCAAAAAGTACTTTTAAGTTAGCAAACTAAGAAGGTTATAGCCACCCCCCTACCCAACTGCCCCCCCCCCAACACACACACACACACTTTAAAAAGCTCTACTGGTCTATAAAATTTGGGGACCACTAATGTCAAGGCCAGGATATTAGATGGGAAGTAAGAAGATTGGGGTCTTAGTCTTACTCTGCGATTTGCAGTCAGCATGGCTTTGGGCCTCTCTGAGTCTGATTCTTGTATGTATGTGTGTGTGTGTATATATATATATATATGTATATACACACACACACATATATACACACACCAAATGGAGAAAATGAATACCTACCTCAGGAGTTGCCAAATAATTAAGTGAAGCAATCTGTATGGAAGCACTGTAAAAACTATAAGTTTTGTGAAAATTAGAGGCATCATTAAATCTATTTTGGACAAAGTTATTCTTTCAATTAAATTTTTAAAGAAATTTCAGAAGCTATTATAAATCAACAAGTAAATAAGAACATACATGTTAAAAAATTTGTTCCTTTCAGGTTGGTCATCTTGAGAGATTATACATGTATTCTGACAATGCTAAATTTGCTTGAACTATCTCTTTCAGTTGTTTGCATTTCCTTTTTAATCTAATGATTATTAATGGAACACAGATACTTAAAAATTAATCAATGCATACAAATTAAATTTATAAGGATCAAACTTATATATGAAAATACATCTGGGTTTTCATACTTGTCTAGGAAACAAGCAGCTCTGTGATTAAAAATAAGAACTAGAAGTAATTGTAAATAATTCTTGCTTTATAATAATGTAAATGGTCTCCTGATCTAACCAATCTCAGTGAATTAAAGTTATTGTAATTTTGTTAGCCATTCATATTTAAAATCTAATTCAAGTCCAAGATTTGATTTCAACATGCATCACGTTTCTTTGAATATCTGCAGTGATGGTAAATCATTGTTTTTGAAAGTGGATTTGATTTCTTGGAATGATCAGAAGTCCTTGGGAGCCAAGACTGATGGCTCAGTGAAGGCAGTGAGCAGTCTGTGTAAAGCTGTTCTTTTTCAAGACTACAGTGATACTACTATTAAGTAATAATGAATTTATTTTCTTAATCTGTCCATTTATATGTTTAAATGAAAGTTGTCCTACAAAGAAGTCCCTGAACAATTATGATAGGAATACCTGATTGAGAAGATAACTAGGTCTTGTTTCTCAACTCTGGATGAGAGGTATTTTTTGCTCTCTCTCCTCCCTAACTCCCAACCCATCCCCTACAACACGGTTTTTCAACCTCAGCGCTACTGGCATTTTGGGCCAGGTAATATTTTGTGGTGGACGTACCCTGTGGATATTTAGCAGCATCCCTTTCCTCTACCCACCAGATGCCAGTTGCAACCCCCCCAATCATGACAATCAAAACTGCCTTCAGACCCAGCCAAATGCCATTGGGAGGGCAAATCACCTCCAGCTGAGAACTTCCTGTCCTAGAAGTTGACAGGAGGTTTGTGTCCTGGAGGTGTGGCTTCCCTTGCTCCAAGGGATAGCTTTTACTTTCAAAAGCCTAAGCCAAGGACCTCAAACACACCTTCCAGGGACAAGCAGATAATTTAAATTAGTGAAGTAGATGAGACATAAAAAAAGTTTTAATGCAGATATGGCTACAAGAAAGTGGAAGTATGACAATAAATACCAACAAATGCTCAGCCTCAGTGTTGAGGAGCAGTAGGGATTGGTGAAGACTCGTGAACTGTAGACTCATGCCCTGTCTAAAGGGCGGGAGGGGGGCGGGCAGCCACTGTTGCACTGTAACCAGTCACTGTCATGTCAGTATATGCCCAATGGTTCAATTTTGGGGAAAAAGGCCAGAAATCTGGAATTACATTTTGGTTGTGAAATCTCCCAATTGTTTTATATGTTGCCATTTTTTTTTTTTTTTTTTTTTAATTTAAACTTGTATGCCAATCTTGTGCCTGACCACTGGCTTCAGGTCTGCTACCCCTGGTCCAGGTTCACATATGCATAGATTTATATGGTTCCAAGGAAAAGGGATGGAAACTGTGAGAGAAAGAAGGGGATGGTCTGGCCCCTAGAAGCACTAGACTCCAAAGAACTGAACTCTTTGGAGGGGAAGTGTGAAGGTGGTAGGATGTTTTCCAGGGGTGTCTATGGGATGCCTGGGGACTAGGAGCTTCCATAAAGGTCTATGTGGCCAAGTTCGTCACAGAGGGAATGGATACCATAAGCCCAGGCTTTCGAATGAGCAATGCAGGCTCAGCCAAGACTATCACATTGATGATGGGGATGGACTCCAGACTAGAGACCTTTCCTTGGGTTTCCTGGGTGCTGTGACCTTCAGTGTTCTAGTAATATCTCAACAGAGAAGGGAGGGGCCCTCGCTCCACAATGCCTAACTTCTTACTGCCACCAAATGACTGTGATTGGATTTCCCAGGCAACCTGCTATTAATTGTCTGTAAGTTGCTTTAAAATTGTTCAACATGCTGTAATCCAGTAGACTTGATTCTTGAAGATGATTGTATAACAATATAGCTTTTCAGTGTTTCTGTGTAATTGTGAAAACCGTGCAACTGACACTCCCTTTATCCAGCAGATGGACAGATGTTTCGGTTTGCTAAAGCTGCCGGAATGCAAATATACCAGAAATGGATTGGCTTTTACAATGGGGGTTTATTCACAAATTTACAGTTCTAGGGCCATGAATATGTTCCAATTAAGGCATCAATAGGAAGCTACCTTCTCTGAAGAAAGGCCGATGGTGTCTGGGGTTCCCCTGCCACCTGGGAGGACACAGGGCCATGGTCTGCTGAGCCTCTCCCAGGGTTCGCATCTCATTTCTGTTACTTTTTCAAAAATGTCTCTGGGCCTTCTGTCTTAGCCTCTCCCTCTTAGCTCCTGTGCCTCCTTGCTTCTTTCTCCCATGGCATTTCTCTCTAAGCATCTGGAGGTCCTCTCTTAGCTTCTCTGGGGAAAACTCTGGATTTCATCTCTTAGCTTTTCTCCAAACGTCTTTCTATCTGCATCTCCCAGCATCTGGGTCTGTAATGGCTCTTTTAAGGACTCCAGTAAACTAATCAAGACCCACCTTGAATGGGTGGGGTCATGTCTCCATGGAAACAACCTAATCAAAATATCCCACCCACAATGGGTCTGTACCCACAAGATTGGATTAAAAGGACATGCATGGTTTTTCTAGGGTACATAATAGATTCAAACCAGCATAACAAATGAGTAAAAAATTTAAGACAAAAAATAAATAATAAGGGGGAAGAGATATAGGAGATTTTGGGTGTTCTTTTTTACTCTTATTTTTATTTTTTTTGGGGGGGGAATAATGAAAATGTTCAAAAATTGATAGTGTGATGGATGCACAACTAGATGATGATACCGTGAACCACTGATTGTACATTTTGGATGACTATCTGGTATGTGAATATATCTCAATAAAATTGCATTAAAAATTGTTTAACATGGACACTGATAGTTTTATTCTAAACCCTAGGGGCAGTTAGCTAATTGAAGTATCTAAACTAGAATACACTCATTCTGAAGTAATTTATTAGCATTGGAAAGACTCAAATTACAAGCCCACATTTCCATTGGCTTTTTCTCTCTACTAGCAGCTTTGTTAATTGGGAAAATGGATGTTGGAAAGCCTTGTTCATTGGAGAACTGAGTGGTGAACACTATATGTGGACCAGCTAGAAAAACTGTGCAGGCACACCTGCCCTAGCATGAGCAAGGTCTGGGAATCAGATTTGTTCCTACACTCTTCAAAATGACACCCAGCTTAGGAATTTGAACTAATCCTGTCATGCTCATTAGAAATGCCAACCAAAAGTTTAGCTACTCCTGCCACAAAACACCATCACATCTACCTCCAGTGAAACTTGCTAGCAAGATACTGTCAAAGGTCTTAAAAATTGGAAACCTGGGACTTTACCCAGCCTCCTATGTGGCATCACTGTTTTTGCAACTGCTTAGTAATAAATATTTGTGTATGCCAGAATCCAGTCTGAAACTCACGCTTATTACAGGGAGAGGGCCTAGTTGTGGCTGTCACCTACCTTTAACCGTTGGAGACTATTATAGCTACAAAAAAGAACCAGTAATTGTGAACATCCAACTTAGCTTAGATCAGTTCACCACACCTGCCAACCCTGGTGGATAGAGGATGAATCAGACTTCATTTGATTTTGAAAATTAAAATCATTTAAAGTCATTTTTCTCCTACACCACCAGCGTGCAAATACATGACTGTTACAATTATTCCATCAAAACTGCCAGTACCAACATTTTGGGGGTTCTCTTGTGCAATCACTGTTAGATCCAGTTTGGAAGCAATGTAGAGAAAAGTCTGTCCTTTTGTTTTATAGTCACACCTGGCAGGTCAGAGCCACCCTTATGGAATTGGGAAGATGTGTCTGTAATAGCAGCAAAAGAGGCTGTGGGTACCTGCCTTGAAGGAGTGGAAGAGAAGGAAACTCTTGGATCTTCTTCAGTGTTTTATGTGGTTCTCCAGGTTTGCCTTGAGATGGTCACTTATCCCTTTATTTCTATTTAACCACAGAGCATCTACTATGGGCTGGCTCTTTTTCAGGCCTTGCAAGGATTAGAATAGCAATTAAATGTAAACCCTTAAGCCACTGACTTGATAATTTTGTGTGAAAGAAATAAATATTTGCAAATATCAGCCTATAATATAAGCCAGAATATGACAATTTAAAAATAGAAGGATAAATCTTAAATGTATCCAAAAAATAGAATCAATTGATGTTCACTATTTGGTAAAACAAACATAATAAAATGTTAATTGCAGAATTCAGGTGAAGGGTTTACAGGTTTTCACCGTTCATTCAATTTTTCAGTTTTCAGTTTATTTTATTATGAAAATATTCATAATAAAATGTTGGGGGTTGGGGGTGAGTGGGAGAAAGGATCCGTAAGATAATAGTCAAAAGTGGAAATAACCAAAGTGTCTGTCAGTAGATAAATGGAAAAACAAAATATGGTATCCATACAATGGAATATTATTCCACCATAAAAGGAATGAAGTTCTGAAACATGTGACAACATGGATGAACACTGAAATTATTCTGCTGAGTGAAAGAAGCCAGACACAAAAGATCACATATTGTATGATTCCATTTACATGAAGTATCTAGAACAGAGAAATTGATAGAGACAAAAAGTAGATTAGAGTTTATCAAGGGCCAAGGAAGAGGAAATTAGGGAGTTATTACTTAATGGGTACAAAGTGTCTCTTTGGGGTAATGAAAATTTTTGGTAATGGATGGTGGTGATGGCAGCACAACACTGTGAGTGTAATTGATGCCACTGAATTGTACATTTAACAACAGTTAAAACAACAAATTCTATGTTATTTATATGTTACCATATAAAATATTTAAAAAAAAATTTTTTAAGAGGGATGATCAGGGATGCAGTAGACTGCAGGGACACTCAGGCATCAGAGAGGAGGATGATGTGTCCTTCAAGGATGTGAAGGAATTTGATAGCAAAATGAGGAGGATTTTCCAGGTATGAGGATAGCCCCAAGGGTAAGAACATCCTAGCAGGAAGTGTGGGTAGAAAGCAGGAGACAAGAACAAAAAGAAGGTTTGGAACCTGGTCTTAACCACATTTGGTTGGGCAGGTTGTACCTGGAACAAAGGAATCCTGGTGGGCTGGTGGGGGATGAAACCAGCCCCCCATCAGCTCATCAGCCTAAAAACAGGTGCAACCATCCAGAGGAAGGGGGCACTTTTTCTAATTTGCAAAAGAGACACCATATGGGCTAGTGGACCCTCAGTCTTGGTGGTCTTGAATGTCATTGCAAGGAGTTTGGGCTTTATTCTGTAAGAAATGGAAAGTCCTTGTGTATTTTTGAAGAGGACTGAAAGGTCTTCAAATAATGTGAACAATGAGAATAATAGCAAAATGGATATTTAGTGTACTTTCCTGCGGTGCTCGTTATGTTTCAGGTATATACCCATCTATTCAGAAAGGCCTCTGAAAGGTGAATTTTTTTAACATAGAAGCAAATGAATCATGGAACAGTTAGATGAATCTTTTAGTAAACTATAGTCCATGTCAGATGCAGATCTAAAGCCTAGCTCTCCAGACGCTCAGCCTAGAACTCTTACCTCCCTGGTATTTACGACTTAGCACTCCTGTGAGGATCACTAATGCAACTTCTGCTTGAGTGCTGGGATGAAAATGCAAAATAAAACAAACACATACAGAAATAATCTAGGAAAGAAAACCAACTTGGGTTTTTCCTTGCTCTTTTTAAAGACATTCTTCATTTTTGCATTTATAATGAAAAATTCTTTAGAACTTCTGATGAGATAAAATTAAAACTGTAAATTATCAGTATGGATAGTTTACTTAAGTAAGTTCAAGATGATGAACAAAAGTGTCATCCAACTTTCTCCCTTACAAACTCGGACACATTTCCATCTGTCTCTATGTTAAATAACATAGCACTTATCCGACAGTCATTAAAGGCTGTGTGACCTCAGGAAGCAAGTGTCTCGAGTCTTATCTGGGTACAGACCAAATTTCCACACCAGGGAACATTGAAAGGAGTGCAAATTCCAATGCAGAAATTTTCCTAGAGAAGCCTCTGCCCACCTTTGTTTTGGTGGATTTCAGTACACCAGGCAAGGGCTCCAGATACAATTCTAGCTGGCAGGGTGTCGGGGTGAGGAAGCTAAAAGGAAATATCAGAATTGTAGAATACAAAAAGTGGAAGGCAACACAGGCTTTTTCTAACCCACACCTGTATCTTATTTTACAGAAAAGAAAACAGGCTAGAGAGAGTAACTTGCTCAAATTAGGTGGTTCAAGTACCAATCCAATGCTTTTCCTGCCACACAATTCAACCTCACTGTATGCGCTAGGCTACCTTGTTTGTGCATCAGTGTATTCCTCATTTCTTCATTTATCACCCCTCTATACCTGCGCTTTTTCTAAAGCATTTTTTTAAGTTGCGATAACATAAAATTCACCATTTTAAAGTGCACACTTCAGTGGTTTTGGTATATCTGCAACCATTGCCACTATTTGATTCTAGAATTTTTCTATCACCCCCAAAAGAAACCCATATGTAACAATATAGTTAGTCCCCATTTCCCCCTCCTCCCATCCCTTGGCAACCACTAATCTATTCTCTGTCTCTTTGGATTTGCCTATTCTGGACATTTCACATAAATAGAATCATACAATATGTGGCCTTTGTCTGGCTTTTTTCACTTAGCAAGAAATTTTTAAGATTAATCCATATTGTAGCACATAACAATATTTCATTCCTTTTTAGGGCTATATACATGGGCTTTTTAAAGTGGATTCCAGACTGAGAGATAAGAGTCTTTCCTGTTGAAGAGTATTTCTTGGAGGAAGAACTTTGGCAATTCTGAGTGGGCAGCATGCAGCCCTCATCTTGGAGGCAATTTCATGTATGCAACTCACCATGCAAACCTGATTTTCTCCCTCTCCATACACGCTCCTTCCTCTCTTTAGCTTGAGAGTCCCCATAACAGCGGGACATGCTTTCAAACACATCCAGAATATGATGACCATCTCACCAGGTCTTCAGTAGTAAAGTAACTCAGAGAAGCAATTGGGTGAGTGGCTGTCCTGTAATTAAATCCTTTGCTTAAATACAGTAAGATTTTACAAGGCAAAATTCTGCTAGACATTCTGTTAACTGTAACTGAATATAGCCTGTGATTTACCAAGCCCACTCTTCTCAAGCACAGTTCGCTTTGTAGCATACCCTGCTGCACACGCAGCCTAGAATCAGAGTTAAAACAGACTTGTTTAAGCTGCAGCTACGTAGAATTCACTGTCTTGTTTCAGAGCTTGGCAGAGGTGGACGATGGGTTGCCATTGCTCTTTTGCAGCAGGAAGATGCTGTGCTTTCCTTTTATTATAAAATATTCCCTAAACATGAAGGTTCTGTAAATGGCAAAGCAGTGGATCCTATTGCATCCATTCTAGATGTACCTATTATCTCTCACAGTATAAAAGGGAAGATGACTTTATTTTTTAAAGGTCAAATCTCTTTTAACAGGTTACAGTGGGCATTCTGAATTCTTTGATTTGTGTGATTTTCTTTTTTTATATGTGTCTCTTTCTTGAAATTACTTTGCTAGCTGACTTTCCGGGTTCTTCCTTGGAATAAATGAAATGATCAGAAACCAAAAGATTTTTCCTCATCCAAGTTCATGGGTAATCTGGTGTGTTTTCTTGAAGAGTTTAAGTAGAGTTTAGTTGTGGGTATTTCGATGTTTGAGATAGGGAGGAAATGAGCTGAACAGTAATTACTACTTGATGGCAGGACACAAATAATGGTGGTTCAGCATTATTGTCCTCTTTAATATCAAGTTGTATTTGTGATTCTTGTATCACAATGGACCAAGGAAAAGCATGTTACATAGCATTATTTGGCTTCAAGAATTCATTCTGATGAGCTCAACAAGACATAAGTACTGTGAACTGCCCACTCTTGTGCACACACTGGAGTTTAGTTGACACGCCACTCATGCCCTTCCTATTTCTCTTGCCTATCTCCAGTCATTAAATGCTCACTTTCTCAGCCTCCCTTGCAGCTAGAAAGGCCATGTGACAGAGCTGGATGTAGAAAGCTTTTGCTTTTCTGATAAAAGGAGAAAATATTACCATTATGACTCCCTTCTCTCCTTCTTCCTGCCTTGAAAGTGATGTGATGCCTGGAGCTACAGCAGCCTTTTTGAGATGGTCATCTTGCTAGGTAAGGAATAGGCCAAGAGAATGGCAAAGATACTAGCCCTGACATCATATCATTGAACTAATGAATCAATGCCGTTACCTGTCTACACGCAACCTTCATGTTGTCTGAGAAATATAAACCCCTATTCATTGATGTTAGATTTTTGTTAACTGAAGGCACTGCTAATTGATACAAGCAATATATGAAAAGAACTTTATTACATAAGGATTTATTAATTATCTGCTTTACTAAAATTCACACCAATGCTTCTTCCTAAATATCTACCATTTTCTCTCTTTTTCTCTCTCATGTTTATTTTAGTGCTGTCTAAAGACTGTTTTACTGTCTCCACAGGTTCTTTTCATGGTAGCTTAGTAGAGGTTTAAGTTCAAAATTTTGGGGAAAGAGGTTTACAAAACCTATTTTGAAGGAAATAAATTCATGAGTACTTTCATTTTCAAAATAAAATGTGTGTCATTTAGAAAAAAAAAAGATACTTCCTGGGGTAGTTGCAACCCACACATGGCAAAACCAGGTAGTTTGTGTGGGAGAATGAGAGGGAAACTGTGACTATGTCTGTAGGTACAAAGCAGTCGGATTACAGGCGTGTTTGTGCATGAAGACAATATTTTTAGAAACCTATAAGCTTTAACAACCTCAAATGCCAAAAACAGAGTGTGAAAAAACCAGAGTAGAAAAATTTAGGGGCCTTATTTTGGGGGGAGCCTTATTATTGATCTTCATTATTGTAATAGACCTTAAAATTTTTAAACCACATTTAAAGAAATCTAACCTTTCAATAATTTAAAATTAATCCCTTGAACATGTGCCTGTGGTCTGTTTAGGAGAGTCTAGATAGTTGACATATTGTTTTGTCAGCTGTAAAATGCTGTTAAGGATATTGTCCATTGCGTCATATAGTTTCCTGTTTATTAGGACCCTTGGGAAAAACCTCTGTCTGATCATAGAACCGAGAATGTTTGTACTTGAGCAAGAGGTTTTTCTTTATCTCATGGATATTATAGCTGATTTAATTATCATCAGATTACTGGGTATTGTTCTATAGGCTTTTAAAAAAGTTATCTAAAAAGATGCACAAGTCTCAGAAAAGGACAAGTTAATTACTATAGATTTTCACATTATAGCCAAGAGTAACTCTGTCCAACAATGCACTCTGCCTCTTGTTTTTTTCCTAGCACTGTCTCAGGATACGCATTGTTAACTAACATCAGATGAACTTTCAAAATTTTATTTATGGCTATCACCAACCCTGCCATAATTAGGGATTTTCATTCTAATGATCCTAAATAGGCGTTAATGGGTGTTTGAATTACAATAATAAACAATCCTAAAAATGTATAGTTGTTTTAACAAGATTGCAGCTTATTTTTCACTCATGCCAAATCCAAAATGGGTGTCCTCAATCAATCTATAACTCTCCTCCAACCCAGGCTTCTTCCAACTTATGGCTCCACTGTCTTCCAGTACGTAGCTTCCAAGACTGCACCAAGAGGAAAGATTAAGCCTAGGGAGGGTTCCTGGGCCAGGCCACTCGATTTCATTGGTCAAAACTCAGTCTATGGCCACACTTAACTGCTGGAGAAGCTGGGAAGTGGAGACTAGCTGTGTCCAGAAAGAAGAGGAAATAGGTTTGATGAAGACCTAGACAGTCTCTGCCACAACCAAACAGACAATAAAGCAAAAGTTAAGGAGAGTTTTACAACCTGAAGATGAAAAGAAAGTCCAGTTAGCTCTAATTACTTGGCAAAAAGATAGGCTACACCTAAAGTGGGATTGCAGAATTCTAGCTACTCAAATCATGTGTTAAAAAGTGAAAATGGCTGTGACAATAGAATAAGAGTGAAATTTGAAAGACACTCTGGAAAGCATGGCTCACCCCTCCCCTGGTGACACAATAATCAGAACCAACCTACCTATCTATAAAAAGGAGCTCAGCTTCTTAACCCATTGCTCAGACAGAATCATCCTGGAAGAATTCCCAGTCTCACATATCTAACTGATAATCTGTATTGCAGTTCCAAATAACTCCAGCCTGCTTGAAATGCCTCCCTGCTCTCCTTGGCTGGATAGAGTGCCTTTGCTTCTATGGAGAAGATATTTTAAAAAAAAATTATGCAGATAGTGAAGCCAGTCAAACTCATGGCATTATTACCTGGTATTAGATTTTAGGAGTAAGTGTTCTAACCATTGTGACTGTTGGGTTTGTGTTTGTTGTTTAAGAACTCTGAAATATTTAAAAGAATCTAGCACATCAGCCTTGTGATATTATTTTTAAATCATAAATTGATACTCAGTTTGTGATTTTTAACTTGAAGTTACAGAATAATTGAATATGTTTATGAATGGTATTTGAATGTTTAAGAGAACCTAATTTACTACATGTATAAGTGAGTTTTATTAGATTTACAGGAGTTATTTGAGTTGTAGAAAGATTTTAGTTGCTAGGTTTGTAACTATGCCCCATAAAGCATTTGAAGTGTTTCAGAAAAACAAATAGATTGGATTTGTAAGGGTAATTGAAAATATTTTAGGTAACTGAAAATATTTTAAAGGTCAATTATTTAAGGAAATATAATCTTTTAAATTTACAAGTGAATTGAACACTAATCAAATAAAAGAAAACAAATATTCTCCTTTTTTAAGATAAAATCACTATATTTACGAATAAAATAGACTTATTGGTTATACTTGAAGACTTCAAATTAGATTTTAAAATGTTGATAAATTGAATATTAATTAAAGCTATAAAGTAGTTCATTTTGCTCACAAATCTTGCACTATTAAAAACTCATTGATAGGAGTGGGAAAGGGGACAGAGGGAGAATGGTAGGCATTTAATAAAAAGCAAGGCCAACAACACTCCTTAGTCTCTTTCAAGGTGTGGTATGAAACTAGAAACTGCCCCATGGTACCTGCTGCCAAAAATATATATATTTAAGTATCATAATACCATAATTTGGAAATCAAAAAAAGTACAGTGGGGTTGCTATATTATATACACATTTAACTCACACAAAGTCAACTATATGGGCTTGATCATGATAAAAGATCTTGCTCTCCTAATGCTTCTAACGATTTAGGGAATTTTCAAGGGTAATTTTACCTTGTGAACTGACTTCAGAAGCTAATAACCAAGTAAGATGTGATTCTACCCAAACAGCCATTCAGCCTGAGCCCCCATGTTGCATTTGGTCCACAAAGGGAGGTAGGTCCAGCTGAGCCTGGTTTGGGAGAATTAAAGATGCTGAGGCAGAACAAGAACAAGGAGGAAGCTAAGAGGATTTGGGAAATTGAAGACTGAGTTGTGCCCTACACCCCCCCTCCCCCCACCCCAAAGGAAGGGCCTATCCTTGGAAGCCCCTTCCCACAAGGAAGTAGGGGTTGAAGCATATGGAGGAGAGGCAGTGGGAAAGACAGGCAGACTGGGGCATTCCTGGACTAAGTCCAGAGCAGGGGCAGGGTCCGGGTCCCAGCCCCAGGAAATGAGTCTGACTAGGATTCAATGTGGGCACCAGGGTCCCAGGTTGACAGAGCAACTCTGGGAGCACAAAGAGGACAAGATAGAGGGTCTTGTGGGAAGTTGCTGCTACCATCTTGGAAAGGCCCTGGCCCTTGGTGCTGTGACAGAGAGTAGAAGAGAAACTAAACATAACTGACACTCCCGGGGAAGGGCAGGAGAGGCCTGTGGAGAACCAGATGCCCTTTAAGAACAGCTGGAATAGATAGCTGGTGCCCTGACTCATGACCATCCATTGTAACCACTATCATGTTAACTACGAACCAGGCAAAGATGGAAGCAAGGAGCATATGCAAAGTTCTGAGATGAGGGAGTGAAAGCACAGAGCTCTGCAAAACTGCAGGTGGTTGGTATGACTGGATTACAGGGTATGGAAAAGGAAAAGGCAAGAAATGAGCCTGGAAAGATAAGGATCCAAAACTGGCTTTGTCCTGAGGGAAATGGAGTCTCTTAGAAGAATTTCAAGTAGGGGAGGGATATGGTCATATCTGTGGTTTAGAAAGATCATTTTGGCTACAAAATAGAGAGTGGATTCAAGAAAGCATGAATCTGAGATAAGAGGAAATTTAGGAGGCAGTTGCAATTATTTAGGTGAGAAGTGATGACCTAAAGTGACATTGATGGCAGTGAACACGTTGTCAATACAGGGCGTGGTGGAGGATGTGAGGATAGAAAGAGGCTAACTCCCAGGGTCCCAGGTTGGGCACTGGGTGGATGTGGTGCCCTTCACCGAGAAATTAACTCTACGAGAAGACGTGTATTTGTTAAAGAAAGTGCTGAGTTCAGTTGCAGTTATGTTGGATTTGAAGAAGGAATTGTGTTGTGGTGAGTGTGAAACCATCCATTTATGTTTTATTTACCCATTTTTTTTTTGCAGAAAGATTTTACTGTAGTAAGGCCTGTGTTCTTTTTCATATAAAAAGTCTATCGAATATATATTTACATATATATAGATACACACACACAGAGTTATGTCAGAGAAGGAGATCTTTTATTTTGCTTTGTTTTTAGAATTGAATCATTATGTTTATCCATATGTTGAGTCATTATGTTTACAAGGCATAAGCTAAAATGAAAAATAATTTGCTTAAGAGAACTCCTTCAGCAAATATGCTTTAGAAAGAAAGGATGGAGAAGAAACAGACTGTCCTGAGGAATAACAGAGAATATAGTTATATCTAAGTCTCTAGAACAGGGTTTCTCAACCTGGACAATACTGACATTTTGGGCTGGCGAATTCTTTGTTGTGGAGGCTGTCTGTGAACCGTGGGATGTTTAACAGCATCTGGACTTTACCCACTAGCTGCTAGTAACATCCTCCCAAGTTGTGACAAGCAAAAATTTCTCTAGACATTGCCAAATGTCCTCTGGGAAACAAAATCACCCTTAATTCAGAACCACTGTCTAGAATGTAAGTTCCATGAGAGCAGTAACTTTTTACCTCTGTTTATCCAGCACTGGATATGTTTTTGCTGAATGAATGAATGAATAGCATAGCATAACATAGCAGTGGAAAAGTAGTGTTGGTAATACAATTCTGAAACCTTCATGACTTAAAACAGGTGAAAATTGATCACTGTAAGAGAGGGCCAAGATAGATTTATCCCAGTGAAATTAAGAATGAAATAATGCTCTTTTTATACCTAAAATCTTTAAATTATTATCTCTAGTTGGTGTAGTGTTTGGTTTATTTCCTCATGTTAATAGTCAATATGTGTATGTCACTATAAATATATTCTAATACATTTAATCACAGGAGTGTACCTTCCCTGGAGTTTTCAGCATTCCAGTTGGAAAACCACTTCTGCTTGATTTACAGAGTACATTATATTACTTAAATGAACTGAGCACTAATCACCTAGGGATAAGAATAAGAAGTGAAGGACATAGAGTGCAAAACACCAGAACTCAGTAGGATTATGTCAGGGGAAAATCTAGTTGGATTGTAGAGTGGGTGAGATTTTGGAGGCTCTGCCCAGGCCGAGTTGTTTAAACGTAGTTGAGCGCTGGAGAACTGTGGCAAATCTTTGAGCCTGTTACCTGTGTAAGTAGTTCCTTAAAAAGATCATTCAGGCAGCAGTGGACAGGGCAGACTGAGGAGGGGGGAGTTGCACTAAGATGGGCTAGGCTGCGACTTGAACCTGGGTCAATGGCTGCTTGAGTTTCAAGCCAGAGGAACAGAGTGTGCAAATTACTGCAAAGCTGTATTTCTGGTGAGTGAGGACAGAGTTTTCATAATGCTTACATTGTTGGCTTACAGTTCTCTAAATTTAACAATTTAACGATGATGGTGGAATTAATTTTCCTTTTAAAAACAACTCTGAGAGAGGGTTGCTAAGGCAGGGTCAAGAAGACCTGGACAGATCAACACTAAACTCAGATAGCTTTGGCTGCTAGAGTCAGATCTGAAGGTGAGGGGGATTATTCTTTCTCAGGGGTAAGCAGCTCTAAGGCAAGATTCTAGGATGGAAACTTCATTTAAAAATTATTTCCATTAAGATCCAAAAATTAATTTCCAGCTATTAGAAGTTACAATTTCTTATTCTTGCTTTTAAAAAAATTATGATGATGATGACATTATGGTAGAAAATGCAAGCAAATCCCCTGTATCCATTCTTCCTGTCTCCCTCAGTAATAGAATCCTTGTGTTTTTTTAGCTGGAAATAGAGACGTCCAGACAACACAGCTTGTTTCCTACTTTCCTTTGCTGGATGAGGCCCTCTTGCTAAATTCTGACTAATGAGCAATAGTATCTTGTGGAAGCTTCTGGGAACTTTCCTTAAAAGACACCCAGTATCAGCCCTTTGCCCGCTCTTCAACCTCTGTCTGCAGCTTAGGACCCAGAGGCTGCCACCTTCACCCATGACGATGGCAGAGTGGTGAGGTGAAGCAGCCTGGGGCCTTGAGGACTTTGGGGAGCTGCCACCCCAACCTGGACTGCCTAACTGGACTTCCACATGAACCAGAAATAATCTCAGATTTTGTTTAAGCCTCTGTTTTGCAGGGTGGTTTTTATTACTTGCAGCCAAAACTAATCCTCAGTAAGACAAAATAAATAAAATTCTGTTCTATTACCTCTCATCCACCCTATTAAAAATATGTTTTTAAGTTCTGTCTTTCATGCACTCTTTTTGTCTCCACAATTTGTCCCACGGGTAGCTGACAAATAATCTCTTAAAGTCCTGGCTGGGTCATCTCACCTCCCACCCCCTGCAATCCGTGTTTTGAGAATCTTCACTGCCTTCCCCTTTCCCTCAAACCAGGTTACACTGCCTCAGCTTGGCAATGAAGGCCTCCACACATGGCAGCCACCCTACCCCTCAGCCCTCTTTTCTGCCACTCTCTGCTTGGCTTTAATGGCTCCCTCTTCTCCTGAAATGCCTACTTCTCTGCTTGTCAGTGTTCTCCATATCTTTCTCTACTCATCTCTGATATCACTTTTCCCATGAAGACTTTCCTTTCCCTCAACTGGATGGGATCTGTCTCTCCATGTTACATCCATAGCACTGATCTCACCTGACACTTATATTCCATGGCACAAGTTAATTATTAATCTTATTTTATCCCCATCCTAGATAGCAAGTTTTGTGAAGACAGAAACTATGTTTATTCATCTGTATAATCTCTACTGACCTTAGCATAATTCTTATTTAGGGTAGATGCTTGAGAATTATTTGTGGAATTGAATGCCCAAGGCTTCTTGGCATGGAAAGGAACCAATATGGTTCATTGCCAACTGGTTTGTTTTAGTTTTTACTCTTCAACCTCTCTTGTATCTTCTAGTTCTTCTTGAAACAATGCCCTTTGCAGTGATGAAAAAATCAGATACTGTCTTGCATTTTAAATTGTCACTTCTTATGAAATTAAAACCCCTTGATATCAGGAGCTATGTTTTAAACTTATTTTCTACTTTCTTCTCCTCCAGCTTCCCATCGCACCTCTGATAGTGCTTAATTCAGTATCATACTCACTGAATTATTTACAATACTTGTTGAACTAATGAATAAATGAAGTCAAGATTCCTCTTCCTTGATCTTGTTCACATTTTTCTTTTCCCAAAACTCGTTTTTTTTTTTTTTTTCATTTTTATTGAGATTGTTCAGATACCATACAATTATCCAAAGATCCAAAGTGTACAATCACTTGCCCCTGGGTACCCTCATACAGCTGTGCATCCATCACACTTAATTTCTGTTCAATTTTTAGAAACTTTTCATTACTCCAGACAAGAAATAAAGTGAAAGATGAAAAAAGAAAAAAAAGAAAAGGAAACTCTAATCCTCCCCTATCCCTAACCAACCCCCCTCAATTGTTGACTCGTAGTATTGGTATAGTACATTTGTTACTGTTTATGAAAAAATGTTGAAATACTACTAACTGTAGTATATAGTTTGTAATAGGTATATAGTTCTTCCCTATATGCCCCTCTATTATTAACTTCTAATTATATTGTCAAACATTTGTTCTGGTTCATGGAAGCGATTTCTAGTATTTGTACAGTTGATCATGGACATTGCCCACCATAGGATTCAGTTTTATACATTCCCATCTTTTGACCTCCAACTTTCCTTCTGGTGACATATGTGACTTTGAGCTTCCCCTTTCCACCTCATTCACACACCATTCGACGCTGTTAGTTATTCTCAAATCTTGCTACCAACACCCCTGTTCATTTCCAAACATTTAAGTTCATCCTAATTGAACATTCTGCTCATACTAAGCAACCACTCCCCATTCTTCAGCCTTGTCCTATATCTTGGTACCTTATATTTCATGTCTATGAGTTTACATATTATAATTAATTCCTATCAGTGAGACCCTGCAATAATTGTCCTTATGTGTCTGGCTTATTTCACTCAGTATATTGCCCTCGAGGTTTTGTCATCAACCCATTTTTTTTTTTTAATATGGTTTTGTTCACTCACCATACATTCCATCCCAAGTAAATAATCGATGGTTCTCTGCATGGTCATACATTTATGTGTTCACCACCTTCACCACTATCTATATAAGGGCATCTGCATTTCTTCCACAAGGCAGGAGGGAGAGTCAAAGAAGGTAGAGAGGCAAAAGAAAGAGGAAAAAAAATGACAGCTAGGAAGCAGCAAAAGGAAAAATAACCTTAAATCAAAGTAGAATAAAGAATCAGAGAATACTACCAATGTCAAATGTCTAACATGCCTCCCCTATCCCCTCCTCTTATCTGCATTTACCTTGGTATATTACCTTTGTTACATTAAAGGAAGCATAATACAATGATTCTATTAGTTACAGTCTCTAGTTTATGCTGATTGCATCCCTCCCCCAATGACTTCCCATTTTTAACACCTTGCAAGGTTGACATTTGCTTGTTCTCCCTCGTAAAAGAACATATTTGTACATTTTATCACAATTGTTGAATACTCTAGATTTCACCAAGTTACACAGTCCCAGTCTTTATCTTTCCTCCTTTCTTGTGGTGTCTCACATGCTCTCACCTTCCTCTCTCAACTGTATTCATAGTTACCTTTGTTCAGTGTACTTACATTGTTGTGCTACCATCTCCCAAAATTGTGTTCCAAACCACGCACTCCTGTCTTCTATCACCCTGTAGTGCTTCCTTTAGTATTTCCTGTAGGGCAGGTGTCTTGTTCACAAAGTCTCTCATTGTCTGTTTGTCAGAAAATATTTTGAGCTCTTCCTCATATTTGAAGGACAGCTTTGCTGGATATAGGATTCTTGGTTGGTGATTTTTCTCTTTCAGTATCTTAAATATATCACACCACTTCCTTCTTGCCTCCATGGTTTCTGCTGAGAGATCTGCACATAGTCTTATTAAGCTTCCTTTGTATGTAATGGATTGCTTTTCTCTTGCTGCTTTCAGGATTCTCTCTTTGTCTTTGACATTTGATAATCTGATTATTAAGTGTCTTGGCTTAGGCCTATTCATATCTCTTCTGTTTGGAGTACGCTGCGCTTCTTGGATCTGTAATTTTATGTCTTTCTTAAGAGATGGGAAATTTTCATTAATTATTTCCTCTATTATTGCTTCTGCCCCCTTTCCCTTCTCTTCTCCTTCTGGGACACCAATGATACGTACATTATTGTACTTTGTTTCATCCTTGAGTTCCCGGAGACGTTGCTCATATTTTTTCATTCTTTTCTCCATCTGCTCCTTTGCGTGTAGGCTTTCAGGTGTTTTGTTCTCCAGTTCCTGAGTGTTTTCTTCTGCCTCTTGAGATCTGCTGTTGTATGTTTCCACTGTGTCTTTCATCTCTTGTGTTGTGCCTTTCATTTCCATAGATTCTACTAGTTGTTTTTTTGAACTTTTGATTTCTGCCGTATATATGCCCAGTGTTTCCTTACAGCCTCTATCTCTTTTGCAATATCTTCTCTAAACTTTTTGAATTGATTTAGCATTAGTTGTTTAAATTCCTGTATCTCAGTTGAAGTGTACGTTTGTTCCTTTGACTGGGCCATAACTTTGTTTTTCTTAGTGTAGGTTGTAATTTTCTGTTGTCTAGGCATGGTTTCCTTGGTTATCCAAATCAGGTGTTCCCAGACCAGAACAGGCTCAGGTCCCAGAGGGAAGAAATATTCAGCATCTGGTTTCCCTGAGGGTGTGTCTTAGAAAATTTCTCCACCCTGTGATGCCTCAGGTCACTGTGCTTTTCTGCCCAGCAGGTGATGCCTGTTAGCCTATAATTCTTGACTGGTGTGAGGAGGTATGGCCATGTTCCCCCAGGCTCTGGGATCTGGTTCTGAATGGAAAGGGCCCCACCCCTTTCCTCCTAGAGAAGACAGACCCCACAGGTGGAGGTCATTAGCATTTCAATGGTCTTCGCTCTCTGCTTGTGCTGTCTCCACCCTTCCCCGAGTCACAGCCCTGGTAACTGAAAATGACTGGGGCTTTCTCCACTGAGCTGAAAAAGAAACAGATAGTCCCCTTCAGACCCAGTCCAAGGCGACCCTCCGGCTCTTCAAGGTCAGTCATCACCCAAAGCCTCTGTCTGTTTTTTGGGTATGCGTACCTGTAGTGAGCAGTTCACACTCACTACTTAAAACCCCAGTTGGAGCTCAGCTAAGCTATATTCACTTGCTGGGAGAGAGCTTCTCTCTGGCACCACGAGGCTTTGCAGCTCGGGCTATGGGGGAGGGGTCTCACGACTTGGATCCGCAGGTTTTACTTACAGATTTTATGCTGTGTTCTCAGGCATTCCTCCCAATTCAGGTTGGTGTATGATGAGTGGATGGTCTCGTTTGTCCCCCTGCAGTTATTCTGGATCATTTACTAGTAGTTTCTGGTTTTTTGTAGTTGTTCCAGGGGGACTACTTAGCTTCCACTCCTCTCTATGCTGCCATCTTGCCCCACCCTGTCCCAAAACTCATTTTTAATTTCCCACTTCCAGGGCCTGCCACTCATTCTGATGCTTTCAGCTTTCTTCTGTTCTCCTGTTCGTTTACCCAAACATCATTCCTCAGGGATCATTCCCACTTCTTACAAGAGCTCCCAGATGTCCAGCAACCAAAAAGAAGAAATAATCCAGCCTTTCCTTAGTCTCCATATAATGAAAATGTGGCATAATCAACCATAGACAGAATTATATTTAAATTAAAAATTCATATGACCAAATGTGCGTTATGAGGTTAATACTCCAAGATAAAGAATATTTCCATAGACAATCAAGGTCTATTCTTGTTTAGTTTTTATATGTTTACATCCTACACCTTCCAAATTAGAATTAAGGTAGATTAGGATTTGTTCATTTTTCTGATTTCAGGCTTGCAAAATATCCCTAGGGTACATGGGGTTGGGAATGATGCCCAGGATAGCACCCACACCAGAAAGGTCTGTGGCCATTAGACTTCCCATGGGCACTACCAAGGGGAAGGATTTTCTTCCAGAGACCACAGTGCTTCCTAAACACTTCATCTGTTCTCTTAGTATCCCCCTTTGATGCAATCTTCTCTGACTGAATCATACTCAGTGGGTGAGCATCCCCAGCAGCACATGGTCTCATTATTTAAACTAGTTTGATAGACCTTTTGACAGTTCAACTTTTATAACTGATCCCATATTTTCTTCTTAATTCCATTCTTCCTCTCAACCTAACTGTTATGGATTGAATATTGAGTCCCCCAAAAAATATGTTCAAGTCCTAACCCCAGTCCTGTGAATGTGATCCTATTTAGAAATAGGATCTTTGAAGATGCTATGAGTTTGAATGAGATCAAACTAGATTAGGGTAGGTCCTAATCCAATATGACAGGTGTCCTTATAAGGCATGGAAATTTGGACACAATGAGTAGGAGACAGAGAGCTGGCCATGTGATGGAGGCAGAGATTGAGTTATACCACAAAACAAGGAACATCATGGACTACCCTCAAGCCACCATCAGAACCCTACAGACTTCAGAGGAAGCACGACCTTGCTGACACCTTGATTGTGGACTTCTAGCCTCTAGAACTCTGAGACAATAAATTTCTGTCGCTAAGTCATCCAGGTACTTTGTTATGGCAGCCCTGGCAAACTAAACCAATCAAGAATCATTTTGCCCAGCTGTGATGGTTGGGTTCATGTGTCAACTTGGCCAGGTGATAGTACCCGGCTGTCTGGTCAAGCAAGCACTGGCCTAACCATTGCTGCGAGGACATTTGTGGCTGTTAATAAACCAAAAGGCTGGTTTATTAAATCATCTGCCAATTGGCTGCAGCTGTGACTGATGACTCAATGAAGGGCGTGTCTTCCACAATGAGAGAATGCAGTTGGCTGGATTTAATCCAATCTATCAGACAGATAGAGGACCTTCACTTCTTCAGCTGCCCAGCGAAGCATTTCCTGAGGAGTTCGTCAAAGTTGCCAGTTCGTTTCCTGAGTTCATTGAACACATTCGTCAAAGATCCCCATTCATTTCCTGAGAAGTTCGGTGAAGTTGCCAGTTCATTTCCTGAGGAGTTCATCGAACATCTTCATCGGAGTTGCCAGTTTGCTGACTGCCCTACAGAATTTGTACTCGTGCATACCCACAGTTGCATGAGTCACTTTTATAAATCTTATGTTCATAGATATCTCTAATTGATTCTGTTTCCCTAGAGAACCCTAACTAATACACCAACTATTCTGTCCTCAGGGTAATAAGCTCTTCTATCTGGGTCTGGGTCATGCCACATATTTACATGTTGTTGATTGCATGGGACATGTCACCTGCCTACACTCCACCTGTCCTTGGATATTTGAAGTGATGATCCTCCTCTCATTTTCTGCTCACATAAATTTCCCAAGACTCATTTCCCCCATTTGTGAGTACACACCTCTAGTGGACTTCCCCTGAGCTATTCCTCTTCCCCTTCTGTTTAGACAGCACCTGCATCAAATCACAGTGCTGTCAGCTTTCCTCATTCCCAAAGTTCTGTTGAGCTCAACAGGCATTTATTGATGGACTATCCATGCCAGGCCCTATGCTAGGATGTGGGGATATAAAGAAAAATAAGGCATGCTCCCCACTCTAGAGAGAGAGGGTTGTAACTTCCCTTTTCTTTTTATATATCTGACACTCCCCATGTCATTCATCCACAAGGTTAGAACATTTCCTGGAAATCACCATATTTTTCAGGGATGGGGGTTAAATTACATGGCCCTTCTATTCAGCAGGCAAAAGATATCCAGATGAATAGCTATCAGGAGAAAAACATACCTCTTCATTCTCCATTCCTCACTCCAATAGTTTTGTGTCAGAAATGGCCTAATTCAACATTTTCTGTATACAGTGAGAGAGATTTGGGTGAGAAAGTAATGTGTTGCTTTGAGATGAAATGAACCTTGGGTCTGTAGAACTTGACCATTAACTGGTTGGCTCCTATTCTTTCACCCTAACAGGATTATCAAGGTATATTGCATGAGAATCTTAGATGTAGGGGAAGCTCCATCAGGAATAAAGAGTGCTGGAATAGGGTAATACCAGCTGGCCCAACAAAATCTAAGCTGAAGGCTCTGAAAACACAAATCGGTGAAAGGTTTCGTTTTTTGCTGTTTTTTGCTCTGCTTTTTTATTCTGGGCTTTAATTCTTAATTTTGTCCCAGAGCAGGAGCCCATAGCTCCCCTCTGGAGAAAGGAAAGTCAGCCAGGGAATCAGTTACTATTTTTCTAGCTGGGCCATCTCTTCTAGCTGTGTTTCTTCCTTCACTGGTCACCCTCACGGAGGGCAATTTATCTTCCTGGTTAATTTTCTGCCATTAGCTCCTACTAGGTTCATATATCCTCTCTGTTAAACTAACTTTTGGACTTAATTATACTAAAAGAGTATCTCTTTTCTTTCTGATTTGAATTACAGTATAAAGTAGTCTTCTGCGAACTTAAGCTTTGGGTGTCTCCATGCCACACCCCTTCCATCTGGCCTTCCCCAAACTCACATAAGTGTGGGGATGGGGTAGGGATTCAGAAAAGTTACCCCAAATAAGAACTATAGGAAAAGGTAAAAGTGAGAGTCAATTACCGCTAGAGTTTTTGTAGATTTCTTGAAATCTTGTTACCTCCCCAGTGTTTGTTGGTTTTCATTTTTTTTGTCTTGTTTTTAGTTTTTTGATATGAGATTCTATTTCTGCCAAACAGTAAAAGTCCTTAAAAATGAAAAGCATATTGTATGCTTGTTTCAGAAACAGCAGGGGGTAGATTGAGAGGTGAGATGCACAGCTTCTGTACTACTCTGAGTGTCGGTGTAGGCCAGGAGAGGGACTCACAGTGAGGTGATGCTGGGGCCCTGGGAGGGACAGGTAAACAAGAGAAATCCTCGGGCCTTGTGCTATCGGTAAGAATGGAAGGGCTGAGGGGAGACCCTGTCTGGGACTGAGAAGTGGGAGTTTTAACCTGCGGAAAGGCCCACTTCCCCATTACTTCTTTGGGGTTGTTGCAGGTCTTTGACATTTATGTGTTTTTGTAGATTGAATGAGTAAGGGTCCAGGCACTCTAAACCAAGACTTTGAGGTTTTTTCCAGAAAGCACCACTGTATTTCAAGTCAGAAGGCCAAGATTCAGGTCCTGGCTCCCAAGATTCCTGGCAATCATGAGTCCATGACTTAAACTCTCTGTGTTCTTGGTTTCTTCATCTGTGAAATAGAGATAGCAATATCTGCCTGCCTCCTTCGCAATCAAGGTTTCTGTGGAGTGCTTTATACAGCAGGTACTAGGCTAGATGCTGGTAGACTGCAGTAAGTAAGACAGATATGGTCTCTGCTCTCTTGTAGCTTACATTCTAGTGAGAAATTTTATATGAACAAGTAATTACAAGTGTGATGATGTCATGATGAAAAAGTGCCTGGGTTCATTGGGCTCATTCACCAGGCCATGCACCTAACCTAGATTGGGAGGTCAGGGAAGGCAAAATTTTAGCTGAAATGCAAAGGATGAGTAGAAGTTAGATGAAACAGGGAGGCAGGAGCTGGTAGTCATAAGGGAACAGTGGTGAAAAGATGTGCAGTAGGGAAGAATGTGGCATGTGGAGCCAAGAGAAGGGCAGGGAGACCAGGAATGCAAAACCAGATGGGGAAGTGGGGCAAGAAGAGGCTGAGAGGGAGGCAGCTGTGACTGATTAGGCTATAATTCCCTAATTCTAAGGGAAATAAAAATTAATAATAAAGTGTTAACATGTATCGAGCCAGCTCCCATGGTAATCACTTTACAAACATTATCTCCTTTATCTCTCCCAGTAACCACAAAGGTCACACAACCAGGAAATGGTGGAGCTAGAACTCGAACCCGGGCAGCCTGCCCCCAGCACCCTCATGCTGGAATGTACTGTATATAAAGCCCTTGTGCAAACCCTAAGGCAGTATGCCAATGTCACATATGGTCAGTTTAGACTCAGAAGGAATCATTTCTCCCCGAATCTCTTTTGGGTATTCCTATTTTTGTTGAAGGGGTTTTCCAAGGCCACTGAGAATGTGAAAAATGAAATCAGCTTCTTTTTAAAGAAATTCATGAAGAACAAACGACTCTTGGTCAGGCCATTCCTCTCTCTGGTCAACATCCTGGCAGGAAGCGTCCACCGTTGCCTGCCACAAGCACAAGAGACTTGAGAAGGAAGGAGTGTTTTCCCTTGCCTACAGTTTGGCTTCCTGTTTTGCCTTCCAAAATTTGCATAGATAGTTTTAAATGCTTTTAGGAAAAATGTTTTGTTTTGTTTTGAATCTTTTTCATGAGGCAGGATTTAGGTTGGTGAGTGATCAGCCACAGAAACTGCACAGGGTCAGCCCGAGATTCCTAGACGTGAGCTCTGTTACCGCCTCTCTGAAGCCGTTTCGGTGCCCCCTCCCCCATTCACGTGGAAATAATGCCCATGCCAAATATTGCTTGGCACTTTCTCAAGCTTATTTGCTTCTATGCCCGTTACTCTACTAGACTGCAGGCTCCTTGGAGGTAGGCTCTCTGCCTGATTCAGCTGTTTATTCCAGTGCCTCCAGGGTGCCTGGCACACAGTCGCCACTCAACAAATGCTTATAGAACAGGTGAGCAAATACACGATGCTGAAGGATCCCAGAGTCCATGAGTATCTCCTTTGTGATAAGCCCATGTTAGTGGCTTACACGCATCATCTCATTTAATCCTCACACCCTGCTGGGGAATAATTCTTATTCCTCATTTTTGCAGATGAGGAAACTGGGGCTCAGGGACTTCAGTGAATCATCCAAGGCCACACAGATGGTGAACAATGGAGCCGGGAGTCACGCTCATGTGCTCTTGCCCATTGTACCTCTTTGCCTCTTCCCTCAAAGTGGCAGATGGAGGAAGTCAGTGGCTCAGGGGGTTTGCTGATCCTTACAAGTACTGGCATTTGAAGGTCAGTCTTTGAAAAGTGATCCTTACGTAGGGTGCCAAGGCTTGCTTCTGGGTGGTTCCTACAGGATGAGGTTATAGAGACGGGAAGTTGCCTTCAGTCCCTGTCATCATTCCTACGGGAGGCAGCATGGGGTGGGGGTGGGGGGTGGGGCAGGCAGGGAGGTCGTCTGTGAGGTCACGCAGGTCAGGGTCCAAATCCTGGCTCTATCACATCCCGGCTATTTGACTCTGGCAAGGTGTGTAACAGGTTGGTGTCCCAGCTGCGTCTCTCCTGGAAGCTCAGTCACACCTACTTCATAGCAGAGTAAAGAGAAAATCAGAAATGTCAAGTAGAGTGGCTGGCAGAGTGCTTTAAAAGGGTAGCTGTTCTTACTGTGAGGTTGCCTGTGAGGTGCTATTACGGCATTAGCAGTCCCTGCCGATCCCCTCCTCTAGCTTTAGCAGGCACAGAGCATCAGACACAGCTCTGTCCCTTTACACCTGAGGTTCCCTCTGCCTGGAACATCCTCCCCATTGCCACCCCGTTTTCTACTTGGGAGACTCAGACCTCCATGGATGCCCTTCCTGAACTTCTTTAACCCTGCTGCATGGAGGGTTTGCTGTTTGTTTATTTGGTTGTTGGTTAGTGTAAGGAGATCTTGGACTCTTGTTATAAGCCAGGGGACAACAAACTAGGACCAAATTTGGTCCTCCCCCTGTTTGTTTGTTTAAATTAATTGTTTTAACATAAAATGTCCCATTTTAACTGCGTTCATGTGCACAATTCAGTGATATTAATTATATTCACAATATCGTACTACTATCACCATCATCCATAGCAAAAATTTTTCATAACCCCAAACAGAAACTCTGTCCATTAAGTAATAACTCCCCATTCCCACCACCTTCCCCCCAACCCCTGGTACCCTGTAACCTACTTTCTGTCTCTCTATTTGTATATTCAAGGTATTTCATAGACATGAAGTCATACAATATTTGTCCCTTTGTGTCTAGCTTATTTCATTCAACATGATATCCTCAAGGTTCATCCATGTTGTAGCATGTGCCAGAACTTCATTTCTTTTTATGGCTGAATGGTATTCCATAGTATCTATATAGCATATCTTGTTTATCCATCTGTTGATGGACACTTGGGTTGCTTCTGTCATTTTGGTTGTTTTGAATAATGCTGCTAGAAACATTGGTGTACAAATAATTGTTCAATCCCTGCTTTCAATTATTTGGGTTATGTATCTAGAAGTGCTGGGTCCCTCCTTCTATTTTTGTATAGCCTATGAACCAAGAAATGTTTGTGTTGTTTTTTGTATTGTTTTGTTCTGTTTTTCTTGAAGGTTAGGCTAATTTATTATTTATTAAGAGCTTTTCCTCCCTGCTTTCATAGTCTCTGGGTCACTTTTTCCATCTGTAGATCTTGTGCACCAGCCCCCAAAAGATAACCGGGGGTAGGGGTTCAGAGTGCTGGTCAATGAGACCCAGAAGGAGACTGTAGCTGTCTTCCTTGTACTGCACAAAGGCAGCTGGCAGCTCCAGCTCCTTGGACAGTACCTTCACCCAGGCCACCTTCCCAGCCTCCTTCTGTGGGTAATTTTGCTGCAGGATCTAGCACTGTTCCAGAGAGGCCTGTTGCAGACATTGAATCACCAGCAGCTGCACTTGTTGTCTTGAATGTCAGTGCCAACCTTGCCAGTCACATTAGGGTCCCCCAAAAGGTCAAAGTAATTGTCCTGACTCTGAAGGAACTCTCCCATCTCCGGCAGGATCTTCTTGACATTGGCATGCTCCATCTCCCCGTCAATGTCCACCATATACCTGGCAGCAGCTACAGGAAAGTAGGAGTAGAAAGCTGTTTTGTACCTGGTAGTGGATTTGTACCTCTTTTCAGTGAATCTGCCAAGATCCACACTGCCCTGGGGGGCTGTGATGAGGTCCAGTGTGTGCCCAATCTTAGTCTGATAGGAAATCTGCAGGAACAGCTCAATCAGGTTTAGATAATAGGGCTGCTCTTGGCCTTAGAGCTTCAGCAGACAGTAGATACACCCTTCCAGCAGCATGGAGTCTCCATGGCATCCAAACCTATGTGTGGCTTATGATACCAACAGAGCTGTTCCCTTCAGGTGAGGGATGAATCCATGATGTCATCTGTGCTGGTTTGTATATATTATGTCCCCCAGAAAAAGCCATATTCTTTAATGCAGTCTTGTGGGGGCAGACATATTAAGGTTGATTAGGTTGGAACCTTCTGATTGAGTGTTTCCATGGAGATGTGACCCATCCAACTGTGAGCGACACCTTTGATTAGGATGTGACCTCTTGATTGAATGTTTCCGTGGAAGTGTGGCACCACCCATTCAGGGTGGGTCTTGATTAGTTCCCTGGAGTCCTATAAAAAGAGCTCACATACAGAAGGACCTCAGAGCAACTGAGAGTGACATTTTGAAGAGCAGCTGCAGCTAACAGAGGACAAAACGCCCCAAGAGCAACATTTTGGAGAACGCCATTTTGAAACGCCACCTGGGAGCAACCAGACGCCAGCCACATGCCTTCCAAGCTAACAGAGGTTTTCCAGATGCCAGTGGCCATCCTTCAGTGAAGGTACCCGATTGTTGATGCCTTACCTTGGACACTTTATGACTTTAAGTATGTAACTTTGTTACCAAATAAACCGCGTTTATAAAAGCCAATCCATTTCTGGTATTTTGCTTAATGGCAGCATTAGCAAACTGGAACAGCATCTGACCAGGAAAAAAGCTTGGAGCAGTTCCACACACCAGCCCACAGTCAGGTTCCACTGGAGATTATCAGCATCCTGCTTCTTTGGCTCCTACAGCTCCTGAACATTGCAGCACCATCAAACCCTGGTTGTACTTGCCTCCAGTGACACTGCACTCCAGGATCTCCTTGAGCCAGGCAATAGCACCTCCTGTCTCTAGGTTCCCCGTTTCATCCTCGGTCAGCACCTTGAGAATCTGGGAAAAGTGCTGGATGAAATTCTGCTTTTCTTGGGCATACATAAGATTTCTTGCCTGCATTCATTCTGAGGGAGGAGCAAAGTGCTCTTTTCCTGGATGCTGGTTCTTGCTTGGTCCGAGAATGTTTTTTACATATTTTAATGGTTGAGAAATTTTTTTTTTTAAATACTATCTTGTGACATGTGAAAATTATATGAAATTCAAAGGTCCATAAATAAAGTTTTATTGGCGCCCAGCCATGCACATTCATTTGTGTATTGTCTATGGCCACTTTCCTGTTACAGAAGCGGAGTTGAGTGATTGCGACAAAGACCAAATGGCCCACAAATCCTAAAAATATTTACTATCTAGCCCTTTACATAAAATTTCCCAACCCTAGGTATAAGCAGGTATCAGCAGAGATTCCTTACTCAGAAATACCCAACCAAACCTCTTTCTCTTCCCCCTTTCTCACCCCACCCCCAAATATAGTCTTAGGTCAGAAATTCTTTTGGATTTACAAACTGCAAATACTCCCTGGGAAGTTTATGTATGCAGGTCATTCTTCACACTTTCATGTAGGAGGGTAAAAGGAGAAGGTGGAGCTAGACCAGGAGGAGGAGGAGGAAAGAAAGAAGGAAAGAAGAGAAAGAGGGAGGCTGTAAAAAGGATAAGCAAAGTCATAAATAAATTGGTTCCAAACAAGAAAAATCTATAAAAAATCTAGGAAAGAGAAAGATTAACAGGTTTGTAAATATTTCTGCTTTCTCTGCAATTGAAACAACCATCTCTTCTTCAAGAAAGCATAACAATTTTGACAAGATGGCAACAAGAGGTAATAACATCTGTTAGAGTAGATGATTAATCAAGCCATTGTTGCCAAACTTGGGAGTTTACTTTACTTCAAAACTGACCAGACAGAGATGAAGTTAAAACTCCCAGCAAAATTTGACTGCCCTGGCAAACGAAGCTAAGGAATTAGAAGTGTTTCAAAGGACACCAAAACCCTTAAAAAGAAAAAAGCAGCAATTTTGGCGTGAAAACCTTAATGTTGAAAAGACTACAATAACCAACAAAGAAAGCCCTGGGGGAAAAACACAAGGATATTATGAAAAAATAATAATAATAAAAGAAAGAAAAAGCCTGCACATTCACTTGATTTTCATATATCTTATTTTATTGATAGAAAGGAAAGCTCCAGTGAAGTTGATAGCTGAGAAGGTCTGGCTTTATCCTTGGTGCCCAGGGACCTCACAGTAGGATTTCTAGGCACAGTCATAGGGACTGTTAACATACCAGAAGGAGCCTAGCAAAGCATTTCTCTGTTTTTAGACAAAGACAAGAGATGAAGACCACAAAAGTGCATGTATTTGCCAAAGTCAAGTCCCATTTTTTTTCTAGGATGCGCTTGATACAAAGAAGAAATTTAATCTAAACAGGATTCACAGGGGGATGTGAAGAGCTGAAAAATCTCATTTCCTCACTTCCAAGGCACTTGCTAGTGACAGAGATAAGAAAGAGCAGAAAAGCAGAAAGAATAGTAAAGCATTTGCAACACTGCCTACATCCCAGTTTATTTAGCATTTGTTTGTACTCCTGGCTCTGGCCCTTCAAGTGTTCCACGTTTCCCACTTGAGGGATTTTGCTCACAACTTTATACACAAACTGTGATGCATACCAACGGTTCTTTGCTACAAATTAGATGTCAGAAAGTGTAAAGAAGAAAAGTTAAAAGGAATCATCCTGATCAGCCCTCCTCAAATCTGTCAAGGTCATGAAAAACAAGGGAAGTGTGAGAAACCATCACCACCAAGAGGAGTCTAAGGAGACTTGAAAATTAAATGTTATGTGGGATCCTGGAGCAAAAAAAAGGGAATTAGGGAAAAACTATGGAACTCTGAATAAAGTATGGGCTTTGTTCAATTATAATGGATTAATATTTGTTCATTAATTGTGACAAATGCACCATACTAATGAGAGATGCTAATGATAGGGGAAACTAAGTGAGGGAGTATATGGGAACTCTCTGTATGAGTTTGGAATTTTTCTGGAAAACTAAAACTCCTTTAAAAAATAAAAGTGTGTTTTAAAAAAAGTGGGGAGAATTATTCATTCTCTGGGCACTTAGTGAGTGCCTACCCTTTTCAAGCGTGGTGTCAGGAGTCTCACTTGAAGCCTGGGGCTTCAGAGTCTGCCTCCCCAAACCAGCCAATGGTCTCACTACAAGGATAGCTAAGGGAGTAAACTGTCCCTTCACTCTGCAAAGGCCTAAGTCAGTGTTTTCCAAAGTGAAACCCACTATGGGATTTAATAGGTGTTAATTAAAAAGAAAAGAGGGAAATGGCACAGCCACTGTAGAAAACAGTTTGGCAGTTCCTCAAAGTTAAGTATAGAATTACCATGTGACCCAGTGTATTAGTTAGGGTTCTCTAGGGAAACAAAATCAACATGAGCTATCTAAATAAAAGATTTTATAAAAGTGTCTCACACAACTGTGGGGATGCATGAGTCCAAATTCCACAGGGCAGGCAGCAAACTAGAAACTCCGATGAACGTGTTTGATGAACTCCTCAGGCAGCAAACTAGCAACTCCAATGAACTCAGTACTTTACCGGCTAGCCAAAGAAGTGAAGGTCCTCTATCTTCTATCTGTCTCACTTCAAAGTCGTCAACTGATTGGATTAAATCCAGCTGATTGAATTTTCTCATTGTGGGAGACATGCCCTTTGTTGATGCAATCAGTCACAGCTGCAGCCAATTGACTGATGTTTTAATAAACCAGCTTTCTGGTTTATTAACCAGCCACAAATGTCACTGCAGTAATGGTTAGGCCTGTGCTTGACCAGACACCTGGGTACAATCATCTGGCCAAGTTGACACATGAACCTAACCATCACAGTCCACCCCTTGTCAACTTGGCAGTTATACACATCACCTTAAACCATACTTTATCTCTAAGTAGAGCACAATAACAGACATATATTTTGCCTAACAATACTTGCTGTCCTGTATTCAACCGGAACACACCAAATCTCTCCAGAATAGGTTGCAAGTCCTTGGGTGACATTAACTCTTAAAATTGGTTTCCTTCAACTTAAATACTGCAGAATGAACAATGCAGCTCATGTCATATGATAAGGGGATAAGATAGAGAAGAAAGCAAAGATATTTGCTTTATAGACAAATACAAACATACTCATAACAAAACAAGGAGGAAATATGCATGCCATCATAGCCCTCGTTTCTGTAACTGGTCACGTGGTCATAGTTCATATTTATCACTACCTTCTTCCACTACCCATTCCATGTTCCCTTTACCCTCAGCAAGCACTTCAGCTGGTCATGGTTCTCTGCCTGGTGGGGTGACCCAAACCTTCATTCCTGAAGTTTCTTGGCCATTGGTAGTCCTGCCTGGATTGATTTGTTGCAGTTTTCCATTGACTTTAATCACAGGGTGTGGTAGTACTAAGAGATGCCCCTAGGGGATCTCCTGTATTCCAGGAAAACTCTTCTTTACTTCCATTATGTAGTTGCAGTGCTATTTCCCCTTGATAGTCAGGATCAATTGCCCCAGCCAGTACAGTAATCCCCTTCCTTGCCTGTTGATTCAGAGGCATAAGAAGCCCAAAGTGGCCAGGTGGCAGTCTTAATTTCCAGTTCAGTGGAATTATTGTTGTGTTTATTAGTGGAAGCACTCCTCCTTTTGGAACTAAGACTTGTAGACCAGCAGAGCTTAAGCTTGCAGGGACAGGAAGCAAAAATTTTCCTAGTGGATCACTAGGAGTGATAGTCAGTGGTGCCACTCCTGTTTCCACCCCTTGAATCCTGGCTATGGGATAAACAGCCCCATACAGTGGATGCTGATTCAGAGCAAACATAGCCTCCTGGAGAACACTGCCCCAGCCCTGCAAGGTATTGCCACCTTGTTGGCGCTGTAGTTGAGTCTTCAACAGGCCATTCCACTGTTCTATGAACCCAGCTGCCTTTGAATGATGGGGAACATGGTAAGACCAGAAAATTCCATGAGCATGTGCCCATTCCCTCACTTCATTTGCTGTGAAGTGGGTTCCTTGGTCAGAAGGAATGCTGTGTGGAATACCATGATGGTAGATAAGGCATTCTGTAAGTCCACGGATGGTAGTTTTGGCAGAAGCATTTCTTGCAAGGAAGGCAAACCCATATCTAGAGTATGTGTCTATTCCAGTGAGAAGAAATCGCTGCCCCTTCCATGATGGAAGTTGTCCAATGTAATCAACCTGCCACCAGGTAGCAGGCTGATCACCCCGAGGAATGGTGCCATATCGGGGACTGAGTGTGGGTCTCTGCTACTGGCAGATCAGACACTCAGCAGTGGCTGTGGCCAGGTCAGCCTTGGTGAGTGGAAGTCCATGTTGCTGAGCCCATGCATAACCTCCATCCCTACCACCATGACCACTTTGTTCATGAACCCATTGGGCAATGACAGGAGTGGCTAGGGAAAGAGACTGATTGGTATCCACCAAACAGGTCATTTTATCCACTTGATTATTAAAATCTTCTTCTGCTGAAGTCACCTTCTGGTGAGCATTCACATGGGACACAAATAGCTTCGTTTTTTGCCCACTCAGAAAGATCTATCCACATACCTCTTCCCCAGACTTCTTTGTCACCAATTTTCCTATCATATGCCTTCCAAGTCCCTACCCATCCACCCAAACCATTAGCAACAGCCCATGAATCAGTACACAAACCCAACTCTGGCCAGTTCTCCTTCCAAGCAAAGCGAACAACCAGCTGTACTGCTTGAAGTTCTGCCCACTTCGAGATTTCCCCTCATCACTGTCCTTCAGGGACATCCCAGAAAGGGGCTGCAGTGCTGCAGCTGTCCACTTTCGGGTGGTGCCTGCATATCATGCAGAACCATCTGTAAACCAGGCCCAAGTTTTCTCTTCCACAGTCAACTGATTGTAAGGAACTCCCCAAGATGCCATAGCTGTGGGCTGGGAAAGAGAAGGTAATGTGGCAGGAGTGGGGGCCATAGGCATTTGGGCAACTTCCTCATGTAACTTACTTGTGCCTTCAGGACCCGTTCGAGCTCTATCTCATATATAACATTTCCATTTTATGATGGAGTGCTGCTGTGCATGCCCAATTTTATGGCTTGGTGGGTCAGACAACACCCAGCTCATGATAGGTGACTCAGGTCTCATGGTAACTTGGTGGCACATGGTTAAGCATTCTGTCTCTACTAAGGCCCAATAGCAGGCCAAAAGCAGTTTCTCAAATGGATAGCAGTTATCTGCAGAGGATGGTAAGGCTTTACTCCAAAATCCTAAGGGCCTGTGCTGTGATTCTCCAATAGGAGCCTGCCAAAGGCTTCAAACAGCATCTCTATTTGCCACTGTCACTTCCAGCACCATTGGATCAGCTGGATCATATGGTCCAAGTAGCAAAGCAGCTTGCACAGCAGCCTGGACCTGTTACAGAGCCTCATCTTGTTCCAGTCCCCACTCAAAACTGGAAACTTTTCTGGTCACTCAGTAAATGGGCCAGAGTAGCACACCCAAATAAGGAATATGTTGTCTCCAAAATCCCAAAGTGGCCAACTCTGCATTGTGCCTCGTTTTTGGTCATAGGAGGGGCCAGATGCAACAGCTTATCCTTCACCTTAGAAGGGATATCTTGATATGCACCACACCACTGGACACTAGAAATTTTACTGAGGTAGAAGTCCCCTGCATTTTTTGTTGAATTTTTCTCCCATCCTCTGACACATAAATGCCTTACCAACAAATCTAGCGTAGTTGCTACTTCTTGCTCATTAGGTCCAATCAACATGGTATCATCAATATAATGGGCCAGTATGATGTCTTGTGGGAGGGAGAAATGATCAAGATCCCTGTGGACAATGTTATGACATAGGGCTGGAGAGTTGATATACCCCTGAGGTAACACAGTGAATGTATACTGCTGGCCTTGCCAGCTGAATGCAAACTGTTTCTGGCAGTCCTTACTAACAGCTATTGAGAAAAAAGCATTTGCTAGACCAATAGCTGCATACCAGGTACCAGGCGATGTGTTGATTTGCTCAAGCAATGATACCACATCTGAAACAGCAGCTGCAATTGGAGTTACCACCTGATTAAGCTTACGATAATTCACTGTCATTCTCCAAGACCCATCTGTTTTCTGCACAGGAGAGTTGAATGGGGATGTGGTGGGAATCACTACCCCTGCATCCTTCAGATGCAGAGTGCATTAATCTCTGCAATCCCACCAGGAATCTGGTATTGCTTCTGGTTTACTATTTTGCTAGGCAGGGGCAGTTCTAGTGGCTTCCACTTGGCCTTTCCCACCATAATAGCGCTCATTCCACAAGTCAGGGAACCAATATGAGGATTCTGCCAATTGCTGAGTATGTTTATTCCAATTATGCATTCCAGAATTGGGGAAATAGCCACAGGATGGGTCCAGGGACCCACTGGGCCCACTGTGAGATGGACCTGAGCTGAAACTCCACCGATCACCTGACCTCCATAAGCCCCAACTCTGACTGGTGGACCAGAGTGATGTTTTGGGTCTCCAGTAATTAATGTGACTGCTGAACCAGTGTCTAATAATCCCTGAAATATCTGATCATTCCCTTTCCACCAATGCACAGTTATCCTGGTAAAAGGCCGTAGGTCCCCCTGGGGCAGTGTAACAGGGTCCTTCCCCAAGGGTACCTGGCCTTCCCCTCATTCAGGGGGCTCTGGATCTGTTAACTGTCTCAAGTCTGGGAATTGATTAAGGGCCCAAGATTTTTTGTTTTTGTAATTCAAGGTAGACTTTTGTTCACTTGACCTAGAATTCTTCTGCTTATACAGCTCAAACAAGAATTTAATAGACTGCCCATCAATTTTACTGCTAGGTACTCCATGATCTACTAGCCAGTGCCATAAGTCTCTGCAAGTCAGATTATTTTGACTGCTGTTTTGAGCCTGTTTTCCATTATGGTAGCCAGGCCCACCCCGTCATTGGCGATTAACTGCTGCCATGTGGCTTCTGCTGACTCGGAACCCAATTATCCCCAATGTGTTTAAGGATTCCAGCTCACTGACAGCAGTTCCCATAGTAATATCTGACCTACAGAGAAGGACGACTACAGAGCTCTTCAGGGATGATGGAGCTAGTCTCACAAATTTATTCCTCGTGGTCCTGGTAAAAGGTGTGTCCTCTGGACATTCCAGGGGTGTGTGAGCAGGTCTTCCAGATAAATCCACTCTAGCGTTCCAATCTCTCTAAGTCTTTGAATCCCCTCCTCGACATTATACCAGAGCAGTTCTGGCATTTCAACCCTAGGTAATGTCGGCCACCTTTTGATCCACGTTTCAGCCAACCATCCAAACAAACTGTTAATGACCTTTCTAACCCCTCAAGCTACAACACTGAATTCAGAATCTCTGCTTAGTGGGCCCATATCAATAAATTCAGCCTGACCCAACTTTATATTCCTTCCACCATTATCCTACACCCTTAGTATCCATTCCCATGCATATTCCCCTGATTTCTGTCTGGTTGGATTGGAAAACTCATACAGTTCTTTTGGAGTATAGCGTATTTCCTCATGGGTCACACTTTGTACCTCACCCTTTGGGTCCTGTTAGGATTTTAGTCTATTTATAGGTCTTGAAGCAAAAACTGGTGATGGGGGTGGGTCATGAAAAGAATTAGAAGTACCCCTCAAGCCATTTACCTCAGGACCTTCGTGGCAGTTTCATCTCATGAAACAAGGTTAATCTCTCCATACAGAAGAGTGAGGGCTGCTTCCTCAGGGGAGGTGATTACAGGTTTAGCAGGCACTGAAGGGTTAATCTCTTTAGGTGAAGGTTGGATGGCAGGCTCCTCAGGGCAGACTGGAGGTTGGGTAGCTGTCTCCTCATGGCAGACTGGAGGTGGGGGGCCTGTTTGCTCAGGACAGACCATTACAAGTATATCTAACAAAGACTCAGCAGTATCCATAGTTCTGGTGTCCTCACGGCCATTATTATCAATCTATATGTCCCCATCCCAAGTTTCAGGATCCCATTCTTTTCCAATCAATGCCTTTACTTTAACAGCAGACATCCTGCGAGGTTGAGATTTTTTTTTTTTATCATCATTTTATTGAGATATATTCACATACCACGCAGTCATACAAAACAAATCGTACTTTCGATTGTTTACAGTACCATTACATAGTTGTACATTCATCACCTAAATCAATCCCTGACACCTTCATTAGCACACACACAAAAATAACAAGAATAATAGTTAGAGTGAAAAAGAGCAATTGAAGTAAAAAAGAACACTGGGTACCTTTGTCTGTTTGTTTCCTTCCCCTATTTTTCTACTCATCCATCCATAAACTAGACAAAGTGGAGTGTGGTCCTTATGGCTTTCCCAATCCCATTGTCACCCCTCATAAGCTACATTTTTATGCAATAGTCTTCGAGATTCATGGGTTCTGGGTTGTAGTTTGATAGTTTCAGGTATCCACCACCAGCTACCCCAATTCTTTAGAACCTAAAAAGGGTTGTCTAAAGTGTGCGTAAGAGTGCCCTCCAGAGTGACCTCTCGGCTCGTTTTGGGATCTCTCTGCCAATGAAGCTTATTTCATTTCCTTTCACATCCCCCTTTTGGTCAAGAAGATGTTCTCCGTCCCACGATGCCGGGTCTACATTCCTCCCCGGGAGTCATATTCCACGTTGCCAGGGAGATTCACTCCCCTGGGTGTCCGATCCCACGTAGTGGGGAGGGCAGTGATTTCACCTTTCAAGTTGGCTTAGCCAGAGAGAGAGGGCCACATCTGAGCAACAAAGAGGCATTCAGGAGGAGACTCTCAGGCACAAACATAGGGAGGCCTAGCCTCTCCTTTGCAGCAACCGTCTTCCCAAGGGTAAAACTTATGGTAGAGGGCTCAACCCATCAAACCACCAGTCCCCTATGTCTGTGGTCATGTTAGCAACCATGGAGGTGGGGTAGGCCAATACCCCTGCATTCTCCACAGGCTCCTCAAGGGGGCACTACACCTTTTTTTTTTTCCTTGTTTTTCTTTCTTTCTTTTTTTTTTTTTTTTAACTTTCCCTTCTTTTTTAAATCAACTGTATGAAAAAAAAGTTAAACAGAAAACAAACATACAATAAAAGAACATTTGAAAGAGACCATAACAAGGGAGTAAGAAAAAGACAACTAACCTAAGATAACTGCTTAACTTCCAACATGTTCCTACTTTACCCCAAGAAAGTTACCTAATATAGCAACATTTCTGTGAACTTGTTCCTACTATATCCATCAGAAATTGACAGACCATAGTCATTTCTGGGCATCCCCAGAACGTTAAATAGCTTATCTGTTCTTCTTGGATTATTGTTCCCCCTTCCTTAATTGCTCTCTACTGCTAGTTCCCCTACATTCTACATTATAAACCATTTGTTTTACATTTTTCAAAGTTCACATTAGTGGTAGCATATAATATTTCTCTTTTCATGCCTGGCTTATTTCGCTCAGCATTATGTCTTCAAGGTTCATCCATGTTGTCATATGTTTCACGAGATCGTTCCTTCTTACTGCCGCGTAGTATTCCATCGTGTGTATATACCACATTTTATTTATCCACTCATCTGTTGAAGGACATTTGGGTTGTTTCCATCTCTTGGCAATTGTGAATAATGCTGCTATGAACATTGGCGTGCAGATATCTGTTTGTGTCACTGCTTTCCGATCTTCCGGGTATATACCGAGAAGTGCAATCGCTGGATCGAATGGTAGCTCTATATCTAGTTTTCTAAGGAACTGCCAGACTGACTTCCAGAGTGGCTGAACCATTATACAGTCCCACCAACAATGAATAAGAGTTCCAATTTCTCCACATCCCCTCCAGCATTTGTAGTTTCCTGTTTGTTTAATGGCAGCCATTCTAACCGGTGTTAGATGGTATCTCATTGTGGTTTTAATTTGCATCTCTCTAATAGCTAGTGAAGCTGAACATTTTTTCATGTGTTTCTTGGCCATTTGTATTTCCTCTTCAGAGAACTGTCTTTTCATATCTTTTGCCCATTTTATAATTGGGCTGTCTGTACTATTGTCATTGAGTTGTAGGATTTCTTTGTATATGCAAGATATCAGTCTTTTGTCAGATACATGGTTTCTAAAAATTTTTTCCCATTGAGTTGGCTGCCTCTTTACCTTTTTGAGAAATTCCTTTGAGGTGCAGAAACTTCTAAGCTTGAGGAGTTCCCATTTATCTATTTTCTCTTTTGTTGCTTGTGCTTTGGGTGTAAAGTGTAGGAAGTGGCCGCCTAATACAAGGTCTTGAAGATGTTTTCCTACATTATCTTCTAGGAGTTTTATGGTACTTTCTTTTATATTGAGATCTTTGGTCCATTTTGACTTAATTTTTGTGTAGGGGGTGAGGTAGGGGTCCTGTTTCATTCTTTTGGATATGGATATCCAACTCTCCCAGCCCCATTTGTGGAAAAGACCATTATGGCTCAGTTCAGTGACTTTGGGGGCCTTATCAAAGATCAGTCGGCCATAGATCTGAGGGTCTATCTCTGAATTCTCAATTCGATTCCATTGATCTATATGTCTATCTTTGTGCCAGTACCATGCTGTTTTGGCAACTGTGGCTTTATAATAAGCTTCAAAGTCAGGGAGTGTAAGTCCTCCCACTTCGTTTTTCTTTTTTAGAGTGTCTTTAGCAATTCGAGGCATCTTCCCTTTCCAAATAAATTTGATAACTAGCTTTTCCAAGTCTGCAAAGTAGGTTGTTGGAATTTTGATTGGGATTGCATTGAATCTGTAGATGAGTTTGGGTAGAATTGACATCTTAATGACATTTAGCCTTCCTATCCATGAACATGGAATATTTTTCCATCTTTTAAGGTCCCCTTCTATTTCTTTTAGTAGAGTTATGTAGTTTTCTTTGTATAGGTCTTTTACATCTTTGGTTAAGTTTATTCCTAGGTACTTGATTTTTTTAGTTGCTATTGAAAATGGTATCTTTTTCTTGAGTGTCTCTTCAGTTTGTTCATTTCTAGCATATAGAAACATGACTGACTTATGTGCATTAATCTTGTATCCCGCTACTTTGCTAAATTTGTTTATTAGCTCTAGTAGCTGTATCGTCGATTTCTCAGGGTTTTCTAGATATAAGATCATATCATCTGCAAACAATGACAGTTTTACTTCTTCTTTTCCAATTTGGATGCCTTTTGTTTCTTTGTCTTGCCGGATTGCCCTGGCTAGCACTTCCACCACAATGTTGAATAACAGTGGTGACAGTGGGCATCCTTGTCTTGTTCCTGATCTTAGAGGGAAGGCTTTCAGTCTCTCACCATTGAGTACTATGCTGGCTGTGGGTTTTTCGTATATGTTCTTTATCATGTTGAGGAAATTTCCTTCAATTCCTACCTTTTGAAGTGTTTTTATCAAAAAGGGATGTTGGATTTTGTCAAATGCTTTTTCAGCATCTATTGAGATGATCAATTGATTTTTCCCTTTCGAGTTTTTAATGTGTTGTAATACATTGATTGTTTTTCTTATGTTGAACCATCCTTGCATGCCTGGAATGAACCCCACTTGGTCATGGTGTATGATTTTTTTAATGTGTCTTTGGATTCGATTTGCAAGTATTTTGTTGAGGATTTTTGCATCTATATTCATTAGGGAGATTGGCTGGTAGTTTTCCTTTTTTGTAGCATCTTTGCCTGGTTTTGGTATTAGATTGATGTTAGCTTCATAAAATGAGTTAGGTAGTGTTCCATTTTCTTCAATGTTTTGAAAGAGTTTGAGTAAGATTGGTGTCAGTTCTTTCTGGAAAGTTTGGTAGAATTCCCCTGTGAAGCCATCTGGCCCTGGGCATTTATTTGTGGGAAGATTTTTGATGACTGATTGGATCTCTTTGCTTGTGATGGGTTGGTTGAGGTCTTCTATTTCTTCTCTGGTCAGTCTAGGTTGTTCATATGTTTCCAGGAAATTTTCCATTTCTTCTACATTGTCCAGTTTGTTGCCATACAGTTGTTCATAATATCCTCTTATAATTTTTTTAATTTCTTCAGGATCTGCAGTTATGTCACCTTTTTCATTCATTATTTTGTTTCTATGTGTCTTCTGTCTTTTTGACTTTGTCAGTCTAGCTAGGGGCTTGTCAATCTTGTTGATCTTCTCAAAGAACCAACTTTTGGTGATATTTATCCTCTCTATTGTTTTTTTGTTCTCTATGTCATTTATTTCTGCTTTAATCCTTGTTATTTTTTTCTTCTACTTGGTTTAGGATTGGTTTGCTCTTCATTTTCTAGCTTCTTCAGTTGATCCATTAGTTCTTTGATTTTGGCTCTTTCTTCCTTTTTAATATATGCGTTTAGTGCTATAAATTTCCCCCTTAGCACTGCTTTTGCTGCATCCCATAGGTTTTGGTATGTTGTGTTCTCATTTTCATTCGTCTCTATATATTTAGCAATTTCTCTTGCTATTTCTTCTTTAACCCACTGATTGTTTAGGAGTGTGTTGTTTAACCTCCAGGTATTTGTGAATTTTCTAAGTCTCTGATGGTTATTGACTTCTAATTGTATTCTATTGTGGTCAGAGAATGTGCTTTGAATAATTTCAATCTTTTTAAATTTATTGAGGCTTGTTTTATGTCCCAGCATATGATCTATTCTGGAGAAAGTTCCGTGAGCACTAGAAAAGTATGTGTATCCTGGTGATTTGGGATGTAATGTCCTGTATATGTCTGTTAAATCTAATTCATTTATCAGATTGTTTAGGTTTTCAATTTCCTTATTGGTCTTCTGTCTGGTTGATCTATCTATAGGAGAAAGTGATGTGTTGAAGTCTCCCACAATTATTGTGGAAACATCAATTGCTTCCTTTAGTTTTGCCAGTGTTTGTCTCATGTATTTTGTGGCACCTTGATTGGGTGCATAGACATTTACGATTGTTATTTCTTCTTGTTGAATTGCCCCTTTTATTAGTATGTAGTGGCCTTCTTTGTCTCTCAAAACATCCCTGCATTTGAAGTCTATTTTATCTGAGATTAATATTGCTACACCTGCTTTCTTTTGGCTGTAGCTTGCATGAAATATTTTTTTCCATCCTTTCACTTTCAGTTTCTTTGTGTCCCTGTGTCTAAGATGAGTCTCTTGTATGCAACATATTGATGGTTCATTTTTTTTTGATCCATTCTGTGAATCTATATCTTTTAATTGGGGAGTTTAATCCATTTACATTCAACGTTATAACCGTGAAGGCATTTCTTGAATCGGCCATCTTATCCTTTGGTTTATGTTTGCCATATTTTTCCCTCTCTCTATTAATATCCTTTATTGTACCCATACCGAATCTCTTTAGTACTGAACCTTTCTCCAAGTCTCTCTGTCCTGTCTTTGTTTCTCTGTCTGTAGGGTTCCCTTTAGTATCTCCAGTAGGGCAGGTCTCTTGTTAGCAAATTCTCTCAGCATTTCTTTGTCTGTGAAAAATTTAAGCTCTCCCTCAAATTTGAAGGAGAGCTTTGCTGGATAAAGTATTCTTGGCTGGAAATTTTTCTCACTCAGAATTTTAAATATATCGTGCCACTGCCTTCTCGCCTCCATGGTAGCTGCTGAGTAGTCACTACTTAGTCTTATGCTGTTTTCTTTGTATGTGGTGAATTGCTTTTCTCTTGCTGCTTTCAGAACTTGCTCCTTTTCTTCTGTGTTTGACAGTGTGATTAGTATATGTCTCGGAGTGGGTTTATTTGGATTTATTCTATTTGGAGTTCGCTGAGCATTTATGATTTGTGTATTTATGTTGTTTAGAAGATTTGGGAAGTTTTCCCCAACAATTTCTTTGAATACTCTTCCTAGACCTTTACCCTTTTCTTCTCCTTCTGGGACACCAATGAGTCTTATATTTGGACGTTTCATATTATCTATCATATCCCTGAGGTCCATTTCGATTTTTTCAATTTTTTTCCCCATTCTTTCTTTTATGCTTTCATTTTCCATTCTGTCATCTTCCAGGTCACTGATTCGTTGTTCAACTTCCTCTAGTCTTGTACTATGAGTGTCCAGAATCTTTTTAATTTGGTCAACAGTTTGTTTAATTTCCATAAGATCATCCATTTTTTTATTTAGTCTTGCAATGTCTTCTTTATGCTCTTCTAGAGTCTTCTTGATTTCCTTTATATCCCGTACTATGGTCTCATTGTTCATCTTTAGTTCTTTGAGTAGCTGCTCTAGGTGCTGTGTCTCTTCTGGTCTCTTGATTTGGGTGCTTGGGCTTGGGTTATCCATATCGTCTGTTTTTTTCATATGCTTTATAATTTTCTGTTGTTTTCGGCCTCGTGGCATTTGCTGAACTTGATAGGGTTCTTTTAGGGTTTGTAGACCTATTGAAGTCCTTATCTCTAATTTATCAGATCTACAGCTTCGTGGAGTACACTTTCTCTAACTAACCAGCAGGTGGCGTCCACGAGCCACCTGTTCTCCACAAGCCAGTTCTCCCCTGCTTAGCCTTTTTGGTGAGTGGGGGAGTGAGTCTTGTGGGGCCCAACTGGTGTACCAAGCTTGCGTGTGTAGTTGGTGTTGCCTGCCCTGTATGTGGGGTGTGTTTCTGGGCAGTCGGGGAGAGGGGGTGGCCCTAACAATCAAATCTCCCTGGTGATCCTAGAGTTTTAAAGCTGCTGCAATAGTCTAATCCTTCAGTTCAGTCCTGCCACAGTTTGTGTCTGCCACTGACCCACAAGTCCTTGGTATTGGCGTATGGCTCCTGAGACTTGAAAGTGGGCCCCTCTTCCAGGCTGTGCACCCCGGGTCCTCTGTTGAGGGATGACTGTGCTATGTCACAGGTGAGCGCCATCCCCCCAGGGCAGTTCTGGGCTGCTGGGCTGTGTAGGGAGGCTCCCAGTCTGCTCAAATGATGGCTGAATGGGGCTTTGTTAATTCACACTGCTCCACCTTCCCAACTCTGGGACAATCAGCTGAGGTTGCAGGGAAGGCTAATGTCCACGCCCAGTTTTGTGGTGTGTGCCTGTTATTTGAAGCACTTCCGTCACACTGGGTTGTCTGGGGCAGCTCTGGGCTATGGGGCTGGCGATGGGCAGGAGTGTTTCCTGTCCACCAGGATGGTGGCTGTGAGCGGACACCCCCCTTTTCTTGGGAAATTGTGGTGTTTAGTGAATTTTCTCAGCCACTGGATTATTGCCTTTTGTCTCAGAGCTCTCTTAGTTCTGCTCTTGACTTGACGTGCCCAAATTGAAAGTCTTTGAAGCTTTCTGTATTGGGCTTCTTAGAGTAATTGTTTTAGAAAAAGAAAAAAGGATTAAAAAAAAAAAAAAAAAAGGGCCCTCCTCAGAGATCTAATGGGTTATTGAAATGCTAATAGACAAAGCAACCAGGGCCATTAAGGAAAGGTCCACAGGGCAGAGAGATCAGCTTTTCTTCGGGATTTGCATATGTGCCTCAAGGCCTGAGCTCCGCCCTTCCCCTTTCTGTGTTCACCAGAACTCCAAAAATCCTCTGCTTTTATTTTGGAGTTTTTCGTGTTGTTTTTTTTTTTCTATGCCTGTCTCCTCTCTGCTGGGCTGGCTGCTCTCAGATTCTCTGGTGTCTGGTCTCAGTCTATCTATGGTTGGAGTTTTGATCAGTAGAATGAGTTTCCGATAAGGGCTGCCACTGCAGTTCTCCCTTCTCCTTCCCGGAGCTGACAGCCCCTCCTCCCACGGGACTGAGCCTGGCAGGGAGGGGCGCGGGTCCCCTGGCCGCAAAAACTTACAGATTTCGCTGATCTCAGCAGTTCGACATTTTCATGAGTGTTGTATGAAGTATGCCCAAAGACAGATTGCTCTGTGGTGTCCAGTCCACGCAGTTCCTGGCTTTCTACCTACTTTCCTGGAGGAGTAACTAAAATATACAGCTCACCAGTCTGCCATCTTGCCCCGCCTCTTGAGATTTAATTTATGTTGTAAATCTGCTATTCATACAATGAGACTCTGCGTCTGGTTTTCAGAAATTTCATGTCTGTGGCCACAGGAAATAACATTTTCTTTCAGGGCACACATAGAAACCTTTACATCTGTCATACAGTGCTTAAGTTTCAAATTTGAAGCCTTTAGCTCATCTCTTTCTCTTATAACTTTATCCAGCATACCTAAGAGCAACCATCCAACATCATTATACCTCTTAACTCTGCAAAACTCTGCTAAAGTTAAAAAAAAAAAAAATCCAGTGCCTTACTTCATACAAGAGTATGATTAGGAGAATCAAACGGTTATGTTTTGCATATCTCCATTGCCAACTCATGCCATGGGCTGTCAGTGCCATCTTGAATATTGGAAATGGAGTCACAGAGCCTTTGAATCTAATCAGAGTAGAAAACCAAATGTGAAAGCCCATTTTAAGATTCTGTTTCTCAAGAACCACTCCCAGTACCAAGTTGTATTAATTAGGATTCTCTAGGGAAACAGAATCAATAAGAGATATCTAAATAAAAGATTTTATAAAAGCGTCTCACAAAACCATGGGGATGCACAAGTCTAAATTACATAGGGCAGGCAGCAAACTGGCAACTCCAATGAACGTGTTTGATGAAGTCCTCAGTCAGTGAACTGGCAACTCCAGTGAACTCCTCAGGAAACACTTCACTGGCTAGCCAAAGAAGAAGTGAAGGTCCTCTATCTGTCTTGCTTACAAGTCTTCAATTTATTAGATTAAATCCAGCTGATTACCTTCTCTCATTGTGGAAGACATGCCCTTTGTTGATGTAATCAGTCACAGCTGCAGCCAATTGACTGGTGATTTAATAAACCAGCCACAAATGTCCTTGCAGTAACGGTTAGGCCAGCGCTTGTTTGACCAAACACCTGGACACCATCACCCGGCCAAGTTGACATATGAACCTAACCATCACACCTAGCAATCCCACACCTAGGTATATACCCAGAGAATTGAAAGCAGGGTCAAACATCTATTTGCACACCAATGCTCATAGCAGCATTATTAAAAATAGCCAAAAGGTGGAAGCAACACAAGTGTCTATCACCAGATGAATGCATAAACAAAATAGGATATATCTATACAATGGAATATTATTCAGCCGTAAAAAGGAATGAGGTTCTGATACTTTCTATCACGTGAATAAACCTTGAAGACATCACGTTGAATGAAATAAGTCAGACACAAAAGGACAAATATTACATCTCATGTATGAAATAATTAGAATATGCAAATTCATTGAGACCAAAAAGTAGATTACAAGTTGCCAGGGGCTGGGGGTATGGGGAATGGGGAGTTACTGCTTAATGGGTGGGGAGTTACTGCTTAATGGTTAGAGAGTTCTGTTTGGGATGATGGAAAGGTTTTTGGTAATAGATGTTGATGGTAGCACAACATCATGACTGTAATTAATACCACTGAATTGTGTATTTGAAAGTGGTTAAAATGGGAATTTTTGTGTTGTATATGTGTTCCCACAATAAATTTTTTAAAAACCACCGTAGAACTGTACAACACAGAGTGAACTCTAATGTAAACTATGCACTTTAATTAATAGTATAATTATAATAATATTGGTTCATCAATTGTAACAAATAAACCACAGCAATGCAAAATGTTAACATTAGGGGAAACTGTATGTGCAGGTGTGGGGGAAATATTATGGGAACTCTGTGCTTTCTGCAGAATTTTTCTATAAGCATACACCTGCTCTAAAAAAGTATTTTTTTTTAAAAAAAAAGGAAAAAGAAAAGTGGTGCCTTGGTATCTTTGGTTAAACAAATTGCAGAAAAACTGGATTAAAACAAGTTAAATATGTTTCTTTACTACAGGACTTTTCAGAGCCTTTATTATGCTTATGCACATTGCAACTATACAAAAACAGGCTGTAGAATACAGCATTTTCCAAACTTATTTGATCATTTAATTCTTACTGCAGGTCACCTCTTGGGACTGGTTTTCCCCAAAGACAATTTGGGAAACACTAATTTAGGCAATCTAGAAAGAGGACTAGAATGGCTTAAAAAAAATGCTGATGGAAGAGTTTGATTCCATAAAGGTAAAAAGAAACAATGAAAATCTAATTAGCCATTACTGAATTTAACTAGTTGCTTCAGGGATCTTAAAAGCAAGAAATTCTGCCAAACTGCTGAAAAATTCTCATCAAATGCCTAAGGCAAACAGTTGTCCAGTGGACTGTGTATCTTGTTAAATGTTACTGGATGAGGACATTAAGCTCAGGTGATGTCCTGCATTGCTAAACAAAAGGCATTTGTATCTCGGTCCTTTGAAAAGTTACACGAATTTGGGGGTAGACAGTAAATATTTGGTTGAGATTAGTTAATGCAGAGATGAATAAATCCTCCCTCTCCGTAATTCCTGAGGAGCAAAGGCAATTTCAGTTTGCAAATAACTGCAGACACCCAGATATTTCTTGGACAGCTGGAATATTTAGAATTCACATATGAGAAAATTTACATTTTTTTCCTTTAGACATGCAGCTTTCTCAAATCTAAATTGCATTTTTAAATTTAATCAGTTTGGGCAGTTGTATCTTTTCAGCTGAAATTAAAATGATAGGCTCAGACCATACCAGGTTTTCTTGCAAATTTGTTTCAAAATACTGTGTAAGAGATTAAAAGCGATGAGACTTGAACCTTGACAGCTTAGCTTTGTTATAGGACACATTAGTAGCATTTTTTATCAACCCCTGACAGCTTCATTAGCACAATCCTAAAGAATTGGAAAAATCTTGTTTGGGATACATTTAAAGCAGAAGAAAAATAACTGTTGAAGAAACAGAACTGAGACAGCAGGATAGGGTAAGGTATCAGAATTTAGCAAAAAGAGTACAGGTTTTTTGGAGGGTCAAAAACATGGGTTGAATCCCAGATCCATGCCTTCAAGCTGAGTAATTTTGGGCAAGTTAATTTTTAAAAATAATTTTTATTGTAACATATCTACAACATGATCTTTCCTGTTTTAACCGCTTTCAAGTATACAGTTCGGTGGTGTGGAAAATCAGTTTCCTCATTAGTAAAATGGGAATAAGATCTTTCTTGCAAGTTTGTTGTATTAGAGATAATGTCTGCAAAGTGCCTTTTACAGTACCAGACATACCATTCTCTCAATAAATAGTAATCATTATAATAAGAAAGTACTATCACCAATGTTAAATAGCAATAAGTTTAACAATGATAGAAGCAAACACTGGAATATCAGCATGAACAACTGGAAGCTGGTTTATAGGAAACAGAGGAAGGAAAAAGTAAACTTAGGCCAGCTAGCAGGGAATGCTGTATGGAAAGAACATTTTTGTGCAGCAGCAGAAATTTTTGGAAGGGAGGCAAGATTAATAAACTTTTCGCCTGTTTTGGCGTATCTGAAGTCACAGTGGTTCTGCTTAATTCAAACCTCCAAAACATCCTGCGCAAAGTTGACGATGCAGAGTTTGTAAGATGGGCTGCCTGTACCCTCAGATCAGTCATTTAAAACTAGTACATTCCTAGACTCAAACAAGGAGGCTATTGGATCCTCAAAAATGATATAATGAAAATGAACCAAGAAAGTTTTTCCCAAAGTACATCTGCAGGATGTTATTCAGGGGGATAAAATTATAGGGTTACATAATTTCGGAGCATTGGGTAAAAAAAAGTTAAACTAGTTTCTGGCTTTTTTTGTTTGTTTGTCTTAAAGTAATGTATATATGTGATAAAAATCCAAACAGTAGAGAAGGGCATAGAATGAAAAGCAAGATTTCTTCTCACTTCACCTTCTGACACCCAATTCCTCTTATTAGAATCAATAATTGTTACCATTTCCTTCTGTATTCTTCCAAGGCTGTCACACACATATATAAGCATTTTAATCAAGACATAGATATATGTAAATATCTCACACAAATGGTAGAATGCTCTACATACTTCCACACCTTCCTTTGTTCACTTAATATATCTCAGGGAAATATTTCCTTTAGATCAATGGTTCTCAACTGGGAGCAATATCTGGAGACATTTTTGGTTGTTACAACTGGTGGAGGGGGTGCTACTGGCAACTAGTGGGTAGAGTCTAGGGATACTGCTAAACATCCTGCAGTGACAGCCTCCACCAACAAAGAATTATCTAGCCTAAATTATCAGTGGTACCACTGTTGAAAAATTCCAAATTAGAGCTACTGAATTTTTCTTAATGGCCACATGCTATTCCACAACAGGGATGAATCAAAAGTTTATTTCACCAGTGCAATATTGCTGGTTATTTAGGTTATTTTAAGTCTTGTACTAGAAAAAAAAGTTGCAATGAATGTCCTTTTGCAAATGCAGAAGCATATCTATAAGATAACATTCTCTAAGTAACAATGGGGAGGATATCAAAGTATGTGTGCATTTTTATCTTTGATAAATATTATCAGTTGTCCTTCAAAAAAGTTATAGCATTTTACACTGCTTTCAACAATGTATGCAAGTTTCTGTTTCCACATATCCTACCCAAAACAGTGTAGTAACTTACTTTTTGATATTTGCCAATATAATTGGTTAAAATGGTGTTTAACTTTGTGTTTACTTTGTTATAAGTGAGGTTGAATTTTTTTCATATGTTTAAAAGCCATTCTTTTATGGTAAACTAGCTGTTTGATTAAACAGTTTTATTTAATACAGGATTTCTCAGACCTTTAATATGCTCATCTATATTATGACTCTTCAAGAGATAGCCTTTGCCATTTTCCATTTTTTTAACCTTGTAACATTATTTTTAAATAGAGCATTTAGAGTAAACAGGGTTCTGTAAAACAGTATTTGAGAATCGTTGAACACAGGACACCAGAATGAGATTGACTTATGATGGGATTTTATAAAATTTCCAAGGAGTACATTATAGTCACCTATCAATTATTCAATGGCATTTTTAGCAGAGAGGGAAACCCCAAACCTGTGTTTTGTAGATTCCTATCACTCCTTCACCTAGTGAATTAATCATGATTATTTTTGTTGTAGGTAAAAGCCCACCAACTCAAACTAGGTTAGGCAAAATAATAATAATAACTTATTTGCTCATATAAATAAATTTTGGGAAGGTCTGGGATTCAGCTGGGTCTCAAGTAAAATTGGTGCCAAGAACTTGAACTCTGTGAGGTTTTTCTCTCTTACTCATTCACTCTTGCTTGTGCCTCTCTTTAGCTTTATTCTTTCAGTTGAGCCACAAGCTAGCACCCATTAGTGCCATGTGATGAGAGTAAGGGAAGGAGATTTGCCCAGAAAAAGGACAAACACACAACATGATGTCCTTTGCCTCTGTGTTAACAAGGAAACCAAGATACATCCCTGGAAGGGATAATCTTCATGGACTAAGTTACGCTTGGCAAATAAAGTAAAAAGAATTTAATGTTCATTGTTCTTCTGCAGTTTATACAGATTTGCCCATGTTAAAACTAGCATTAGATACTGGAAAAAGGCTTTTAATTGACTGAATTGGGACAGGTGAAGAAATAAATACCAAAAGGATTGCCAGCTATGTTCCTGGAGCAAAATGCAGATTCATAAACCTTTAAAATATGGAAGACCAAATCGTTTTTTCACTTTCAAATAGGTAGAAAAGGATCTGCAACCTAGGAAAGACGAATGGGAAAAATTGATTCTCAGTACTATAATTTGAACAGTTACAAATTGTATTAGTTTTTTATTTGTTGCTGTAACAAATAACTATAAATTTAGTGGCTTAGTGCAAATTTATTATTGTACAGTTATGGAGGTCAAAAGTCCAAAATGAGTCTCACTGAGCTAAAGTCGAGGTGTCCAGCAGAGCTGCATTTCCTTCTGGAGGCTCTAGGGAAGAATTGTTTCCTTGCCCTTTTCGGCTTCTAGAGGCCGCCCACATGGCTTAGTTCACAAATTCCTTCCTTTATACTGAAAGCCTGCAAGGATGAGTCAAGTTCAGCTCACATCACATTACTCTGACTTCACTTGCATTATCACATCTCTTTCTGACTCCAACTCTAACTCCTTCTGTCTGTCTCCTCCACTTTAAAGCTGCTTGTGATTATACTGGGCCAATCTGGGTAACCAGCATAACTTGCCTACTTTGAGGTCAGCTGATTAGAAACCTTAATTCCATCTGCAACCTTGATTCCCCAGTGCCATGTAAGGCAACATGTTCACAATTTCTAGGGGTTAGTGTGTTAACGTATTTGGGGGACCATTATTCTGCCTACCACATCAATTAAGAATTTAAAGATAACATCACCATTTTCTGATGAACCATCAAAAGGACAACTGGCACTTGAAATACTGATTAGCAGTGATAGTAATACTCAAAATATATAAGGTAAACTAAATGTTTAAATGTTCAGGAGACGCAATTTAGGTGGAGAAAACACCTAAGGGGCCAGAAGCTTAATGAGAAAAATCAGGTTAACATTTTTCAAATTGTTTATTTTTTAATAACTCAGGAAAATGTTCACATTGTTTAATTTCCATTATCTCCTCCCAGCAACAGTACCAATCCATATAAAACATAACCAGAGCATCCCATAGGACACATTTAAATTTTGAAATGTAAAATATCCATAATATACAAACCAGAGTACAAAAACACTTAAACAGAATTTTAAAATTATCCTTTCCTCAGCTTATGTAGAAGTCTTCTTCACAATACTGCTGAGTTTACTCTTCCTTCCCTGGATGGAAAGCCTATGCTTAAAGCTTTCTAATATGTACATGGTGATAGGGTTTCCTGCAGAAAATATTTTAGCTCACACTAATGGAAACATTTGACTACATGTCGGGTCTGACAGTACCATCTTTAATTCAACCTTCATCACATTAAAAAACCCTATAAAAGGGTAGGGGGAAAGGGACACTCATATACTGTTAGTGGAAGTATAAATTGGTACAATTTTTCTGGAGGCAACTTGGTACTACCTATGAATATCTTTTTTAAGTAGATCTCTTAACTGCAATTACACCTCTAGTAATCTATCCAACGAAAAAACTTACACAAAGACATAGTGTATGTGTGTGTGTATATATATACACACACACATACACTATGTCTTTAATACTTGTGGCAGTGTTATTTATAATAATTGGCAAGGAAAAAGAGATAATCATCAATAGAAGAATTGTTAAATTTATGCATCCATTTCTTAGAATAGTATATAGCATTTTCAATGAGGTAGAATTATAACAGACAAAATTATAGTAGAATGTATAACAAATTATAATGGAAATTCAGTTAATTAAAGTTCAGAGATATCCAAATGGAATAAGCACATGAAAAAATGCTTAGTATCATTAGTCATTAAAGAAATGCAAATCAAAACCACAAAGAGACACCACTTCACACCCACTAAGTTAGCTAAAATAACAAAGATTAGTGGTGATGAGGATGTGGAGAAATTGGAAACCCCATTCACTGCTGGTGGGAATGTAAAATGGTGTAACCACTTTGAAAACAGTTTGATCATCCCTCAAAAAGTTACACAGAGAGCTACTATATAACCCAGCAATTCCACTCCTAGGTATATGAGATGGTTAAGTTCATGTGTCAACTTGGCCAGGTTATGGTATCTGGTCGTTTGGTCAAGCAAGCACTGGCCTGATTGTTACCATGAGGACATTTTGTAGACTTAAATCATCAGTAAATTGATTGTACCTACGGCTGATTACGGCTAACTGAGGAGATTGCCTTTAACAATGAGAGAAGTCTCATCCAATCAGCTGAAGGCTTTCAAAGGAGAAGTGATGACTTCAGCAGTCAGAAGAGAGAATTTGCATCTCTACTTCAGCCAGCCAGCTTCTCTTGGAGGGATTCATCGACAACCTTCATCAGAAGTTACACAAAGGTTTACAAATTTCATCAGAATTCCCAGCTTCCAATCTGCCTTACCTAATTTGAATTTGCCCATCCCCACAGTTGCGTGTAAAAATCTCATAATATTTACAGATATCTCCTGTCGATTTTGTTTTCCTAGAGAACCCTGACTTAAACAGTATATATTCAAGAGAAATGAAAATATATGTCTACACAAAACCTTGTACAGGAATGTTCACAGCAGCATTACTCATAATAGCCCAAAAGTAGAAACAACCCAAAAGTTCATCAACTTGCTGAATGGGTGAACATAATGTGGTATATCCATACAATGAAATATAATTCAGCCATAAAAAAAACAATGAAATACCGATCCATGCTACAACAGGGATGAACCTTGAAAACATTATGGTAAGTACAAAAAGTCAGTCACTAAAGACCACACATTGTATGAGTCCATGTACATTCAATGTCCATAATAGCCAAGTCCATGGAGACAGAAAGTAGATTAGTGGTTGCCAGGGGTTGGGAGGAGGGGGAGAATGGGGAGGTTTCGGCTTTCTTTTTGAGGTGATGAAAATTTTCTAAAATCAGAAAGTGGTGGTGGTTGCATGACTCTGTGGGATATACTGAAAAACCACTGAATTGTACACTTAAAAATGATGAATTTTATGAATGTGAATTATATCTCAATAAAAGCGTTATTAAAAAAAAAAAAAGAGTTCAAAGAATCACATATAGTGGCTCTGCCCAAAAATAATTAAGTGAAATCAAGCACTTCTATTATAGTTTACATTTATTGAGTGCTTATTAAGGATCAGAGTTTGTCTAAGTATTTTATATGTATTAAGTCATTTGATCGTTACAATAATTCTATAAGGTAAATATTTATCTTCATTTTACAGATAAACTATGCCTTGCCCAAGATCACATGATAGTAAATGGCAGAACTGGGATTTGAACCTAGGTCATCGTACTCCAGAACCCATATCTCTTATCCAATCACTACTCGCGCTCTTATCTGTTCACTGTTGATTCTCTTAACCACTACATTGCGCCGTCCTGCTTTCTTAAATATGTGGAGTCCACTACTAGAACAACATTATCTGGAAATACTATTCAAATACTACCAAACATTTTAAGTAAACAACTCTGCTCAAAAGGAACTTAGTATTTCACTCTAAATAGCTGTATCTTTCAGGAGAACTAAGCAGTGCAATCAAGAAGCAGCCTATGGTCAAAGCCTGGTTTGCCAAAATGTGAGAGATTGTAAAATAGAGCAAGTAGTCAAAGATTAAAATTCCTTCCTACCTAAGTCCAACAGACATTTGTTTATTTTATGTCCTTAAAATTTTTGTCAAAAAAAAAAAAAAAAAAAAACGCAATCAAAGAAGACCAGATATTGCATTTTCCACAAACTTTTTCTTGATTTTCCTGTACTAATAAACAAAGTGATTTGACATCAAGGTGAAATATAAATAAATAGCTTCAACATCCATTTTGATGGGTAATTATTATTGGCATTCCCATGTCATGTAAAAAAATGTACTTTTTTTCTTTTGTTACTATTTCCATTAAGTTAAGCTAGTGGAAAAATCGAAGTATACATAAGAAGTTATGGAAGATTCCATTGACAAATATTTTATCTTCACAAAACAAAAGGCAATCAATATCTGTTAAACAGAACACTAAAGGATAACGTGGTAACGTTTCTGTTTTATAATAAAGGTGACGTTTCTTTGTTCATTTGTTTTAAAATTAAACAGCGGGGGTCCTGCTTGACTAACATTCAAAACCTAATGTTTTGTGCCTTATTAGCTTCACAAAGTACCATTTTTTCCAGAAAAATGACTGTGATATTTGCTTTAAAATGTTCCTACATACAAGGACATATTCTCATCTCTCTCACCCTATAATAAGGTTTTCTTAGGATTCTGGGACTGCAAAGTGGCATAAAATATGCATCAGAAGAGGCAGGCTAATTTACTTGGTAGTGTGTTTGAATTCAATTTTGAACTGCAAACAGTAGTCACAATTTTAGTCCTGAATGAGATGTGTGGCTGAGAGCTGCTCTCATGAATGTGGAGAAGGAAATGTGGCAACTGGCTAGTTGCTGATCTTTCATTGCTCTCTTCCAGGTCTCACTTATCCTAACCCCCAGGCTTCATTTCTACCAACTGCCTCTCTGATGCCTTCCTACATCTGTTCTACACTCCATCAGCTCTGAGTCTTGGCCCAAGCTGCCTGGATCCCTGGAGAAGTCCTCCTCTTTCTACTGAAAGCCACCTCCCCATCACCGCCCCACCATACAGATGCACACATATTCTATGCATTTTCTTCTTTAATTCTCCATTCAACCCACTTAATCCCAGAAAATTTTTGTTACCTGTTTTTTATTCATTCATTCAATAATTCTATTCAACTAACACCCATTCATTTAAAACAAACACCATGTGGCAGAGGCTGCCAAAACAACCTTTAAATGACTATCTCCTCTAAGCAATTGTTCAATTCTGATTATGATTGTGTATATTTATAAGATAACTTTCTGTCTCACTCTGTCCTGTTCATAGATAGTGAATCATCTGCTCTTTGTACCCTAAATTCCTCTGGCCTCTTTGGCATATGATTGGTACTCAGTAAGTTCTTGTTAACCTGTTGAGGGACAGATGCTGCCAAGAGCAGCTGTTCTAGCTGCACTCCATGGTAAAAGAAAATGAATATACTTTCTCTCCCAAACAAACAAGTAACCACAAATCCCACTGAACTTTGGCCAAAACCAGAATCCTCAGGCCCAGAACCCTAGTGCATTGCCTAAAAGACCGATCATTAACTGTGAGTTGAAATGAAATCTTAGAATACAGAAGACAAGGAGACAGGACTTGAGCCCAGTGCTTCCATAAATTAGCTGTGATATCCTGGGCAAGCCACAGCTGCTTGCAGGCTTAATGTGCTCATCTGTAAGATGTAAATGCTGATTCCTGCCCTGTCTGCTTCGGAGGTTTCTCATGAGGATAAAATAAGGGAATATATAAGAAAGCGCTTTGAAAACTACAAAGACCAACAGAAAATATTGACAAATCTCTTCTGCCCTTCTCTGGTTCACTTATTGCTTGTCAGAAAGTCCCACATTGCCTTCTTAAACTTAATTCCACATCGATGAATCAGACCTTTAACCTTGGCCATTTGGCACTAGAATTTTAAATCAAACCTTGCAAAAGAAAATCATCACTGACTTTCTCTGCAATCAGTTATGCCTCAACCCGCTGAAATCTGGCTTCTGTTCTCAGAAATCTAATGAAGCTGTACTCTTAAAGGTCATCTATGAACTCAATTTGCCAAGTCCAAGGACTTTTTTTCTTGCCAGGATACTGGCCACTCCATGTTACCAGTCACTTTTCCTTCTCCACTTCTGTGACACAAACAGTGTGCTTTTAATCCCACTTCTCTGACTCAGCTTCTCAATACCCTTTGTCTACATTTCTTTCTCCTCCCACCCCCTAAATGCCCGGAATGTGGCATCCTCCAGTTTCCTGACTTCCATCTTCCTTTCTTGCTTCCCACTTTCCCCTGGTGGACTCTCCCACCCTTAAGTGATTTCAGTGATCACTTTCTAAGCAGATGACCTCTATTCGTAGCTTCAGTCCCTCTCTCTCCAGGCCTGTTTGACCGTCTCTTGTGTATGATCCACTTTCAGCTTGACCATGTCATGTCTAAAATAAAACTTATTATTTCTCCCCAAACTGGCTTTTGCTGCTTTCTCTCTCCCTTATTCACCATATGTAGTTAGTCACTCGATTCTGGCAGCTTTTCTTTCACAACATCTCGTCCAAGTCCTAGTTACTTCATGGAGAGCTATGATAATAGTTCTGCACCTATCTTGCATCCTTAGTGGACTTTCTTTATTGACGGAAGAAGGGGCTGCAAGTTTTGGATGAAGAGGACTTTTGATTTATGGTTTCATTACACAATAGCTTTTTAACTTTACAGTGAATTTTTCTAAGTGCCAAATTTGCTAAGCATTTTTTGTACATTATCTTAGGAGGAAGGTTTGAGCTTTAATTCTTGTTGGATAGTAAAAAGATTATATAATAGTAATCTCAGTAGTGAAAGATTATATAATAGATGTTTCTCAGATCAACAGACTGGGAATAATATGGTTTCCCAAAAAATATTAATGGCACAGTTTTAGCAACTTTGTGAACTTTTGCCCAATCGAAATTGGCCCCTGCCTCAACGTGAGGCTCTAGACATCCAAGCCTTGGAGATGGAATCTGCTCCACTCCTAAGTGTACCTCGTACCTCTCCTGAAAATTAATGCCTCGCCCCCTACCCTATCCCACTCCATCCCTGTGTCATTGCCCAGTGAGCACACCAATCCAGTGAAACATTTCTGTTTCTTCTGCCTTGCACAACCTGATCATTTTCTCTGGTGCATTGCTGGAATGCCTCCCAGTTGTCATATTGCCCTCAAAATCCCTGCCTTCTGCCCTAGTGAGGACAAACATGCCTGTAGTTTATTCAGGTCAGCTTTCTGCTTATCTCTTAAAAGGATCTAATATGCCTCCAAAGAGTATATGATGTTTTGACATGGTCATTTTTGAGTCTCTCTTGTGATAACATATATATTTTAACATTCTCATCTGTTTAATAACTCTAAAGGGTGAATCATATGGCTTTCAGCCTCTCTTTTAAATAATGTGTCCAACAGATGATATACTCTCATGTCTATGCCTCTCACACCTGACACTTATCCCTTAGGATGGCACACCATTTTTCACGGGGAGTCCAGGCCACACCTTATAAACCTGCCTGAACCGGGGTGAAGCTCCTTCTTATAGGCATGCTCTTTGATCCTATGCATCCTGCCTTACTTCTCTGGAAGGGGGACATTTGGCCCTCAAAATCTGCTCCCGGACTCTACCATCTCCTGTTCCCTCCTGTCCTTCCAGCTGCTTCCTCTGTTCCCCTAGAGGATCTCCCCAAGCTCAAGGAATAAATTCAGCCTCTTGAGATTAACCCCCTCTTTTAGGAGGCTCTCGTGATAGTTTTACCTTGCCTCAACTCACACAAGATCGTGGCAAAAAAAAATTGTCACCATAATCCAATTCATTTGCTCCCAGGAGCTATCTCCAGCAAGCAGACTTTGCTGAATGACAGAAGATGCCTGTGTCTTTGTGATGCATATACTTAGACTGTTGGTCCATCATAGTCAACACCCTTGTGCTGGTTTTCTTATTAAAAATTATAGGAATAGCTGCCCAAAGATCAATAACAATGAGACATAATGATCAGCCTGGCAAAAAGAGGGCTCATAGGAAAGGAAGATAAAAATTAGGGGAAAAGAGGCCTGTGGATAGACGTGTCTTCTCATCAGAACAGTCTGAGTCAGCACAGACAATCACAGGGGACATTAACCAGGCCATCGACAAGGTGGTTCTCCTTCGACGCTGATTCACAAAGATGTTTATGTCCCAGTTACCATTTGAAACATTTACTTATTTCTTTGGGCTTTGAGGTAGGTGTCCCAGTTTTCAGTTTACCTTTTCTATCTGGTCTACAGCATCCACATTCAAAAGGGCAAAGCAATTCCATTTGACTCCAGGCAGGAGTTGTCTTTCTAGAACAAGTCAGGAGCAGTAGGAAGATTTCTCTTCCCCTTTCATCAACTCCCCCCATCTCCTTCTCCCCTGGCTGCAGAGCCTCTAGTTCCTACTGACTTTGGTTTGGAATTCTATCAACTTTTCATCCTCAGGCATAATCTAATGAGTTTTGTACTTAGCTGAAATTGAAATAGCACAAGATGAGGCAACACATTAAACCTTTTCAGTTACTTCTTGTTGATACAAATTAGCTGATCTAACGCTTTCTACAGAGCAAGTTTTGAGAAAGGGGAGAAAGCAAATGGGTTTGGACACTGAGTAGGGTACAAAGAGTATGGAAGAATCTGGAGTCTGGTTGCCTACCTCACAATCTGACCAAAAAACACAGTGATCCTTGGAGTGAGATGGGTAGGGAGGAAGTAACCTTGCCCCATTATCTTGGTACCTGGAATATGATTTCTGATGGAAACTGGGCCAGAGATTTCTGAAATGTGGTTGGAAAAACAGCCATTTCAAGACTGCAAGCAGTTTTCTGTCTTATAGCACAGAAATCTAAAGAGCTGTTCAGGACTAGCGACACAATTTGTGGTACCCAGTGCAAAATGAAAATGTGCCCATAGCCATAAATTACTAAGAATTTCCAAATTGACAGGTGACAGGAGAGCATTAAAACTAATGGAGCTCTTTAAAGCCCAAGGTCAGGTGGGACTGCACAGGTCACATGCCCATGGAGCTGACCATGGCCATTTAACTATTCAAATGTAGAACATAGACCCTCTTCTCACCTGGAGATGGTTGAGGCATGACTCCAAAGAGTTAACATGCTTTGTTTAAGAATATGACCCATGACCTTTATGAGAGCAGGGATTTGGACTGTTTGACTTACTGCTGTATCCACAGAGCCCAGAGTAGGTGCTTAATCGATATTCAGTGGGGCAAAACATGAATGAATGAATGAATGTAAAATAATTTAGATGCAATAGGCAGCTAACCTATTATAGACTTTACTTATGCTTACTTTCAACTTTTTTATGTAGGAAACTGACCTAAAAATGCAGGCAAACTGTTGTTTTTGCTTATGGAGACATGACTACTCTTTAGAAAGCATTTACTTAAGAAAATCAAGGAGTTTTCATTAAAGACTGAGAGAATCTGAGCCAAGACGGTGCCATGTTTTTCAAAGGACCAAGTGTAGCCCCAAGTTGGGAGCAGGCCCCTCTTATCACTCCTGAAAGGAACCCAGCACAGTTCTTTCACCTCTACTATTGGAAGCATTGGGGGCATGTCTTGGAAAATTAGCAGTACAGCGTTGCACTTGAGGTCATGGACGCTGAAGCCAGACCAGCTACTTGACCTTGGGCAAGACACTTAACCTTTCTGTGCCCCAGTTTCTTCATCTATAAAATGAAGAGATAATACAGTATCTACCTCTCTGGCAGTATGGAGGGTTGAGTGCTAGACTGAGTCAGGAGCTGGGGGGAGTTAGTTTGCATTCAACCACCAATTAGCTGGACTTCCTGGAATGATCTTCCCATTCTCCAGCTCACAAAATCCTACCCATTTTTCAAGAATCAGCTCAAATGCCACCTCCTCTGGGCAGTCTTCAAGGATTCCCCCCAGGGAATGTCTCTGGCTTCTCATAAGTTTTGCTCATCTCTCTTTTAGAGTATTTTAGCTGTTTGATGATTTTCTTTTTTCCTATGCATTTTTCTGACTAAAATACAACTTCCTTGAAGTCAGGCAATATGAACTATTTATGTTTGTTTCCCTGTCTCCTAGCACAGTACTTGACAAATTGAATGATTCAAAAAATAAATGAGCAACTCCAACCTCTAGTACTTCATTTTCTTCATTTGTAAGGTGAAAGCATCAGTCTATGTTCTCAAGACCCCATCCAGCTCTAATGCTCCTTGAATGCTAATATTTGGTTACAGAAAATCCATCCAGGCCTTTTTCAGGGGCAGAGCAGACAGTGTTGCCTCTGGGATACTGTCATCTCCCCTTTATACACACTTTTACTCATCCAATTTCCCCACACATCCTGGGTATAACTCTTCCGAAGGCCCTCGCACTCCACTTTTGTCAAAACTGTCATGGTTAAAAGCACAGTCAGGTAGACAGACTGAGTTCAAATACTGGCTCTGGCATTTATTAGCTGTGTGACCTTGGGTATGTTAATTAACTCTCAATGTTATCATTTATAAAATAGGAATAATAATAATGGCACCTACTCCTAGGATTGCCTAACAGTTTCTGATCAAACAGAATGGATGCCAGCCATAAACAACTAGCACAGCTATGCTGGACATAGGACACCTCCCACACTCCTTCCCCCAATGCTCAGACTACTGCAGTCGTTGACTCTTATTCTTGAGAATGGGTCAAATAAGGACTTACCAAAATATTCTTCCCAACGTAGAGGGTGTAGAGGGTTCAGGTAGTTAAACTCCAGGCCCTAGAAAGCTCACCTCAAAGCAGATTGGTTTCATGCTAGCTGTGAATAATAATGAGGCCAGAGCTTTGGAATTTACTCTTCCTGGTTTGTGAACAAAATGTATGTCTATTTATTATCAGAAAATATTATTGGATGATTTCCCAAGATTTATAGTTCTGTGGTCATATCTGTCAACTTAAGAAGCTATTGTGTTTAATAATAATAATACCTAACATTAGAATAGCACTTCATATACTTTCTTCCTATAAGTTATTTAAGATTTTCACAAGCCTGTGAGGTGGGTATGGCAGATATTATTCACCCCATTAAAAGAGCGCTCAGTAATTTTTTGTATTTGGGAGTGTCTAACAGAAGAATTTTGGCATATTCTCTGGAAACTTGCATAGACATTGATGAACCAGTATTACCCTCTGGGACAGCAAAAGGGTAACTCAGATTTTCTTCATCAATTTCCTGGAATCTAATTATAAATCATGGATGATTTTAGAGTCCAAGTATAATCACTTATATTAAATGGATCTGTGGCTTAGAAATTGCTGCTGTCACAAATAACATATTACTTCATTTAGTTTTAGAATATTAAGTAAGTGACTTTTGTAAATTCTCAGAGCAAGGTAAAAATAGTGACATACTAAATACACAGATTAGGTATAAAATTACCTGCATGTAGCCCTCTGAAATACAGAACAAGGCGGGGCTAAATAGAACATCTCTGCTATGAAAATGAGTATGGTGTCTGGTCACAAATTAGAATTTCACTTGACTTGACAGAATACCTGGTGCAGAATGAATAATCTTCACTCTGGATTCACAATTACACCCCCAAATTATACTCAGTTCTCTTTCACTGTTCATTATATTAACTCAACCTTGACTTTTAAGGGAATGCTTGAAAACCATAAAAGCTGATGCATTAAAAATGTGAGTTTGGGAATAGCTGTGAATCTAGGGAATAGATGTTAATATATAACAGCTGGATCTGTCTTGCATCTTAACAACTATTTCTTTGCTGGTAATTCTTATTTGATAAGTCCAGAGAAAATGAATTGTATCAATTGATCACCAAAGGCAATTCCTGTGAGGTTCTTATTCTTGAGAGCAAGTGAGGTAAGAACTCTGTTTATTGAGCAGAATGATGGAACAATGTTTTTGGCAAAATTTTGGGGCTAGGCAGATGGGAAATGGGAGAAGAACCACATGTGTGAGGAAAAGTAAGACTCCTCACCACATAACTATAAAATATAAAGGAAAATTCTCTCGGGAACCCATGGGTCACTTGGTTCAACAACAGCAATTTATTTTCCATTCAACAAGGGTTCTAAACTTTGGGGGTGGAGAGAATTTTATGACATACGGCTCTCAGCACCAGCTGTGACAGAGAAAAAGGGCTGTTGATAGAATAATTCTGACTAAGAATGAGATCCTTAGCTGGCTGCATCTAATAGCCTCACAGGAAATTTTAAGATGGAAGCCAGCCAACAAGCCCATCTTCATTTGTCCTTTTCTTTGAGTTGGCACAAATAGAAGCTACTTATTTATTTCCCTAAAAAAAATTAATTCCTTTAAAAAATTCAATGGAGTAGTTTCACATGATAATCCAGCCTATGTTTCAAACTAAGTAATAGCTTTAAAGTAACTCCTATCTTGCTGACTTATTTCATTCCATCCTTGTCCTTGTTGTCACCTTGGGTTGTGACTACTAAGGGTGGAGGAACTAATCCATAACTGGGACCTTTTGAGAAGATGGTACAGGAGGGAAATGGTCAACTGGGAACTCTGGATCTGCATGGAGAAGGATCTGGTATGCCAGATTAGGAAATTTGGGCTTTTTCTTGTGGGCAATAGCAAGCCACAAATGCTCTATAAGAAGAAGGATGGTATGATCAGATGTGTGCTTTAAAAAATCCCTTTGGTGATAACACAGAAGATAGATTGGAAGGGAAATGGCATGGACTTTAAGATATCACTTGGAAGGTCCTTGAAATAGGCTGAGGGGAGAAATGCTAAGACCCTGAACTAAGAAAGTGGTCTGGGAGTAGAGAGAAGAAAATAGATGAATTAATCATTAGGTCCTGTGCATTCTCTCTCTGAAACATCTCTACCAGTTTAGTCATATGTTTCAATAATGTCCTTCATAGCATTTTCTTTTCCTCCAGCCCAGGATCACATATTGCATTTGGCTGTTATGTCTGTTCAGTCTCCTTTAATCTGGAAAAGTTCATCAGTTTTTCATTATCTTTCATGAAAATGACATTTTTGGAGAGTACAAATCAGTTATTTTATAGACTGTTTCTTAATTTTGGCTTGTCTGGGTTCTCTCGTGATCAGATTCAGGTCATGCATTCCCAGCTGGAATACCACATATGCAATGTCATGTCCTTCTCAGGGTATCACATCTGGAGGCCACATGATGTCTGTCTGCCCTTCATTGGTTATGTTAACTTTGATCAGCCAGTCAGGGTCTTGGCTGGTTTCTCCACTGAATTGTTTCCATTTTCCCTTTTGCAACCCATAAGCAATCTGTGAGGAAACAAGGACCATATAAAAGTTCTTCTCTCCATTAAACATTCTTCCCATCATTCTCTGATGATTCTTGTCCAGATCAACCTTTACAATGATAGTTGCAAAACTGTGATTTTTCCAAATCCACCAGAACCTGTTTTTTTGTTTTTTTTTTTTAAACTGGACACATTACTGCCTGAGATAAACAACTGCATATCCTAGTCTAGTTGTGGCTTTGTGGCTAAGTTCTACTAGAAGTGTCCTGTGGGACTTCTGAGAAGTCTCCTTGAAAGTAGGGGTAGGGACTTGGCAGGTGAACTCACTGCCCTCCCCGCTAGGTGGGACCTGATTCCCAGGGGTGTAAATCTCCCTGGCAACGCAGGATATGACTCCAGGGGATGAGCCTGGACCTGGCATCATGGGTTTGAGAGAGCCTTCTTGATCAAAAGGAGGAAGAGAAATGAAACAAAATAAAGTTTCAGTGGCTGAGAGATTTCAAATGGAGTCAAGAGGTCACTCTGGAGGGCACTCTAATGCTCTATGTAGATATCCCTTTTTAGTTTTTAGTGTATTGAAACAGCTAGAAGGAAATACTTGAAACTGTCAAGCTGCCACCCAGTAGCCTTGACTCTTGAAGACAGTTGTATAGCTATGTAGCTTACATGGTGTGAGCCAGGTCCAGGCTCATCCCCTGGAGTCATATCCTGAGTTGCCAGGGAGATTTATACCCCTGGGAGTCATGTCCCACGTAGCAGGGAGGGCAGTGAGTTCACCTGCCAAGTCCCTACCCCTACTTTTAAGGAGGCTTCTCAGAAGTTCCACAGGACACTTCTAGTAGAATTTAGCCACAAAGCCACAACTAGACTGGGATATGCAGTTGCTTATGTCAATGTGACTGTGAAAACCTTGTGGCTCACACTCCCTCTATCCAGTGTATGGACAGATAAGTAGAAAAATGGGGACAAAAATTAAATGAAAAATAGGGCTGGGTGGGGGGATGGAATGTTTTAGGTGTTTTTTTTTTACTTTTATTTTTAATCTTTATTTTTTATATTTTATTGTTAATAAAAAATGTATTTTATTATATTTTTATTTGTTTTTTTGGAGTTAGGAAAATGTTCAAAAATTGATTTTGGTGATGATTGCACAACTATATGATGGTACTGTGAACAATTGATTTACACTGGATGATTGTAGTGTATGTGACTATATCTCAATAAAACTGAATTCAATTGAAAAAAAGTAGGATTAGGGGAAGGTACCCTTCTTCCCCCCTCCTCTTTCCTGTGCCTATGATGCAAACATGATAGCTGGAGGTCTGGAAGCCAACTTAGATCATATTGGACCTTGTCCGTGGAAGACTTAAACAGAGGATGCCAGAACAGAAAGGAAGAAACTTGGTTTCCTTTTGACACCAATAAGCTCCTATACTGGTCCTGAACTGCCTATGCCTAGACTCCTATCTTGTTTAAGCCAGAGTTGTTTGGGTCCCTGTTACAGATGAGCAAAAATTTATAGCTAGATAGATACATAGTAGTTGAATCCATGAAAAAGGATGGATGCCTCATAGGAAGAATGTAGTTTTAGAAGAGAAAATGGCTAAGGATTGGGACCCCAAGGAACACTGAAAATTACTAGGTAACCAAAAAAAAAAAAAAAAAGTAGCCAGAGTAGAAGTCTGTGAAAATTCAAACATCAGGGAATAGTGGTGACTCCAAAATCAAGGAAAGAAAGAGTTTTAAGGAGAATGGAATGAATAGTTTAAATATCATTAAGAGGTCAAATAATATAAGGATTGAAAAACCTGCATTGAATTTGGAAGTCTTTGGTAATGTACCAAGAGGAATTTTATTAAAATGGAGGGGAAAACTTGGACTGTAGCACATAAGAGCCAAACAGAAGATGAAATATAGGCATTAAATTTAGATGACACTTCCAGAAAGTTTGCTAGAAAAGAAAAAGAATGGTATGAGGCTACAACTAACCCTCAGACTATTTAGTGAGGGCAGAGATAGAACTATCTTGTTCACCTTGGTTCCACAGCAACTAATGCATGCTTGGTACACAGTAGACCATGAATAAATGTTGGCTGAATGCAAATTAGACTGAAAAAAAAAAACCTTTCCCTCAGAGACCTAGCATTCAAGTAAGTAAATAAATGAATAGTTAGGATGCATGGTTGAGGATTTGTTTTTGTATTTTTTAGGATAGGAGATACGTTTTTACAGGTTTATTATATTAGATGTACAGTTCTATGAGTTTTGACAAACATATACAGTTGTGTAGCAACAAACACAAATTCTCTAATATTTCTATCACCCCAAAATTTCCCTTTGTGTTCCTTTCCCCTATCCCCAGTCCCTGGAAACCACAGGATCAGATTTCTGTCCCACTTTTGACTTTTCCAGAATGTCATATAATCAAACAGGAGCCTTTTTTTGTCAGGCTTCTTTCATTTAGTAGAGTGCTTTTGAGATTCATCCATGTTGTTGCCTGTACTAGTAATTCATTCCTTTTTATTGGTGAAGAATATTCCATTGTATGGATATATCACAATTTGGTTATCCATCTCCTAGTTGATGGACATTTGGGTTGCTTCTATTTTTTGGCAATTATAAATAAAGATACTATAATCATTTGCATACAGGTCTTTGTGTGGACATATGTTTTTATTTCTCTTGAGCAAATCCCTAGGAGTGGAATTTCTGGGTATAAGTTTAACTTCATAAGAAACTGCCAAACTTTTCCCAGGTGGCTGTACAATTTTACATTCTAGCAGAGTATGAAAGTTCCTGTTGGTTTGCATCTCCTCCAACAATTGATATTGTCAGTTTTTACATTTTTAGCCATTCTAATAGGCATACAGTGATATCTCATTGTGATTTTAATTTATATTTCCCGTTGCATTTGTGTTCTGCTAATGATGTTGAGCTTCTTTCCATGTGCTAACTTGTCATTTGTAACTCTTCTTTGATGAAGTGTATATTCAAAACTTTTGCACATTTAAAATATTATGCTATTTGTTTTCTTATTATTGAGTTGTAAAGGTTCTTCATACATCCCAGATTTGAATAATTTATCATATATGTGTTTTGCAAACATTTTCTCCAAGACAGTAATTTGTCTTTTCTTTTTCTTACCTGTCTTTCAAAGAGCAGAAGTTTTAATTTTTGATGAAATTAAATTTCTCAGTGTTTTCTGTTATGGCCCATACTTTTGTATCCTGTCTAAGAAATCTTTACCTAACCCAAGGGCATGAATATTCTCCCATGTTGTTTTCTAAAAGTTTGATAGTTTTATATTTCGTATAAAAGATATATGATCCTTTGGAATTAGGTTTTGTATATGGAGAGGATAGGAGATTTGAACATATTTATAGTTTGAAAGAGAGAACATGCACACACGGTTGAAAATATTCAATATAGCAAGGTTCCAACGGGCAGAAGAAGATTGGAACAGGAGTTCATGATGACAGAAATTAATTTCTTCTCCCACTAAGACAAAAAGGAAAGAAATTAGAAACAGAATTTGTAAGTGGGGGGAGTGGGAAGTTAAAATGTTCTCACAACTTTCGGCATCTATTTTCTTTGGAGGAAAGAGAGAAAATCATCTGATAAAAGGGAGGAAGACAAGGCTGTGAAACAGGTTGGAGAAAATACTTGGATTTGGAATAAATAGTGTGGATAATGGGGAAGAGAGTAACCAGTGACAAATTAAAGGGGGTTAAATGATATTAAGAACCCAGGTAAGGCTGGAAACCTTGGATTTGTAGTTGCCTCAATTGCACAGTTGGGCAATTTTCCCACCTGTCAGCATGGGAGTGATGAATGCCAACACAAGGAGAGAACCGGTAGAGGACATGGGCATGAATTCACTGAGAGATTAATGAGAAGTTGGAGGTCTGGCTGGACAGAAAAGGAAACCAGTCCAGGAGGGACTAATAGGACAGGATCACAGGGAAGAGCTGAGGGAACCAGAGGTCTGGGAAAGTTGAAGAGCAAACCTCAAACCCAGTGATTTTTCTATGCTTTCTTCCTGTGGGATCAAATTACATATCCTGTATTTCAATTAGGATGCATTTGATTGCAAGTAAAAGTCCATCCAAATAAAAGTGATTTAAACAACACGATTCTCATCAACTGTACAAGCCTTGGTGTCAGAAAACAAATTGGGATTATATTAGAGTTTATTCTGAGGATTTGTGGATTGTGAAACAGATCTAACAATAACAGATGCTCTCACCCCACCCCAACAAAAATGTCAGGGATAAAATAAAGGCAGAGAAAAGTGCCATACAAAACCCACAAGATTTAGAGTAAGATGACTTGACATACATAGTACCGTGAACTTGGGCAAGTTACATAACCTCTCCAAGACTGATTGCAGCTACAAAATGATAGCCAGCCTCAAACTTTCAAATCACCCCCTACATTCATGACTGTTTTTTGGTCAGGAAAGCATCCAAGTACAGATGCAATATGGAGTTTAAAGTTGTTTTTCACTGGAACATCAAAAACAATCCTTAGCTATGTTGTAAAAATTAAATCTGCAATATGTTTCGGTTTCACAAGAACTAAAGGTTTACAAAGACAATTGAGGAATAGGGTGATAGGGTCCTGACAAATGTCAGGAAAGAACTGAAGGGAAGAATTGCCTTTTGTATTTTTTCTATTTTTACATGAATGAAACCAAGATAGTGATTATTGACTAGAGGAGATAATCTAACTCCAGGTAGTGATAAATAATATCACCAATAAACAATTTTTTATTGTTCACAGGGCTCTAAGTGCTGAATGGAGAATGACAAAGAAGAGGGACAGTAAATGATTTATAATGACATGTGACCTATCAGGACTCAGAAATTTAGAAATTTCACTCTGGTCGAAACGTCGATCATTCCCTGCCTGCCAGAGTCTTCTCAGAGACCTGCATGCCTGCGGACTGTATGGGCCTTCCTTGGATAGCAGGAGCCCTGCTCTGCTCTCTGGGCAGCTAGTGTGACCAGGGACAGACACATGGCTAAAACTGAGTCAGTCGTATTCTCAGAGACATGGAGACTGAATTGGACAGTGTTGGCATTGAAGATGCAAGGTCATGAAAAGTTGTTGCTGGAATCTGCAGCATGGCAACCCAAAGCCATGTGCAAGCCAGTGTTATGGGGAAAAATAAAACAAAAACCTTGCAGAGATGCAGAATAACTGTTCTAGAGAGAGAAGAATGAAGTAGATGTGAAATAAGGAGAAGAAAGACCAGGAGAACAAGCCAGTAGAGGAAGAGAGGGAGACAGAGACTAAGAGAAGCTGTCTGAGCATAAATACTTTCTTCAGTTGGTTTCTGTATATCTTAAAATAAATCCTCTTCCCTTTAATTGTGCTCACTCCAGTGTATTTTGATTCCCCAGAACCAGAGGATCTCTCAGTAAGACATTTACTGATTGAACTAGGGCCAGAAATAAAAAAGGAAACAAAAAGTCTTCTGAAATGTCAAATTTTATTTCTAAAATACTATATACTAAAGCTCAAGTGACACTAAGTCTTTCATTGCCTATTTACTTTTTTTTTACTAACAGTCTTATTGAGATATTAATTTACATACTACAAAATTCACCCTTCCCTCATTGCCTATTTAGTTGTTTTTTTTTTAATTCCATCAAGCTACTGGATCTAGTTTCCAAGTTTTCAAGTAGCCTATTAACAAAGAGAAAATGGTTAGTAGAAGCAAGCACACTGCAGCAATAAAAAGTGACAGTTGACAGCCTAGCAGCAAGGAGGAGACAGAAAAACTATAAACAGGAGCACAATAATTCCAAAGGGGGAAAAAAAAGAACAATCTGGAGCCATTTAGAGTGTATTTGTTAGGCTCTTTTGGTTCCGAGGAACTGCTCGAGTTAACAGCTAGTATTAAGGGAAGGAGTTAGTATAAGGAAAAAAGAAAACAAGAATCTCAGCTCCACAGGGTCTCATGGGAACACAAGAAAGGTCAAATCACCAAACCTCTGGAAGAACAGGAGCTGCAGTGGAGCCAGACCTCAAGAAGGCTGGAACAGTACATCATCAAGAATCCAAGGTTACCCTAGGACTTCAGCCTCTGGATTCGTGGATCGTCGCCTCAGTGATAGGTTACTTGTATGACTCTGCTGTCCCCTTCCTCTGCCCTTGTGCCTTTTGGTTTCTCTACTTGCTCCTAATTGGTTTCCTCGTTCTCTCTTTGGAATTTGTAAACTGGCAGCCATGGCCTGTTTCGGCCTGTAGGCTCGTTTTGTTTGGCAGGCATGGTGCTGTAACGTTGTTTAGAATTCCAAAGCCTTCCACCCAGGCAGGAACTGGCCAGTCTCCAGAATCTTTCCCATGCCCCATTACCTTAACATGGCTCTCTTTGCCCATTAACATTGTATGCCTGCCTGCTGAAGGTATTTGATTTTGTGATCCCTGCTCTCTATCTCTTTTCTGCGTCATAGCTTTTACTTATCAAAATATCTGCTTCCGTATAACTTCTGCTTATTCTACCCCATGGCTTCTCTCTATATGTATTTTTAAAAAATTATTAATTTTATTTACAAACACTCCCTATCTACCAAGCACACACTCCCCACCCCACTCCCCGCCTCCCTCCCCTGGTAACCTCTAATCTACTTACTGTTTCTGCAAATTTGCTATTTCTAGACATTTCTTATAAGGGACATCATACAGTATTTGTCCATCATGCAATATTTGTATTGCTTATTTCACTGAACATAATGGTTTCAAGGTTCTTCCATGTTGCAGCATGTCTCAGAACTTCATTCTTTCTTATGGCTGAAAAATACTCTGTTGTGCATATGTACCATATTTTGTCTATCCATTCATATGTTGATGGATCTATATATCCTTTTAGCTCCTACTGCTAACCAGTAATTCCGAGTTCAAATGACCCAAAGGGAAAAGCTGGACCATGTTGCCCATTTTGGGCTAAACTTTTCTCACTTTTCATATTGTGGGCTGCTGGCCGGCCAATAGTAAGGCTGCTTCAGGTCAGGTATCCACTCTTTTGTCTTATCTGTGGCTGAAGAGCTGCAAGGCCATTAGAACAGGGCACAGCTGTGGGGCTGACATCTCAGCAGAGACTTACCTTTGGAGGGGGGTGAAGGGAAGGTAACCACCATAATTGTCCAGTGCAATGGGTAAGAAATGTAGAAATAGGACTCCACAAACTTTCAAAAGCCTGAGAGAATTAGGCTTCATCCAGCCCCACCTTTCTCCAATAATTAATGTCTGTGATGCTAACATTGAATCTTTAAGAAAAGGTTAACTTTTGTTGTGTCTTCTCTTTAAGAGAGCAGTGAGGTACATAGTATAATTTGGAATGATTTCTATCAAAAATTATAAAAGTAAAAATCATGGAGCTATTTAATGTGGATGCAGATATTTGGGAAACCTTGGATACAAAAATTAAAAATCTCATTCTTCTTCAAAATAAGAACTAGTCCTAGAACGCTGTTAAGAACAGAAGCTCTGAAAGTTTTCTAATCTTGACACTGCCACTTACCAGCCAGCAAATCCTTTAGTAATCAGTGCCTCAATTCCTCATCTATAAAATGAGAATGATAACAGCCTTATCTCCTATACTGCTCAGATTAAATAAGACAATCCACAGAATACATTTAGAATGGGCCCTGGCATATAGTAAATGCTAAAATTTGTTTATTATTATTATTGCTGCTGCTGTTGTTATTATATAAATAAGGGAACTTGTACTAATACTTTAGCAGAATTTTATAATGGTCGATAATACTTGAGATTTTCCTATTTCTACATATGTATTTTCTTCTCTTTGACATTGAGTACTAACTTGGTCATACAAATTGTGTATTGCCTTTCCATATAAAACAAACTCCTTTAATCAGATTTCTTTACTGTATTAACAACAGTGTTTTGTTTGGTGGGATTTAAACTTATTTTAACCCTGGTGCTGGCCTGTCTATCCTGCCTAGACTGAAAAGCAACCCATGCAGGGCAATCTTCAGAGCAGGTTCCAAAGCAGACAGTTGTCAATTTAAAAGTAAACATCTTTGAAAAACAACAAAGGCTACACTTGATGCCAAAGGACTTATCTAAAGACAGTCATTTGTGGAATCTCTGGGTTCTAGGATGACTTCCTGCCTGGAAACGAGACAGGAAAGTGTTGGAATGGGTGCACAACAAAAGAGCTGGGGCCTGAAACGAGTGGATCTCAGCTAATGAAACTGTAAGGGTCACCTAGGGAGTTTTAGAAAGCACACCAACACGGGTCCCTGCCTAGACCAACTAAATTCTAAAACATGGAAGTGGGGTGGGGGAGGAAGAGGCAAGCAGCAGTGTATTTTAAAGCACCCCAAATGCTCGTACTGTGCAGCTAGGATTGAGAACCTCACGGTTCTCGGGCTTCCTCTACTTTGCTTTTGCCATTGCACAGGGCCTCCTCAGAAGAGAGGCTATAGACAATAGCAGAGCATAGGGGAGAAGAAGGCAGTTGTCCAAGAATCTTGTCAGATAGCAGCATCCTCGTCAGAAGTTTACCAAGACATGCTCTCTGCCCAGCACCATGTGGAAACTGAGTTGGAGGAGAAAAACAATATTTAACTAATATGATTAATGTTGCTTGACTTCACTGAGCTTTCAAAACAGTTGGGGAGTCAAAATTAGCACACAAGAAATGGTGACAGAGCCATGGAGCATTACGTTGTGGTCACTATTAAAAGGACTTGCTCTGGGAGTTCAGCCAAAGACGAGGCAAGGGTTGACAAGGAAGAGATGGAACCTCCCAAGGATGGGTAAGATTTGGGCACGAAGGGAGCTTGAGGGAGGGCATTACAGCACAGTGAACAGAGTGCACAAAGTCAAAGGGGGTAGGAGAGGGTATGGTGTGGGCACAGGGACAATAGTGAGTGGAGAATGTCTGCTGGGGAGCAGTAGGAAATAAACTTGGATACATTAAGTAGACTGGGGCCAAATTCTAGAGGGATGTTATACTAGACGGAGTAACTTAAACATCATGCAGTAGGGGATAGAAAACCATTGTGGGGTCTTGAGTAAAGATAGACAATATTTTTTAGTTTTATAATAGAATATTAGAGGAGACCAGAGGCAGGAAGACGAGGTAACAGATTGCTATAATAATCCCAATATGACAAAAAAAGAGAAAGCTTGCATGGTCACAGTAGAAATAAGAAGGAAAAGGCTGAATCCTAGAAATGGGTTTGCATTACTTTTTTGTGTTTTATTGTGATTTTTAATTTTTTTCAGACCATACAATACATGGACATTATAAAATTCAAGAAAATCACAGAAAAGTAAAAAAGCAGAAAAAATCACATATAATCTCTCCAAACAAATAACCATTGTTAACATTTTGGTATATTTCTCTTCAGTTTTTAACATATTTAGTGTATCGTGATCTCACTGTAAAAGCAGTTTTGTATCCTGCCTTTCATTTAATATAATAGTATGTGCATTTCCCATGTCATTAATAGCTTTAAACATTATTTTTGTAGCTGTATGACATTCCTTGGTATAGATGTACTGTAATTTACTTGTAGGACAACTTGCTTCCAATTTCAAATTGCTTCCAATTTTTCCACTGCTAAAAGCAGTGCTGTGTAGAAGAACATCTCTGTGAATTAATCTTTGTTTGTCTTGATGGTTATATCCATAAGATACATTTCTAGATATGCCATGACTGAATAAAAATAAAAATGCTTAAAGCTCTTGCTGCTTATTGAGAAATTGCTTTCCAAAAGTACTGACCCAATCTGCACTCCTGCCAACAGAGTATAACAATGCCGGTTTCACTCTACTTATCTTTGCTAATTGGTTAGAGTGAAAAATGAAATCTAATTTGTATTTATTTGATTATTTGTGAGGTTGAACTCTTTACACACTTATTAGCTCTGTGTACTGCCTCATTTACAAATTGTCTATTCGTTTTCATTTTACATCATAGAAATAGTTAAGAAAGAGCAAGTTTTAAGACTTAGCAGTATATTGAACATGAAAAAATAGCAACCTAGAAAAATAATTTCAATGCATAGGGTAGAAAAGAGGCTAATTTCCATAATATATAAAAAGTTTATAACAAATTGAACATGAAAAAATAGCAACCTAGAAAAATAATTTCAATGCATAGGGTAGAAAAGAGGCTAATTTCCATAATATATAAAAAGTTTATAACAACCAAGAAAAGGCCAACAACCTAGTAGAAAAGTGGACAAAAGACATGAACAAATAGTTCTGGAAAAGGAAATACAAATGGATTTTAAACATATGAAAAGATGCTCAGCCTCATACACAATAAAAGTTAGAAGTGAAAACTAAAATGATATAGCATTTTTTACCCCACAGATTAGCAAAGACCCAAAAGTTCAACAATACATGTTGTCAAGGAGGATACTGGAAAACAGGCACTCACACATTGTTGATAAAACTGTTAATTTATGTAACTTTGGAGGATAATTGGACAATAGCTATTAGTGTGGAAAAAGGCATGTTCTTTGATCTAACGATTTGATTTCCAGGAATTTATCCTACAGATAATTACCAGTGTGTGTGAAATAATAGATAACCCTGATATTCACTGCAAATTTGTTCATGGGAGCACAATATTGGAAACAACCTAATGTATACCATTAAGAGATTAAGTAATTAATTTATGGTGTATCTAAACAGTTGAATATTATGAAGTCATTAAAAAGAACAGGATGGTTTTTAGGTACTGATACAGTATTTCTCCAAGGTGTATTGTTGAGTGAAAAAGCAAGGTGCAAAGTTTAGCACTGTGAAAAAGGGGAGAGAGGATTAGGTACATTCGTTTGTATGCACACCAACTTGTTTTGGATCAATACATAAGAAATTGATAGTAATAGTTGCCTCTTGGGGGATTGGGAATAGAAGGCTGGGGACTGAGGGACAGAGGTAAAAAAGACAAGAACTGTACCCTTTTGTTTCTTTTGAATGTTGTACCATTTATCTGTTTAATCTATTCAAAATAATATGTCTTACCTTGTAAGGACTCACAGTGGGAAAACGTACCGTAAGGGTATGATGACAGCTTTTCTCAATTTGTATTCTCTACAAATTGTGATTTTGGAATAAACCTGCATCAGTCAGCATTCTCCCCAGACTGTAAGCCCAAGGGTGGTAGTGGCTGTGAGTATCATCTTCGCCACCGAATCTCCATTAGATAGCCTATATGAGAGGTACTGAATAAACGTGTCTTAAAGGGCTGACTACCAGAATTCTAACCTAAGGAATAGAAAAATGGACAAGATACAGAGAGAATTAGACAGAGCAATGTGAAAGGTAGACTTAGAGACAAAAGCGTTTAGGAGAGAAAAAATTTCTTGCAAAAATGTTGCAAGGGAGTCAGACTTTGGAAGGATGGGCTCAGAGCTGTGACTCAGACTGCCCCTTTGGCACTAGTGCTGTGTGTCTATAATGAAAGTGTCAAGAGGGTTGTAGAGAGAGAGCATAGCTGGAGAGGTGAGCAGGGGCGAAATTTTGGTTGGCCTAAGAAGCCATGTAAAGGAGTCAAGCAGTAAGGAGGAGAGAAGCTAGAAAGAAACTGAAAGGACAAACGTATTGCTTAGACTAGTTTAGCTTCAAGTGACAGAGACCTAAAGCAATGAGGCATTGTATTGGCTTGTGTAACTGGAAAGTCCAGAGATACAACAATATAATCAGGATATTCTTTCTCACTCTCTCCATGCCCCCACCCACTTTTCTGTGTTGTCCTCATTCTCTTGCAGACTCTTTCCACATCTTGGCCTCTGGCAACTCCAGCCTTATTATTACCAAATAAGCTGCCCCAGCAGTTTCTAATAGCTCTAATAAAAATCCTAGGACTAATTCTTATTGGACAACTTGGACCTCATGCCCATCCCTGAACCAATCACTGTGCCAAGCACTAGCAGGCTGGGCCAAGGTCACATGATCATCCCTAAAGGTGGAATTAACACCACTTGCATCGTATGACCCAAGAATGAGGGAGGGTTGGTTCCCAAAGAAATGAGGGTGCTGTTCCCCAAAACAAGGATGCTGAAAAGATATACATAATTACAGTCCACCATAAGCAAAAAGATCAAATGAAAACTGTTCATTTCTTTAAGAATAAAAATTGGACAAAAACTTTTGGAGAAATAAGATACTAGAGAAGGTGGGAGAGATTGTGGGAGCAAGCTCTGGACGAAATGGGAAGGGATGGTGTTCAGATAGAAGCATTGGTTATAGAGAATAATTATGGACTCTAAGGGCTGGGAAGAATCTTGCAGGGCCATTTAATACAATTTCCCCACCTCTCCTACACACCCCCTGCCCTACCCCCATCACACACACAGACAAATTAGGATCCCTCACATGGCCATTCTAACTCTACTTGAACATATTCAGTAATGGTGGTTCATGATTTTGGAAAGTATTTAATTCTACTATCATATAGCTCTGATTCTTAAAAATGTGTGCTTTTCATTGAGCCAAAGTCTAATTCTCAGTTTGCCTCCTGGATTAACAAACATAAGGCTACTTTTTTCATCAGACAATCCTTTCAGCTTTGGAAAACCCTTACATTCCTGTCTCAGTCTTCTCTCTTTCAGCCTGTTCTTTTGACCACACATCAAGTGACATGGTTTCCAGATTTTTCCTCAGCCCAGTTAGTCTTTCTCTGGATCCTTGCTGGTTTGTATGTTCTCTCTTAAAACATGGTGTTTAAAATGGGGCCTGACCACTGCTGAGTTCAGTGGGCCCATCGCCTCCCTTTCTCTGGATGCTATACTTTGTTAATACAATTTAAGATTTCATTGGCTTTTTAGTAATGCTGTATCATACTTCACTCATTTTGAATTTGTAACCAAGAAAAATCCCCACGTCTCTCTTCTCATGAATGGCTGCCAAGTCATACCTTTTGTAATTATGCAAGTGGTATTTTTTTTGAGCCAAAAGAATAGAACTTCCTAGTTTTTTCTTTTTAAATCTCGTTTCTTTCAGACTCCATCCTGTTACTTGCCCTGCCAAAATGTGACCTTTATAATTAGGTGGGATAAAGCCTGTAGACCGTGCTGCAAAAGGAACCGTCTAGTAGTCTATTAATTCAACTGGTCTTTTGGTTTATGTGTCTATGAACTCTCATGCCTGATTCCTAAATAATCTGGTTTCTTTTCCTTGGTAATGCCTTGGTCACGTGTTGCTCCACTAACAAGTGGGCAGCCTTTCTAGCAGTAGTTGATGTGTGTGCATGTGTATCAGATGATGAGCTTTGACCTATGGCTTCTAATGATTCAGGTCAGTCGCTATCAACCTTTGCCCCCACTTTAGCTTTGTGCCAGTTGTTCTGAATGAATGTACGCTTTGGTGCCTGTAAGCTGTTCAACCTCTTTCCCATGGCCATTCAGAGGGTAACAACCAGGATAGCCCTAGAGGAATTTAGAATTAGTCATAGCTGGCCTGAACTTTACAGCAGAACTGTCAGAGTCCTAACTAACCAGCACCATGTAACCAAAGTGTCTGATGAGCCTTCAACCCACATCCCAGATTCCTTAATGGGAAAAGAACCCCCTGTACTCTAGCTGTGTCACTGGGTACCTCAATTCCTTTACGATCACCTCGCCTGGTTCATAGGAGACTGTTTTCATGGGGCTATGCACCTGCTGTGATCTAAAAATTTGAACACCCCCTTGATATCTTAAGATGCTAGAAACCCTCTCCTACAACCTGTTCCAGGACCCTTTTACTTTCGACAGCTGACATCTCGACAGGGGCTAGCTCCTTCTACTGCTCTCTTAACCCCCAAATTGCTTGAGCCTGCCTCCACTCCCAAAGGTCCTAAGTTTCTTGAGGCTCTGGGAAAATGCCTCTTACAATCATTAAAGAAAATGCACAACAGGGATACTGAGAGTGTGGGAGAAGGTGGGGTCAAAAGTGGAGCCTCTTCTCTGACCCAAAGAAAGGGAAGTACATTTTGCCAGGATGAGATACCAACTGCCCTTTCATTCCAACTCCTGTAATGCATACATTCACAAATGAAGGCAGCCATTCTTTAAAAAGGACTGAGGTCTCAGGCTTTCATTATGGTACAGGACCCATAACTCAAACATTTGTAGGGCCTACATGTGTGCACAGGATCCATTTTTCAGTCTTCTCACATTTCTACAATAGGTCATTTTCCATGTGTGTCAACAGCAAGAAAGAGATGATGTATTTGTGCTTCTTGCTTAGATATTCTGAGTCCCTGAATAAAAAATGCTGGCTTAAAGAGCAACAAGGAAGAAAAACCATCAGTGATGCTCTCATTACCTTTTCAAACTTGTTTGTGTGATGTCCTTTCTGTGTTATTTCAAAAAGAGGAACCAGATGTTTTCCTAAGGGGAAATTTCTAACGCCATCTTTCCGAAAAATAATACACTGGAATTGAGGGACCATCCGCTCAGGATTTGCCAGGTTATGACCACAATAAAGTGAAGGATGACATCACCTATAGGAGACAGCTTCACAGGAATTATTCAAGTAAATGGTGTAGAAGTAGTAGTTGCTCAATATAATAAGAAACTTCACAAAAATTCCTATATATGAGCACAATTTTCCTTACCAAAAATGAAAATACTTTTTCTTTGTATTTGTTATTCAGGCTAAGATTAAAAACTAAAAAATCAAATCTAGATATGTGGGACTTTTCATAGCAAAATAGAAAGTACCTGGAAGGCAATCCAAATAAAATCATTTAAAAAGAAATAATGCCTGACATCTCTGATGAGGAATTTTTCATCAGAATGCTTAGACCTGCTCCAGGAATGTCAATCCACTGTTCTTATGCTGATTATTTTGGGACAGAACACAAATTTCAAAGGGAAAATATATAAGATACTAACTCAAAGAAACTCTGCCAATTCTGAATTTGAAGATATTTAAAAATATTCTCAGCATTTATTTTATCACAGAAACAGTCAAAATACAGCTTTGTGTTTAACACTGACTGTTTTAAGGGTTTACGATAAACATTACTCATTTCAGAATTTAAAAATATATTGAGAACCATAAGGAGTAAGGTCTTGGAAGAAGGAAGAGGGAAATGCCTCATGGGAAGAAAATAAAGATTGGCTCTTCCTCTGAGACAGGAGGAAAGGCAGAGAAACTTGAAGAGTGAGATAAGATTGAGAGAGGGAAGATAAGGTTGTGAATGCTTCCCCAAAGGCCTTGGTAAGGCAGGAAGGAGGGCCACTTCTATTTCCCTCACTAGACTGCAAGATCTATGAGGGCAGGCACTGGGTTGTTTAGTTGCCTACAACAGTGCTTAGTACGAGCACAGCACATGAATATTGTGATAGTCAATTAGTATTTTGAGTATAACTCATTGAATAAAATGAATGGAAAACTGTGGACGTTAGGAACATAAAAGTGTAAAATGCTAGGAATAGCTATAGTAGGAATTATGCTCTAGAATCAAGAGTTGAATAATGAGGTTGCTAATCAGGTTAAATGGCATGTATTTAAAGTGAATTTGAATCAGCATTTTTCTGAAGTCCAGATGCAAGAACAGAAAAAGCTGACAGACGGGTATTGGCATGGCCAGCAGAATGGAAGGGAAATGGGTAAAGAAAGTCTAGTATCAATGTGAGGGTGACAGAGGCCAGACTAAATGGGGCCAGGGTAGAGATAGACTGAAAGCAGCCAATAAATTGTCAAGGTCACCAGATTGCAAGTACTTCTCAGGGCTTTAGGCAAAGAGCCCCTTTAAACACCAGTGTAGCATATTCCTTTGTACCAGGCTAAGTGTCTATGCTGGTTTGAAACTGTTATGGACCCCAGAGGAGACATGATCTTTTAATCCAGTCTTGTTGGGTGGAATCCTTTGATTGAGTGTTTCCATGGAGATGTGACTCACCCAACTATGGGTGAGACCTTTGATTAAATTATTTCCATGGAGTTGTGACCCTGTCCATTCAGGGTGGGTCTTGATTAGTTCACTTGGTGTACTTAAGAGAGCTTAAGAGCCGACACAGATGCTGATGCAGACAGAAGGACATTTAGAGATGCTAAGCTAAGAGATGAAGCCCAGAGTTTGCCCTGGAGAAGCTAAGAGAGGATCCCCAGATGCTTAGAGAGAAACTCCCTGGGAGAAAGAAGCAAGGACGCACAGGAGCCGAGAGACAGGAGGGAAGACAAAAGCCCAGGGACATTTTGGAGAAAGCCATTTTGAAACACAACCAGGGAACAAAGGACCAACAGATGTACCCATGGGCCTTCCCAGATGACAGAGGTTCTGGGCACTATCGGCCGTTCTTTAGTGAAGATATCCTCTTGTTGATGCGTTGGTATGGACACTTTTATGACCTTAGAACTGTAAATTTGTAACCTAATAAACCCCCTTTATAAAAGCCAATCCATTTCTGGTACTTTGCATAATGGCAGCTCTAGCAAACCAGAACAGAATCTAATTCAAATTTTTACTCTAAATTCTGTTAATTCATACACTGTGCCTGATTTGTTCTGTTGTGGTCTAGTTTGTTAATTAAATGAATAAAAAAGGAAGGAGAGAAGGAATTAAATTAAAGATATGAATGATGTGTTATATCTATTATTATGACTTATTCAGATTTTGCTGTATGTATAAACATACACAAATGTGGATGTGTGTGTGTGTGTGTATATAACACAAACTCAGACATAAATATATATCCTAACCCTAAACACCCCCAGATATTTTCTGCAATATTGGGATTGATAACAATGATTAGAAAATCTGTTAGTTGAGTTGTGTTCTACCTTCTGTGTTGTGGGATGGTGCCAAGTTCCAGTAATTATAGGGCCAGTCTATAGACTGGCCAAGGACCTAGGGGGCTGGCTGGGGGTTTTGAGCTGCTCAGGGCAGAGAACCAGAACCAAATCACATGGTTGGAGATAAAGACGAGAGACTCTTTCCAGAGGTCAGTTTCTGAAAGGATAGGGTCTAGAGAGGACAGTTTGACCAGGGTCAGAGGCCAAGAGACTGGCCAGGTCAAACAGAGGGACAGATTAGGAGGCACCATGTAGGCAAGTCCAGATTAATTTTCTAGAATTACTATGTGTTTGCCTCTTTGGAAGACCCAACAGTCAAACTTTCTGCTGAGACCCTTTAGCCTTTTTAGTTCTCTGTCTTCATTACCAAAAATGTTTCCCCTTCTAGAATTTATTTAAAAAATGAAGCCTTTGAATTAATTTTCCTATCACCTCTTGTTGAAATGTCTTGTTATAAAGGTTTGTTTATTTCATTTGTTTTAATTTTTTTTCACGCAGTTCTGTTTATTTTGCAAATATACCCATATATTTAGGTTTCTTCACTTGTGAAAAATCAATGCAAAGATACATTAGAAGCCAATTAAAACAATGACTCATTGCTAGATGGAGGTGAGATGGGAGTGGGGCTTGGAGGTGAATGAGAATAAAAGGAACTTCTACTCTCCTCCAGATTTTCTAAGCTTTCAAAATATAATATTTTAAGGAAATCCATTGTTCATTTTAAAGAAAAACAAAAATTCCATACTCCTTTTCCTCTTAGGCCTGTAATTCAGTTAAATGTTAAGGTGGAAACAAAAGAAATATCTCTTTGTGATTGATCATCTACTTCAGTCATCCCAGTCCTTGAATTTGATTGTGTTGCAGGTTTATACTTCTAAAAATAGATTGTTTCAAGTATTGCTTCTAAATCCCAAAATGGTTGCTACTAAATTATTCCTCTTTTATCCAACATTGAAACAAGGAGAAGATAATTTAAAAGAGTCCATGTAACATTGTACATAATCTAGATTGGACACCTTCCTCTTCCTGGTAAGAAATAGATTTTAGTAGCAGCTTTACTGTGTGAGAATTGTTATTTGAACAGAGCCGTATCAAAATCATAGAACTATAGTAATTGTTAAGATTTTCCCTCATGTCCTTGGGATATATTGTACAAAGTTTGCTTTAATCACAAGATGTGAAACCCCCAGAAACAATTCAAAATTGAGTACAGATGTTTGGCCCTGAAACTTCAGTTATTTTTCTCCCTTGCTTAGATATCCAACTATTTTAAAATCTTATTTTCTTTAATCGTTGATAGGAATGTTGGCTTGGCACAGTCATTTTAGCTCCAACCTTGTGATGTGTTTTTGAAAACTCCCAAGTATGAATTTCAACAAGTTAACATAGAGGTCCTAAATTCTTCCATTTAGTCCTAAATTTATCAGTGGATGTTTTCATGGTATTACATGTCATCTCTTATCTTTTTTTTTTCAAATTTTTATTTTGAAATTAATTTCAAACTTCCAGGACAGTTGCAAAATAATACAAAACCCAAACAGAGAACTCCAACATACCCCTACTCACACACCCACATCCACCAACTTTTAACATTTTGCCTTATTGCCTTATCAGTCTATCTCTCTATCCATCCATCTCTCCCTCTCTTTATCATCTGATGGTCTATATCTATCTATCTATCTATCCATCTATCTTCCTATCAATCATCTATCTATTTTCTAAACCTCTGAGAATAGGTCGTATATGTTTTGTTCTTTGAATGCTTAATACTTTCATGTACACTTCCTAAGAACAAGGATATTTACTTATGTTACCATCTTAAGGACAGTTATCAAATTCAAGAAATTTAACATCGCTATAAAGATAACAGTCTATATTCCAATTTTTCATATCTCCAAAGGACATTTCAAAATGTCCTTTTGGGCTTTTTTTCCTCTATTATTATCTTGTCTATCTTTTGGTTTCATACAGACTTTCAATGAGCCAATTTGGGTTCTGACCACATTTGCTAGGAAATAGCTGTTTAAATATGTCTTCCCCTAACACATTTCTGATGGGATTCCCCTGGCAAAGGTAGATGGGATTTTTTTTTTTTAATTGGAGCCATACTAGAAACAGAATTGCCTCTGGTAATTGCTGATGCAGTTTCCCAGCTAGCATACATGGAGATAAGGTGACAATTCCATTGAACAGAATAGATGGCAGAGAAGAAGGGTGAAAGATTGCCACCCTACAAGAACAGACTATCCAGCTCCAGCACAGATTAGTTTATATTTAGTTGCTTTTCCCTGCTGTTTTCTCTCTGCTTAAAGCCCTTGTATATTCTTACTGTTTCAGGGCTGAGATTCTGCCAAAAATATTAAAGGCTAACACAATGCAAAAGCAAAAGGGAAATATGAAGATTAAACTTCCAAAAATGTTATTACTGGGAGGAATCAAATTTTCTTTCTTCCCTAAAATTCTATCTTTCTATGATACACTATCTTCAAATAAAAGTCACTGAATCCAATACCCACCCATCTTAAAATAACACTGTTGATAGCAGCTAATATTTACTTAGCTATTACTATTTGTCAGGCAGTGTGGTAAATGCTTTACATTTATCGTTTCTTTTAAGCCTCATAGAAACCCTGTGAAAGAGATACTTTTATTATTGTCATTATAAAGGTGAGGAAACAGGCCAGAAAGTATCCTGATACATTGGCATTTACCTCCCTGTATTAATAATATTGGATCTTTTACTGGAAGGGTTCTGGAAATCCAAATGCGTACAGGTATATCTTTCAACCAGTGAATATTAACATCCACAAGTATAATTGAACAGAAGGGGAGGGACACAAGAGGAATTAGAGTATTTTTGAAGTTTTAAAAGGTTTTCTTCAGTAATTCTGCTTCTAGGTATTTACCCTAGAGAAACTTTTCCACATGTGCCCAAAGAGATGTGTATTAAGAATAGTCACTTGCATATTGTTTATGCTTCAACATGGGAATGTATGAGTAAATTGTACTATACTCATAAAAGAGAATATTATATAGCCGTTAAAATCAATGAACTAGATTTCTATGTATCAATATGGATGTATCCTGAAAACAATGTTGAGTAAAAAATAAAAAAAAAGCCTTACAATGATGCATTTGGAACAATATAATTTCTTTAAAAGGTTTGTTTAGTAAAAACAGAAGACAACAGAGTATGTTGTTTGTGAATATGCACTTATTTATAAAAATATAAAAATATCAACAAGGAAGGTAAAACTTTCATGTTAATAGTTACCTTTGGGGAGGAAGGGAAGGAGGCAGAATACAAAGTACTAGTCTTCAACTGTATTTATAATGTCTCATTTCTTTTGCTTTAAAAAATGATACAAATATGAGGAAACCTTAACATTTATTCTTTTAGGGGATATGTGGTTTGTCATCTTATTCTCTGAAAGTTTTTGAATTTTAAAAAATACTTCCATTCTAAGAAAAATGAAAGAATATGTATATTCACACTGGGAAAGAGTAGCAATCACTATATAGAGCATGGTCTCAATGATTTTAGTTTAAAAGTTTTTTGAAGTAGGTATAAGCAGATACCCAACTTATCCATAAAATAACTGAGTAAACACCCATAGAATATCCAGCTTTGAGTCATATAAATTCAGTGTGTTCTCCAAAATAAACTAGTTATAAAACATATTCCTCAGTCACTTGAATAAGGTGAATTTCTTTAATGCAGTTTTAAGTTAGCTGCAAACCACAGGGTGCTGGTCCCCAGACTCTTACAGTCGCCTGGAGACTGTTACAGGCCACATGCTTCTGGAAGGATCCCTCCCTGTGGTCATCATCCTCTGGACTGCACATTCCCAAATGGATTCCTTAACTCCTTCCTGTTCCTTCCTCTCCAGAAGCACAGGATTTCATTGGAATGGTGAACACCCTTGAATGCTATCTAATTGGGCTCTGTCGTTCCAGTAGTGAGTGTTCTTCATTACATTATTTGGTGTCATGGTGCTGGGTCATATCTGAAAATGTTTCTGCTTGAAAATGAGTATAATCTCTTGTTTGTTTGCTTTTGTTTGGAATCTTCTTACATTCCAGATAATAATGTAGTTGAGGAATGATAAAGCCAGCATTACTTACAGTGCTATTCATTTGTTGTTAAGATTATGTTTTATCTGTGAGGAAATTATTATTAGCATACATTTAAATATAATCTCTTTCAGTTATATAGCTAGCAATTAGCAATTAGTACCGGTTTGTTTGGGGGCATGCGTTCATATACATTTTTGTTTTATACTGCCTTGTTCCAAAAAGGATAAAAGATGGCTTACAGATACATATAATATACCACCTGAAAAACTAAATTTGAAGTTAGTGAAGAAATGGAAACAGAGAAAATAAGCTAGGAGTGCGTTAATTACCTCAGGTGCATCCTGTTAATCTTATAGACTGGCAGAAGGAGGCCACATACAGGGAGGGCTGTCAGCTTCCTCACAGTCAAGGGAAATACTGTCAGCTCCACAATTAGGTATCCAGAAGACAAAAAACAAATGGGGTAATAAACAAGGGAAATGCAATTACACCAGGTGCTAAAACCAAAGAAGTGTTTTCCAGATATTGTCAGAGAGGGTAAATATAGCCATAGGTTTCATGGAGCTTTCTTCTAAATCCCTTAATGTAGACCCAGTATTGTTCCAAAATGAGTCCTTTAAAGGAAATCTGAGGGGAGACAGGAGCCATGGCAGGGAATGGGGGTTCGGGGAGGGCAAGAAAGGGGTGGTCTAGGCACAATCTAGGAGCTAAAACCTTGCAAAGCTGGCCTTGATAAGAAGCTCATTACCAGATGACTATATAATTTGTTTTTTTAAACCAGGACTCGGGGAGTGAAAGGGAGTCTTATTAATAATTAAGCCCATATAACAGGCCTAAGTCAGGATGGTCTCCAGCAAACTGGGTTATATGACCACCCTAAGTCATTGCTCATCACCCACTGACATTCTGCTCAGTGCAACCCGCCACCGTGGACCTAGTGAGACAAACTCAGCCCGTCCAACAGGAAGGGGGACCAACTGCTTCTGGTTACAGGGGACTCTGTGGGTTTCTGGCCCAAGTCACCAGTACAAGGGAGTGGCTTTGGTGGTGAGTCAAACAGGGAAGGTAATTAATTAAGAAAGACAGGAAAGCAGTGGCCTGAGGATCCGGTGTCCATCAAGAAAGGGTTAGGGGAGGTTCATTTCCAAAAATGAGTGGGAGGAGGAATAAAACAGATTGTAGGTAATGCAGTGAGTACCATGAAAGCAGAGATCCTCCCACCCCAGCATCCTGCAAAGGGTACCATGAGAGGTTTAGTGGGAAAACTGAAGTTGGGATATTGTCATAATGGCTGAAGGCCTTAAGCTGTGGTTTTTAAATCTTAGTGTGATGTGAATTACCTGGTGAGCTTGTAAACTAGATTCCAGATTGATTCTGTTTGCCTGAGATGAAACCCAGAAGTCTACAGTGTATATTCAGGAGCACGCCAAGTCATTCTGGTAAAGCTGGTTCTAGTTTATGTTTTGAGAAACACTATCCTAAAGGCTGCTTAACGGACCCTTCAGGAAGTCTAACCATCCAGGAAGAAAGAGTACCTTGGGCAGCTTGGTGAATTACGCAGTGTTAGTCTCCCCACCCCCACCCCCACCCCCCAGGGGTGGGGGGAATGATCATCTGCCTTCAGCCCACTGGAGCATTTTTCCATAGGGAAATTAGGCCCTCAACCTGAAGAGACAAAGGCCTCTCCTCCTCGGGCTCCTTATATGGCCCTAACAATTAAGAAAACCACCCAACAAAGACATGGATGACCCACATTAAAAATTCCTAGTTGGAATAACCCCCATCTTCCCATTACCTAGTAAAAACAACTACCATTTATTGATTTACTATGTGCCAAGTCCTAAGTGCCTCACACACATTCATTAATTTAATCCTCAGAACAACCCAGAGGGGTGGATACTATTATTACCCCTGCCTTACAACTGAGCACACTGAACAGGGGGCACCCTGCGCATTGTGCCTTGTGCTCATGGCAGCCCCATGCAGGGAACAACCTTTACACCTTCCACGCTGGTCTTGACATTGGGTCACAGAAGTTCAGTAACTTTCCCAAGGTCCCACAGCTAGAACCTAAGCTCTGAAACCTCGTAAATGAAAGAGGAGGGAACTGTATGAGAAGAAAGTTCTATGACCTTGCCAGGAAGGGAATGGAATCAACTTGGAAATCAGTAAATTTATTCACACAAGGACCAAATAGAGTGAGAAGCCAGGAAGTAGCACAATCCAGTGAATTGATTGTATCAATTGTCCCAAGTCTTCCTGGATGAGGCCCCAAGATTTCCCTCCATCCCAGTCATATTAAATGCCTGTGGAGCATAAAGCCCCAAGTTCCCTTTGCTGGTGCATGTCTCATCCCATCCCCCACCCCCACCCCTCCACCCCCAGTAAAACCACTTTAAGGCCAAGCTTCATTCATGCCTCTGATGTCCTCAAGTGGAATTAATGGCAATCTGTTTGGTGCTCCTGTAATACATTGTTCGTATCGTACTTTTGGCCTTTTCGTTAGAGTGATTTTTCTGTGTGTCTGTCTCCCTATCAAGCTTACAAGCCCCTTGTAGGCAGGGACAATGTTTTATCGTATTTGTGTCTTCCAGTACCTACAGAAGCCATGCCATCCACGCACAGCTTAGGCTTCTTGGCTTCCTTCCTTCCTCTCTCCTCTATGTGTTAGGCATTAAGTTCCCTGACTTCTAAGTTTAGTGGGAAAGACCTACAAATAATGATAATGCACTTCTTTGTATAGAAAATTATAGAGGTAAGCATAGAATTGCTGTGGGGCAGAGAAGGTGAGCTTAACTTGGTCTGTAAGGACCAATGAAGGTTGATAAAATGAGCTAGGCAGAGAAGGAGAAGGTAGGGGCCATTGGAAGCAGAGAAGATCGCATGTACAAAGAAAGTTAGTTTTGTATGTGTGAGAGGGAAAGAGAAAGGAGGAGAAGAGGGAGGGGAAGGAAGAAAGAAAGAGGATTTGTGGAACTGCATGTAGTTTTGTATGACTGAAGAAATTTTTGCTTGTCTATAAAACCAGTGGGAGTTGAGGGTGGGGAGTGGGAGAACACTAGTGCTGGAGCTGGACTACATCGGTGATTCAAATCCTAACTCTGTCATTTATCATCTGTGTAACTTTGGGCAAACTACTTAATCTCTCAGGCTTCAGATCTTAATTTCTTAATGGAATAATAATAGCATCTACCTTTGGGGTTCTCGTGAGAATGAAATGGCTTAATACTTTTAAAGCACTTCAAACAGTGCCTGACATGTCGGAGGTCCTCAAAGTTATTATTGTTATCCTATTTTTCTCTCTCACTCCCCATTTTTAATCCATCAGCAAGTTCTACTGATTCTACCTCTAAAACAAATAGCCAAACCATCCACTTCTGTCTCCAAAGCCTTGATCCAAAGAAGTATGATTTTTTCTTGGATTCTTGCAATAGCCTCCTAAATAGTCTCCCTGCTTTCAGTCTTGCTCTGACACAATCTGATCTCCATGTAACAGCCAGAATGATCCTTTTCAAAGGTAAATCAAGGTATCACTCCTTTCCTTAAAAATAATCTGTGTGTCATCCTACTGTTGGAAAATTACACTCCAAATGCATGCTTTCACAAACGGCACATTAGACAAGCCTTTTGTGCAAAACTTCCTGGTGGCCATAATAACACGTTGCAGCCACTGCATCCTGCCCCAATCTCCCCTTTCCCCAGCTATATACATTCCAATCCTTAAAAGGTCATATTGCTCATTACTCACTTTTCCATTGGCTCAATGCCATTCCTTCTCAGTTCCCACCTCAACAGACCCCTGGGTCCAATCATCACTTAAACCATCAGCTAAACCCCTGAACTTCTTGACCAACTGACCACCCCTGAAAGCAAAGCATAAATACAGCTCTCCTTTGTCGCCAGTGGGCTGCAGCTTTACTTCAGACCCCCACCATGCTGATGGCACCTTTCTTTCCAACCCCTACCCTGCTGCTCAAATAGAACGTTCTGCCTGAAAGTCAGTTGATTGGTCTCCATGCCCTCTATGACTGCGCCCCAAAATTTCTAACACCTACATCCTACCAACCACTTAGAATTCTCCTTGCCATGACCTAAAAGGTGATAATCTGGCTCCCTCTTCCCTCTTGCACAGCATGCTTCACTCTCTAGCTGCCTTGAGTTTGACAAGCTTTTCCTGCTAGGGCCTTTGCACCTGTTGTTCCCTCTGCCTTCCCCACTCCAAACCCCCTTCACTTGTCTGCCTCCTTTTGGTCTTGTAGAGCCCAGTTCAAATGTTACAGGAGTTGACTTTAGTTTCAGACACGAAACTAAAGTTACAGCTACCTTGGTTTCTATTATATTATCCTGGTAAAGTTTCTTTAATTTTCTTTTTTCTCTGTCCTCCCTGACTAGAATGCAAACACCAGGGGAGAAGATACCTGAGCCGTATCCCTCGTATGTAGAACAACCCACACTGAATTGATGTTGAATGAAGTGAGATGAAGGTAGGGAAATAAGGGAGAGTGCTGCCAAAAATTAAGGCACCTTGAGCTAATTTAGGCTCTTGCAATTATCCAATGAGAAATGATGAGGCCCTAGCAGTGGTTTTCAACTTTGGATGCACATTGGAATCACCTGGGGAGTTTTAAAAACTGATAACTGAGGGCCACCCTCAGAGGTTCTGATTTAATTGGTTTAATTGGTAGGTACAGCCTGGGCATCAGAATTTTTAAAAGCTCCCTAGGGGATTCTAATGTGCGGCCAAGATTGAGAACACTGCCCTAAAGGCAGAAGGGGGAGTGTAGAAGAAAGGCCTGAGTGGAGAGATATTTAGGGGTATAATAAACAGGATTTGGCAACTAGTTATAAATTGGAAATGACAAGAGGGTTCCTGGGAAGAATCACAAATTTATGGATTGGGTCTGGGTGAATGAAAGTAGCAGGCTTTGAGGAAAAGATAATAAATTCCTTTTTGGACAAGCTGAGTTTGAGGTGCCTATGGAATTCGAGTGGAGATATTCAATAGACATTTATTTCTTAATAGATTTATATTGCCCTAGTGAAGAGTGGAAATCCCTCTAATTTTCAGGAAGCAGGAAAAGGCATCTGGAAAATATGAGAATTTATTGTATAGAGTACAAGCCCATTCCCATTCTATACAGCATGACTGAGCATCTTTATTCAAACTCTTTATCCAACTAAATGCCCCAAATGTCCTGAAATGCTGTTTAACATGTTGATATATTCTCAAGAAGGATTTTGTTATGTACAAGTACTGTTCCACAAATCCATTTAATTTACCATTCTGGTACTACTGGTAGGCTTAAAGTAGCATTTAAACATATCTTAAAATCTTCCCATAAATGAAAATAAACATACTTATTATTACCTCAAGATTCAGGGTGAAGGATACTTAAAATTAAGCTGTCTAGCTTGCTTAGTTTTCTAATCTGTAAACATTTACTGTGTTACCAATGATACAAAGTACAGAGGGAAAGACTTATGGCTCCTTGGTTCCTTTCTAATTTAAATTAAACAGATACACCAAAACAAGGAATGAAAGGGTGATATATTTAGTTAAGCAACAGATGGCAAATGGACATCCTGCCCAGCATCTTTCTCATTCTGTTTCTCAGTATTCCAAGGGAGAGTGATTCTAAACGGTGAACAGAAACAAATGAGAAGGAAATGGACCAAGCCTGGACTGAGTTTCTTTATTCAGTTAAGAACTTATAGGCATACATAGGTTAAAAAATTCAGAGACGACTGGCTCAAAGGATGAGGGACAGAACAGATAAAGCTGGATTAAAGTAATCAAAAAATGCATTAGAGACCAATAAGGACTGAAAATGTGAATTCTGAACACTTAAATGGACTTTTTGAAATTAAAAAAAAAAAAAAAAAAAAAGGAGTTCTTGCTCCTAGCAGGCCCTGAGGAAGACTGAAGTCTATTAGAACCAAGTGGAGCGGAGAGAGAGCTGCGACCGTGCAGGGCCCTGCTGAAAGGGTGCTGCCACTCTCTGGGGAATGACATTTCCTTGAGAGCGAGAGTGGCAAGAATACGCTGCAACACCGGTCCTGTTCTTGGGCTGCCCATCAAGCGGGTGAACTATGAGAACAAAAAACAATAAATAATGCCGTACGAAAAACCAAGAGTCAGGGTCCCTAATACCGGCATCTTCGTTTACCTCGGGCGCAGCTCCAGCTATCCCCACTGGTCCCAGGACGAGGCGCTCTCTGAGCGAAAAAGAAGGCAGTGGGGAGACACCTGCCCCACAGCTCGGCACGCTCAAGGCGGAGTCCTGCGGGCTGGAGAGGCAGGAAGGCTACTAACTGCTCCGCTCAAGGGCGGGGCGTACGGACAGCTCCAAGGACGGCGCCGGGCAAACGAGTTCTGGGAAACGATTGTGTCCCACCGCGGCCCAGGGCAGGACCGGTGGGCGTGACGTCATGACGCACGACACGCGGTCGGCGCGCAGGGCGGGGCGAGGCGGGGCGTGGCGTGGCGGGGCAGGGGCAGGGGCGGGGGCGGGAGGAAAGAGTGGGAGGAGGAGGCGGAGACAGCCGGGCCTGAGGGAGGGGGAGAATGGCAGTTGCGGCACTGGCTCGGTGGAGCAGCAGGCGAGCCAGAATTGCAGAGGAGGAGTTCCGGAAAGCAGCCGTCCGGACCCCTCCTCTCCTTTACCCCGCCCCAGCTAAGAGGCGCTTCCACGGGTCTGGGGAGCCCTACCCCCCGTACTTAGACTTCTACCGCCGCAACCGCTGGGAGATGGGCCTGGTCGTCCGCAGCCCTGCGCCCGCCGCCGCTCGGAGGAGTTGAAGGTACGGGCGGGCACGGGAGAAGGTTGCACCCGGGCTCGGGAGGACAGGGGCGGTTCCTCTTTCCGACCCGAAGCGTCCTGGCCCGGCCGCCGCCCTTACACCCCTCTCCTGAACGGAAATGGATTCGGAAGTCCCGCGGCAAAGGCGTCCCCTCCCGTGCCCCCGTCGCGGAGCTAGGGTTGGGGCCGGTCCCGGGGGTCAGGCCTCGAGCTGGTTCCGGGTCCCCCGCCTGGCCTCGGCGCGGGCGCCCCCTTACGGGTCCGAGCGGGTCGAGGTGGAGCGTGAGATCCGCTCCGAGTCCTGTCCTCTTGGCCCGGGGAGTCTGTGGAGCGGGCGGTCGGCCGGACCGAGACGGCGCTCCCTTCGAGCACTTCCCGGGTCCGCGAAGTTGGCGAGACCTGAGGGCGGCCGCGGCGGGGAGGCGGCGGGGGTGGACCGCATTTCTTGGTGGGTGAAATCGGCTCTAACGGGACCGATTTCCGGGACTCACTGCAAATTCGGAGCCGGGGCCTTCGCTGCTTGGGGCCCTAGGGAAAGAGAGGTTTGCACCCGGGAAGGTTCATGCAGGAGAGCTACCACTCCTTTATAAACAAAATTTTTAAAAAGCAACAACACGGAAAATGGGGTAAAGTATGGGTTAATAGGGGTCTTCCGGGATTGTCGCCCTCGTGATAAACATTCAGGCTGTTCCCAGCCGACACCCAGCGAGTAATGCCACAACTTTTAATTTCCAGTATTCTCTGTCATCTGGGTTCCATTCTGTCGTTGCTTTTTTCCCATTTCCATTAATGGGAAGAAGAAAAATAAGTTTAGGGTTCATTAACCTCACGACAAGACAGTAAATAAAAGAGGGGAGAGAGTAGTTGAGGCTATCTATGGGAGAAAGAACGGTTTTAATTTTTTTCCACTGGTCCTTGAGCTTAGAAATATAGAAAGGGTGCTTTATTCTGGTTAATATTTACTACAGATGTTGCAGATTGGTGTTAGGTTGACGTTGGAAAAGACAGCGTTTGAGTGCCACGGCAATTTTCAAACCTATGTGTTGGCTGAAGTGTTGGTTTCAAACGTTAGTAAACACTGGAGGCAGAAAGCAATTCTTTTCCCTGCCCGATTGCCTTAAAATGTTTGTGATCTTAACATTTTACTTTTTTTTTTTTTTTAAGAGCATGGCTCTTTTAATTGTTTTCTGGATTCTCCCCCTCAACCCCCTTATTTTAACATAGATTCCTTGTTCCATTTGGTTATATGAATCTGTTTCATTTTCAGTTTTGCCATTAACCAGTGATCTTAATGCATGTCTTACCATTCTGTTTATAATTCAAGACATTACCATATTTGCCTGTTAATGCCTCTTTAACTCTAACTGTTTGAATTCAATTAAAAATTTAAAGATTTTGTCTATTTAGAAAATAGTGATGATCTTATGTTAACTCTTATTTTCAAATGTTCTTGCTACCTGCAATTCCATGGTGAGGATTTAGAATTAAGTCTCAAGTCAAATTATGCAAAAGAAAGAGAACCTTTTTATTTTGTAATTTAATGTTCTTCTTCTTAATGCTCTCTTTTTTATTACCATACACAATGTAATGAGTCTAAATTTCATGTGTCCATGGAAAGTATTTTAATTTTATAGCAAAGTGCCTTTCTGAGGAAAAAATTACATCTGGCAACTAGTATTAGTGTATTTTTTGCCAAAATCTTTTGCTTCCAGGACTCCAGTAAACTTTTAAAACATTCAACATTATTTTAGGAATTGAAACACAGCCCAATTCTTACTTTCCAGGGCACAGCGAATTGAAATATTGCTGTTTAATTTGGGGGTGCTTCATTTGATCATTAGAGTTTATATAAAGAACTATCCATCCATTTTACTGTCATTCAAACAGTGTCAGAATTAATTTTTAAAATTTTGGTGGGGAGTCGTGTAATTTTTGGTGCCTTTTTACTCTGTTAAATGAAACGCCATTATTTGCTACCTAACATCTGAAAGTTAGTAAGATTAGTGTTTGGTTTTAAAGGTATTTCAGCATCTTAGTGGGAAATAAATGTGGTTCCCAAATTTGAGCATAGATTAAGTCATAAAGCAATATTTTTGCAGTCATGAATGTATGGTACTTGGGGTCACTACTCTTTAAGGGATTGAAAGCATTGAAAGACACCATTGGTTCTTATGGGATTGCTAGATGGAATTAAATAAGAGTAATGATAATTTGTGGCAACTTTTTTACTTTTTAACATTTGTAAGTCTCTCTTGTATATTATGGCAGGTTCTGTCTGCTATTATCCTACCTACTTTAGATGTATCACAGAATTTCTTTGTTTTCTAATCATTTCTCCTCCCACCACCACCCACCTCATTTTGTTCTTTTTTTTTTTTTTTTTTTTAAACTGGAGGGCACTGAGGATTGAGAAATGGAGTTTTCTGAATTTCCCAAGAGGGGGAAAAAGGCAAAATATTTGTGATAACATCTGAAAGTCCCTAGTCAAGAACCGGCACCAAGTACACTGGAGATGAATTTTGTTGTATTTGCATCTGAATAGCCCACATTTCTTCTCTTTTTAGGCTATATAGGAAATCTTTAGAGAATGGTTATGTTTTTCTGATGCTACTAACAAGTGGTAATTGGTTGTAAAATGCAGGCTGGTTTTGTACAGACTAAGCTTATGCTCTTTTATCATTTGAGGCCAGGGAAAAATTAGGCCATTTGGGGCTCAAAGGCCGAAGTAAAGTTGAGTTTCTAAATTTATATTTGATTGCACATTGCATTGTATTTAGCAAACCAGCATGTTATTGCAAAGTAGTAATTTAATGATTTTCTGAAAGGACCCATGATCGTATATTGAGCACTTTAGCTTACAGGTTTTGTTTTGATTCCTATTTAGCAAAATGATAATTTGATTACTTATGGAGAATAGTCAGTATTTCCATATTTATGCTATTTTTTTCCCTCCAATTAGGAGCTAATTTTATTTTTCTTTGGCCATTAAAAAATTTTTTTTTGGTCATGTCAGTTCTTTCTTAGCTGACAGAAGATTTATAGCATCAAAACAACACGTGTGCATAACCACACTTGCACAAAGTCTGAGAGATGATATTCCTTTGCCAAACACATCTGTATTTCAGATGGTGGTACACTTCAACCAAAAAAGGTAATGAAATCATTTTGGGTGCTTAAAGCTTAGATACTTCCTTTGTTTCTTAATATTAACTGTCATGTCAGTGATGCTTTCTTGTATTAAAGTAAAAAATTATCACCTTTAGATAAAGTAGTTTTTGCTTGTGTTGCTCTCCAATTGCCAATAAAACCTGAAGAATTATTTTGTTTATTGGTAACATTTAGTATAATATTATTAGGATAATAACATTTAGGATAATAGTAAATATTGTATCACAAAAATAGATTACCATGAGTAAGAATCGACTGGTGATTTCTGCCTTGTGATTTTTAAGTCAAGATATTGGCATTTGCCAAAAGGTGAAGTATTATTTTTCCAAATTAAATTATTTTTATGTATTATAACAAATGAGATAATATATGTGAAATGTGCAGTAAAGGTATAAACTTTATGATGTCAGGAATCTTCGTTCTCTTTCTTCACTCTCATGGTCTCAGCATTTAGCATAGACCCTGACAATAATAGATGTTGAATAAATATCTGTTATCTTAGATAAAATATAATGTAAGGTATCTGTTTCATAAGTTTCTTTACAGCAGCATTGTCCAGTTGAAATATAATGTGAGTCACATAGGTAATTGAAGAGTTTTCTAGTAGCCACTTTTAAAAAGTAAAAAGAAAAAGCTGAAATTAATTTTAATAATACATTTTATTTAACCCAGCATATCCAAAATATTATCATTTAAACATGTGTTAATGAGCACCTTTATACTCTTTTTCATTCTAAATCTTTGAAATCCAGTGTTCCGGTTTGCTAGAGCTGCTGTTAGGCAAAATACCAGAAACACATTGGCTTTTGTAAAGGGATTTATTAGGTTACTAATTTACAGTTCTAAGGCCATAAAAGTTTACAAACTAAGGCATCAACAAGAGGATACCTTCACTGAAGAAAGTCCTGTGATGTCCTGAACACCTCTGTCATCTAGGAAGGCACATGACTGGCATCTGCTGGTCCTTTCCTCCCAGTTCTGGTTTCAAAATGGCTTTCTCCAAAATGTGTCTGGGCTTCCGACTCTCCTAACTTCTGTCTCTCAGCTCCTGTGCATCCTTGCTTGTTCTCCCAGAGTGTTTCTCACTAAGTGGCTGGGGGTCCTCTCTTAGCTTCTCCAGGGCAAAGTCTGGGCTTCATCTCTTAGCTTAGCATCTCCGAATGTCCTTCTGTCTGTATCTCAAAGCATCTCCAAGTGTCTGTGTCAGCTCTTGGCTTCTCCCCAGGGCAAATTTTGGATTACATATCTTAGCTTTGCTCCAAAATGTCTCTCTCAGCCTGAGCTCCTGCTCTCCATGAGCACTCTTAAAGTGCTTCAGTGAACTAATCATGGAAATGATCTAATCAAAAGGTCTCACCTATAGTTGAGTGGATCAGATCTTCATGGAAACAACCTAATCATAAGGTCCCACCCTAATCAAAGACTAATAAGTCTGCCCCCACAAGATTGCATTAAAGAACATGGCTTTTGTGAGAGACATAATAGATTCAAACCATACCCAGTGTGTATGTTATACTTAGAGGTTAATACAGTTCAGTCCATATCCAAGTGAACAGCATAGATCTAGGGGCATTTTGTATGACATATAATAGCGTCTGGAAATTTCATGTTCCTTTCCACAGAAATACTTTTCTTTGTCCTTTTGATCGTCTTCTTTGGTAGTCTTTTTCTGAGTACATGTCTTTTGAGGCCAAATAGAGAAGTGCATATATGATTTAACTGGAATTATTGAATTGAATTGAAAGTCAGGGGACCTGACTTCTCCTTTCAGTTTTACAACTCTCCAAAAATGATTTTGTGCCTCAATCTTTTTTCCTGTCTATAAAATGAGGGAGAATGTGCTGTCATCTATTTTGTTGGATTAATGTAAATTGATTGTGTCTCTGAAACACTCTGAACTGCTAGGACAAGACTGTTAAAAAGGAGAACTTGTCATTCTTAGCAACTTATTATAGCAAAGCTTAATATAAAAAACAAATAAGTTCCAATGAGACTACTACATATGGAGTTTCCTGTTGCCTTCAACAATGGCATCACTTACAATGAATAAATCAATGCAAGATGCTTTTTTAACATACATAATCAGGACAGTTGACTAGATTGGCTTGAGCATCAGATAGTAAACCTCTGATATCTTTAAATACTGCATGTACTAATCTGACATTTAGGTTTTGTTTGTATGAATAACTGGGACTTCTCATAGAAATGCTTAAATCAAAATCATGAAATAAGGTGCTTTGGAAAGAAAGTACGTGTAGGGACTGGTAAATACTTACGAGTGGCTAGGTGGGAAAAGTAGAATAACCACTTAGAAAAGTCAGTCATCTCAAGGTACGTGGTACATAGCATGACTATAATTCTTTTATCCAAACTAAGGGTGGCAGTGATTACCTGGTAAGAAGTTGAGAGACTTCTGGTTATACATAACCAAATCAAATAGATTTCTCCTTAAAGACATACCTTTAATTTAAAAAAAACTAACTTTTTTTGACTTGTTGAAGAACATTAAATATGCTTTGGCTTTTTGAATAAACATAGCATACTTTATTAATGTCCTTAGCAAAAACTTACGGAACTGTGTTTAGTAGTTGAATGGTGGCCTCCAGAAAGACATGTTCATGACCTAATCCTCATAATTTGTGAATGTTACCTTCTTTTTAAAAAGAGTCTTTGCAGATGTTATTAAGTTAAGGATCATAAGATGAGGAGATCATCTTGGATTATCCTGGTAGACCCTAAATTCAATGACAAGTATCCTTATATAGAGGGAGATTACAGACAGAAGAAGAGAAGACACACAGAAGAGGAGGCAGTGTGACCACTGAGGTAGAGATTGGAGTGATGCAACCACTAACCAAGGAAGGCATGTAGCCCCTAGAAGCTGGAAGAGGCAAAGAACTGATTCTACACTAGAGCCCATGGAGGGAGTCTCGCTCTGTGGCATTTTGGTCTTCTAACTTCCAGACTGAGAGTTAATAAATTTATTTTGTTTGGAGCCACCTCATTAGTGATAATTTGCTATGGCAGCCCCAGGAAACTAAAATACTGTCAGAAGTCTTCAGTAAACTAAAGATCTGTGCTTATCATTGTTTTATATATGCTTATCATTGTTTTATATCATGCATCATGACTATGAGAGACTAGCTAGTCCTTCCTTTAGAATTATAACACTTAGAAATATCAGTAGTGTCTTGCTACCCTCCAGTCTCAACAGGAGAAATAGGGGATATCCTGTAAGATATATTGTTATTTTCTCATGTCATTTTTTCCCTCCCTCTTCTAATTTGCATCTCCTTTGCTTATGACTTTTTAAAGAGATAGGTTACATTTGAGGAAGAAGGCAAGTAAAATACTAATGGAGACAGACTAACAGGTTTTGTCTTCTTAAGGTGCAATTCCTAAAAGATCCCCCTCCAACCTTTTCTGTCCTTTACTGAATCCTCCTCTTGTCCCCTCCATCTTAATGTTGGAATGCCACAGGGCTCAGTCCTTAGCCTTTTACATTTAATCCTTTGATGATTTGATCCATGCTCCTGATTTTACACGCTATCCATCACCGACTCCCAAATTTATATTCCAGGTCAGATTTTTTTTTTCCTGAACTCCAGGCTTATCAAATAGGTAATTGGATATACATCTCCACCTAGATATAAAAGGCATCTCAAACGTAAATGTCTGAAAATGAACTCCTGGTCTTAGTCCCTCCCTAAAACATGTTCTTTTCATGTCCTTCCCCATTTCAGTTGATAGCAGTTTCAGGCTTTTTGTTAATCAGGCCAACATCTTTTGCAATACAGTAGGAAATCCTTTGTTCTAGTTTGCTAATGCTGCCGGAATGCAAAACACCAGAAATGTACTGGCTTTTAGAAAGGGGGTTTATTTGGTTAAATGGTTACAGTCTTAAGGCCATAAAGTGTCCAAGGTAACACATCAGCAATCAGGTACCTTCCCTGGGGGATGGCCAATGGTGTCCAGAAAACCTCTGTTAGCTCAGAAGGCACGTGGCTGGCGTCTGCTCCAAGTTCTGGTTTCAAAATGGCTTTCTCCCAGGACATTCCTCTAGGCTGCAGTTCCTCAAAAATGTCACTCTTAGTTGCACTTGGGATATTTGTCCTCTCTCAGCTTCTCTGGAGCAAGAGTCTGCTTTCAACAGCTGTCTTCAAACTGTCTCATCTGCAGCTCCTGTGCTTTCTTCAAAGTGTCCCTCTTGGCTGTAGCTCCTCTTCAAAATGTCACTCACAGCTGCACTGAGTGCCTTGTGTTTGTCAGCTCATTTATATGGCTCCAGTGATTGAATTTAGACCCACCCTCAATGGGTGGCGTTACACCTCCATGGAAATTATCCAGTCAGAGTCATCACCCACAGTTGGGTGGGGCACATCTCCATGGAAACACTCAAAGAATTCCAATCTAATCAGCACTAAAATGTCTGCCCCACAAGATTGCATCAAAGAATAGGGCTTTTTCTGGGGGATATAATACATTCAAACTGGCACATCCTTTCAGCTCTACCTTCAAAACATATGCATCAAAACTTAGTCTCATCTTGTGCAGTGCTACCACCATGCACCATCGTTTCTTTCCTAGGTTATTAATAGTCTTTAAAATCTTCTTACCACCCTTACCCCCACTACAGTCTACTCTCTACACAACAGTCAGAATGATCCTTTTAAATTCTGTCCAGATTCTAAACTGAATCCATCTGTTCAGACACCTCAGAAGTTTCCACATTAAACTTTAAAAAAAAAAAGCCATAGTTCTTACATTGACCTATTAAGCCCTGCACTACCTGACCCCCATTAAATTCTGAACATACCAGGCATATTTCTGCCTGAGGGCTGATGCAATGGCTGTTCCCTCTGCCTGGGAGGCTTTTTCTCCAGATACCCACTTGGCCAACTCCCTTACCTCCTTAAGTAAGGAGTCTTTGCTTAATTGTCACTTTTTCAATGAGATGCTGATCACCATACTTAATACCTATTTAAAAAGGTAATCAGCACCACCCAAGCACACACATCTGATCTTCTTTACTTTGCTTAACTCTTTTCAGCCTCTAGCAAAGAATCCATTAAATTATTTGGAAGAAGTATTCAGAAAATTGAAAACTTCTATATAAGGGATAGAACAATTTTTAGTAGCATTTACTTATAATTACTGGCCGAGAATGATTTGTGAAGATAAGATAGGAGTTGTCCTTTGAAAGACAACTAGGACTTAAGACAAACAAAGAAAGTGGAAAAGAGTGTCCCGGCAAAGACACAGGCATAGAAGTCATGGAGGTGAAAGTATGTATACTTTGTTAAGGTATTTAACAGTTAGATCAGTTGCCTGGAGTGTGAGGTTTTTATGTAGAGAATGGTGATAAGAGTGACACTAAGGTTAGATTGTGGAGGACTTTGAGTGCCATGTGAAGTTTGCTGTTTATTTTATGTGTAGGGAGGCAATGGAGATTTGTGAGCAGACCTGAACAAAGAGGCTGATAATTCAGAAACCAGGTGATTAATGAAGGCCAAGTGGAGGGAGTAGGACAGTAAGAAAAACACTGAGACTTTGGCTCTGCCACATAAGCTGTGTGAATAAGTAACATAATTTCTCTATTTTCTTATAATTTCTGCTGTCCAGTGGAACTTTCTGCAGTGATGGCAGTGTTCTAGATCTGTGTTCTTTGGTAAGGTAGCCAGTAGCAATATAAACAAATACAGAGCATTTGAAATGTGGCTGGTGCAACAACTGAGGGACTAAATTTTAAATTTAATTTTAATTAATTTAAATAGCCACATGTAGCTAGTGGCGATGTATTGGACTGAGTAGTTCGAGATTTCAGTGTTCTCACTTATAAAATTGAAGAGTTATATTAAATACTAGTGTCACTAGAACCTACCCACTTAAAGTTGGGAACCACATACTACCTTCTTGGATAGTACACATAGTACATTTTAGAAGTCTTAATTTGTTTAGTTTTGTTTCTTATGTTTCTCAAGTTCGCTTGACCGCAACTTTTTTCCTTGTAACATCTTACTGTTTTTACAGAACTAGTATTCTTCAGAACCATACTTTGGAATACATTGTAGTAGGTTAATTTCAAGGTAGTACAGAAGAGATTTCAATAAGTTGATTCAATTTGGTGACTGATTGGACATGAAGAATATGATAAAGGAATAAACAGGAATAAAGGGAATAAACAGTTCATATTTTAAAAAGGGTCTGTCTTGTTTTGTACCATGTACGGTGCCAAGGTATTCCTTGCAGATAATAGGCTCTCAAATATTTGCTTCATTGAATTGTCTCTTTTGTACTCAATTCTGAAATTGATGATAATTATGGAAAGTAATGATTGTAAAAATGTTGGTGTCAGAGCCAACTCTTTTACTAGTTAAGGATTGGCCTTTTTACCAAATTCTGAGAATGTAAGCAAGAGAATGAGCCAGAAGTAGATCACAACATACTATGCTCTATTTATAAAACTTTAAAAAAATATTTTTATTTAAATAGAATTATAAAATGAGAGAAATTCTAGATTTGGAAGGCACCTTGGCAATCTAGTCCACTGGAGTTTTAAGCAACAGAAACCCTCAGAATATTTTTGAAGCCCTCTATGTCTATAGCACATATATATATTTAAAAAACTGCGGTGCCTGTATATAAAATAACTTATTTCTTGAATTTTAAGTATTTTTTCTAAGATTTTTTTTTTTTTTTTGTAAAATAATTTAAATCTGGGCATCTGTTTATTTCTTAGTACTAGTTAAAATTTTGAGGTAAAATTTGATTAAAATGAAGCTGGGTACAGTTCACTTATCTCTGCTTTTCTGTTTTAATTAAAAATATAGAGTGTGAATGTGTGTGTGTGTGTGTGTGTGTGTGTGTGTATAACTTAATAGTTCTGTTTGCTGAGAGGTCTGAAAAGCAGTGAGCACACTTAGCATCCTAATCTTGGTTTCTAAATACCATTTTCAACTAAGATGAGTCAGGGCTCTTTAGAGAGAGGGCTGACTCCAGCGTGAGGCAGGGAAAGGGCAAGATAAGCCTAGAACATCTTGTTGCAGCAGAAAGTAAGGAAGTGCGCAAAGAGTGATGTGTACATATCAAAACCTCAGGAGTCATGAGAGGAGCTAAAATGGCAGCATAGAGAGGAGTAGAAGCCAGTTAGTCCCCCTGGAACAATTCATAAAACTACCGAAAAACTAGTAAATAACCTGTAATAACTGCAGGGAGACAAATGTGACTGTCCACTCATTATACACCAACCTGAATTGGGAGGAATGCCTGAGATCACAGCATAAAATCTGTAAGTAAAAACTGCGGACCCAAGCCGAGAGCCGAGAGCCCCCTCCCTCACGGAAGCCTCGTGGTGCTAGAGAGCAGCACTCTCCGAACAAGCTACTGTACCTCAGCCCAGCTCCAACTGGGGTTTTAATGTTAACCGCTCAATACAGACTGCGAATCCCCAACAAGCAGACAGAGGCTTTTGGTGATGATTGACTTGGGAGAGTCAGGGGACATATCTGTATCAGGGCAGGGAGTCCAGAGGATTGGGTGCTATCTCTGGCCGACGGGTGAATATGGGAGCTTTCTGTCCCTTTCTCTCTCTCTCTCTCAGCCTGGGCGGCTCAGAGGAGAAAGCCTCAGCCGTTTTCAGCTCGCAGCTCTTCGCAGTAGAGGAAGCCTCAGCCATTTTAAAATCTCAGCACTCTGAGTCAGAGAAACAAAGAATCTATTTATATGCAAATAACCCCTCTGGAGGGGTCATAGCTTCCCAAGAGGAAAGGGAGGGGCCCAGCTCTACTGCCTGCCTTACCAGAACCAGACCCCAAAGCCTAGGGGAGGAGAGCCTTGGGCCACACCCCTGACAGGCTGACAGGCGCACCTGCTGAGCAGAAAAACACAGGGTGTGTCAATCCTCTAAGAAAAACCATAAAGGAAAACGGACACTGAATATTTCCTCCTTCTGTGACCTGAGCCTGTTCTCCTCTGGGAAAACCTGATTGGGGTGGCCTAGGAGGTCAGATGCCTAGACAACAGAAAACTACAACCTGCACTAGGAAAAATGAAGTTATGGCCCAGTTGAAGGAACAAACTTACAATTCAACTGAGATACAGGAATTTAAACAACTAATGCTAAATCAATTCAAAAAGTTTAGAGAAGATATGGCAAAAGAGATAAAGGCTATAAAGAAAACATTGGGCATACATAAGGCAGAAATCGAAAGCTCAAAAAAGCAACCAGTAGAATCTATGGAAATGAAAGGCACAACACAAGAGACGAAAGACAGTGGAAACATACAACAGCAGATCTCAAGAGACAGAAGGAAACACTTAGGAACGGGAGAACAAAATACCTGAAAGCCTTCACACAAAGGAGCAGATGAAGAAAAGAATGAAAAAATATGAGCAATGTCTACGGGAACTTACAGCTGAAATGAAATACAAGAATGTACATATCATTGGTGTCCCAGAAGGAGAAGAGAAGGGAAACGGGGCAGAAGCGATAATAGAGGAAATAATCAATGAAAATTTCCCATCTCTTACGAAAGACATAAAATTATGGATCCAAGAAGTGCAGCGTACTCCAAACAGAATAGATCTGAATAGGCCTACGCCAAGACACTTAATAGTCAGATTATCAAATGTCAAAGACAGAGAGAATCCTGACAGCAGCAAGAGAAAAACGATCCATCACATACAAAGGAAGCTTAATAATACTATGTGCAGATCTCTCAGCAGAAACCATGGAGGCAAGAAGGAAGTAGTGTGATATATTTAAGATACTGAAAGAGAAAAACCGCCAACCAAGAATCCTATATCCAGCAAAACTGTCCTTCAAATATGAGGGAGAGCTCAACATATTTTCCAGCAGACAGACAATGAGAGACTTTGTGAACAAGACACCTGCCCTACAAGAAATACTAAAGGGAGCACTACAGAGTGATAGAAGACAGGAGTGAGAGGTTGGGAACACAATTTTTTGGGAGATGGTAGCACAGCAAGGTATGTATACTGAACAAAGATAACTATGAATATGGTTGAGAGAGGAGGGTTGGGAGCATGTGAGACACCAGAAGAAAGGAGGAAAGATAAAGAGTGGGACTGTGTAACTCAATGAAATCTAGTATTCAACAATTGTGACAAAATGTACAAATATGTTCTTTCATGACGGAGAACAAGCAAATGTCAACCTTGCAAGATGTAAAGATGAGGCATTGGGGGAGGGATGCAATCAACATAAACTAGAGACTGTAAATAACAGAATCATTGTATTATGCTCCCTTTAATGTAACAAAGGCGATATACCAAGGTAAATGCAGATAAGAGGGGGGATAGGGGAGGGGTGTGAGACACTTGATATTGGTGGTGTTGTCTCTTTATTCTACTTTTATTTAAGGTTATCTTTCCTTTTGCTGCTTCCTAGCTGCCATTTTTTTTCTTCCTCTTTCTTTTTTCTTTTGCCTCTCTACCTTCTTTGACTCTCCCTCCTGCCTTGTGGAAGAAATGTAGATGCCCTTATATAGATAGTGGTGAGGGTGGTGAACACATAAATATGTGACTATACAGGGAAGCATCAATTGTTTACTTAGGTTGGAATGTATGGCATGTGAACAAAACCATCTTAAAAAAAGAAATGGGTTGATGACAAAATCTTGAGAGCAATATACTGAATGAAATAAGCCAGACATATAAGGTCAAATATTGCAGGGTCTCACTGATAGGAACTAATTATAATATGTAAACTCATAGACATTAAATATAAGGTACCAAGATATAGAACGAGGCTAAAGAATGGGGAGTGGTTGCTTAGTATGAGCAGAGTTTCCAACTAGGATGAGCTTAAATGTTTGGAAATGAACAGAGGTGTCGGTAGCAAGATATCAGAATAACTAACAGTGCTGAAAGGTGTGTGAAGGTGGTGGAAGGGGTAAGCTCAGAGTCACGTATGTCACCAGAAGGAAAGTTGGAGGTCAAAAGACAGGAATGTGTAAAACTGAATCCTGTGGTGGGCAATGTCCGTGATTAGCGGTATAAATATTAGAAATCTCTGTCATGAACCAGAACAAATGTATGACACTATAACTAGAAGTTAATAATAGAGAGGCATATAGGGAAAAAATATATACCTATTGCAAAGTGTATACTACAGTTAGTCGTATTTCAATGTTCATTCATAAACAGTAACAAATGTACTATACCAATACTATGAGTCAACTTTGGAGGGGGGTTGGTTAGGGATATGGGAGGATTCCAGTTTCCTTTTCTTTCTTTCTTTTTTTTTCTTCTTTCACTCTATTTCTTGTCTGGAGTAGTGAAAAGTTTCTAAAAAGGGAACAAAAATTAAGTGTGGTGATGGACATACAGCTGTATGAGGGTACTGGGGGCAATTGATTGTCCACTTTGGATCTTTGGATAACTGTATGGTATGTGAACAATCTCAATAAAATTAAAAACTAAAAAAAATAAAAAATAAAAAAAAAAAAACACACTTCAGGTATCAGCCAAAAGGGGCTTCCACTGGTCATGTCCTGGACATTTTGAATTAGGAAAACAAGGGATTCTGAAACTAGTGGGTAAAAGTTTGATGGGGACAGACTTTTTACATAATCTCAAAATGTATTTTTATTAGTTATGAAGTAGAAAATTGTAACTTTACAGGGAAGAGACCTGGCAGTGGGCCAAATCAACAGCGTCACCTAATATGATGCTTTGAGGAGGACACAGCATCACTTCTGTGGTATTCCTGCTCACAATGCATAATTTGAATCTAATCATGAGGAAAAATCAGCCAAACCCAAATTGAGGAACATTCTACAAAGTAAATGGGCCTGTATTCTTCAAAAATGTCCAGGTCAAGAAAGAGTCTGAGGAACTGTTCTAGACTGAAGGAGACTAGAGAGACATCCCAACCCAATACAGTCATTGATCCTGGGTTTGATCCTGGGCCTGGGGGGAGGTGGAAAGACAGTTGTACATGACATTAGTGGGACAATTGAAATTTGAATATAGACTGTGCATTAATTAATATTAGTATATCATTTTCAAATTTCCTGATTTTTATCGTAGTAACATGATTATAGAAGGGTATTTCTTTGTTAGGAAGTTCACAGAAATGTTCAGTGTAGGGGTCAAATAATTAAAGAAATAGAGGTATGGGAGGGAAGGAGGGGAGGGAATGATAAAACAAGTAGGATAACAGACATACAGTTTCTTAAACTATTCTTGCAACTTTTCTGTAAGTTAGAAATTATATAAAAGTAAAAAGTTACAGAAATAGTTTTAATTATACAAGAAAACATTAAACTGAACCCTAATTAAAATCATTCTGAAAACTTCAGCTGAACTGATTAAGAATCAGTGAGAAATGTGGCTTTACTAAACAAAATAATATCTGTATAAACTAGTCTTTTAACTACTTTCAGCAAAATTTATTAAACTACCTACTATGTTAGCTGGTACTGAGTACCAGGAATTGATAGCTTTAAATGAGAAAGAGCTTACCTTTAGGGAACTCACACCAATGGAAACAATACATAACTGGAGTATCTGGAACTCACAGTTACATTTTGTAACACTGTTGAATTCTTCAAGCTGTGCACTTATGAGTACTTTGTGATCATTATGCTTTGATTAAAAGATTTCTTTAAAAAAATACAACCTTCTTAGAGAACTGTTTATCTTACATCTTGTCTAGATGAGGCCAGAGAAGTAGATTTCGAGGTAAGATATTAAAGGGCCTTGGGTTTGTTTATTTTTTTATTCATTTTTATGGGCAGTAAAGAATCATTGATTTTTGAGGCATTTTGTTTGACTTGGGGTTTTTTTTTGAGGTGATTCTGGCAACAGCAGAAGCATAGAGACTAAAAGAGACAATATCTTCAGTTTTCCAGATGAGAGGCCATGAGGATTTCTTGAGCGAGAATAGTAGAAATGAGTGTATAAAGAGCAACTTTTCCAATAATAAAATCTATAGAAAAAATTGTTTTCTCTGTAATTTTTGTTTTATATATAAAGTAAAGATGAGATTAAATGAAGTGGAAAAGTAGTATGTGAGAATAAAATAAATAACATTAATTACTGGACTTCAATTTATACAGGCTAACAGATGAGAGTTGATAACAATATCTTAATCAGCTTTGAGTCTGTCCACCCACCTCTCTCCATTCTTAATCTGTTTTATTGAATTATTAGCCATAATGAACCTATCTCCCACCCTACATATTGTCAGCTGTTGAATTACTACAGTTTGCCAGGGTGGCACAGTTCATTCACTTTTCCTCAAAAGTCATTTAATTTTTCTTTGATGTTGTGGAGACTAGGCATCTGGATTATATAATTTTTGTAACATAAAAGAGTAGCCTTTGTGCAAAAAGATTTAAAAAGCTTGGGGAAGGAAAAAAAGCTTGTGAAGGAAAGGGGTTTGTATGGTGTACATAGAATGTAAATAGGGATTTATTAACAGAAGCAAAATGTAAAGAATTGAATGTCTGCTCTCCCTATCTCTCTATGTCTGCCCTCTCATCTTGGACATGTGACCCTCATATACTCAACTGCCTAGTTCTGTCTTACATATAAGATCCCATTGGTTTTTTCTGGCCTTCCTTTTCTCTTGTCTTGGACTTTCTATACCTGCTTCATTCCACATTTTCTTCAGATTAGTTTTCTCTGATTTTCTAAACACATAACTACCCTGCAGCTCTTGAATTTGTATGTCCCCAGATAAAACAATAAAATTCACTAATGTCATTTAGTTCAATTTTTAAGTTATCAGGAGAAAGATTCTGGTGCAACTTGGGACAGTGTTCCGGTTTGCTAATGCTGTCGTTTTGCAAAACACCAGAAATGGATTGGCTTTTATAAAGGGGATTTATTTGGTTACAGAGTTACAGTCTTAAGGCCATAAAGTATCCAAGGTAAGGCATCAACAATAGGGTACCTTCACTGGAGAAAGGCCATTGGCATCCGGCAAACCTCTGTTAGCTAAGAAGGCACGTGGCTGGCGTCTGCTTGTGGCCAGGTTGCGTTTCAAAATGGCATTCCCCAGAATGTCAGCATCAGCTTTCAACGCCGTCTCCAAAACGTCTCTAAGCTGCTCTGAGTTCCTTCTGTTTGAAAGCTCTTTTATATGACTCCAGTGATTTAATTGAGAACTACCCTGAATGGGTGGGGTAAAACCTTCGTGGAAATTATTCAATCAGAGGTCTTGCCCACAGTTGATTGAGTCTCATTTCCATGGAAACAATCAGTAGGTTCCAACCTAATCAACACTTAATACCTCTGCCCCCACAGGGTTGCATCAAAGAACATGCAGTTTTAGGGGACATAATACATCCAAAGTGGCACAGCCAGGCGGTAAAACCTGGCTGTCAGCTGTTCACCTCTGTCCTGGGGCTGTGGTAATGGTAGGTGGGAAGGGCGGTCTTCTGAGAAGAACTTGTGGGTATTTGAGCAGATGCCCCTGTATATGACCAGTATTTGTGAAGCAGTTCCATGTTTGGAGTACTCTGAATCTCCTTGTCTTATTTAAATAAAGACCCACTCTATCTCTTGAGTGATGAATTTTTCAAATTGGTCTTTAGGTCGCTGCTTCCCTTCCCAGGATTCTGTAGTTAAGTATCTAATGCATCTAATTTCATATTATGTTTTAGAATTATAGTTAAACCTTTTTTGTTTCTTTTGAATTCTCAATGAGAAAACCATAACGATGATAAACCTTTATGATTGTTTACTTGCTATGTAATTGTTACTCAGTTTCTTCTGTTTTCTTTAGAAAATATTCTCCTACTCATTTTCTTCCTTTAATTTTAAAGTTAATAAATGTTTTCTTAGAATTTGAGCTTTGGTTTTATTTTGAGGGGGGGGCATGTTTAAATAGAGGCTAATATGAATGCTGCATATCCAAAAGAAAATAGACATTTTGCTTAATATGCCTCCTGTTTCCCAAGAGATAGTGTGCCTTCTGAGAATTACTCTATAATGTGAAGAGAATTTTAAAACTAGCTTCTAGGACCTCTACTAAACACCCCTTCCAGCCTGTACTCTACTTTCTTATGTGGATATATCATAAATTAAACACACAATGATTTAGCTAACCAGAGGTTCCCTCTCCCTCCTGCCCAACATGTTCTTTAGGAGAGAGATGCAGGTGAGCTTCCAAAATTGGGGAGATGGGATGCTGCTATTATCAATAATTTCTATTTAAAAAAAAATTCCAGGAAAAGTGATTAGGAGAAAATCAGTCCAAACACTGTATTGTTTGGACAATTACAAGTATTATTCAGATTAATCATGAAATTGGTGAAATTCAATTTACTGGATTTACTAAGACAGAGGTATATACTAACACTTGAGAATTTGGAGACATCTTGAAAAGAAACAAATCTTGTTTACCTCAGAAAATCTTAATTGCTCACGTTTAATCCTTGAGTGTTCTGAAGCTGTATATTTGAATATTAGAATCTTTCAGAAGTCAGAGACCTTAAAGATCATCTGTTCTAGGCTCTTCAGTTTTCAGTTAAGGAAATCGAAATACAAAAATGTAGAGACTTGGCTAAAGATATCATACTAGGCTAGTCTTTCCCTTCTATTGATCTGTAACAATGTGTATTTTAACAACAGCTGATAAAATCTCTGTATATCTGTGGGCACTCCATCATACTTGGTATTTTGTACTATGCTTTCCATGCCATTTCTCTATTGGTTGTTCTCTATGCTTTTTTCAAAGAGGGCCTAGAACTAGGTAGCCAAATGTTTTAAATCTTTTTTGTTTTAAATTGGGAAATGGAATGAGTAATGCTTTTCATCTCTGCGACAACTTACTTTTTGTAATAGATCAAGTAATGAGTATTATCTGTAATGAGTATATTAAAACCACAAAGCACCATTCCTTTCTAAATAGATTAATGTGGCAGGTGTGTGTTTGTGAAGCTGCTGAAGAACTATCTCTTTAAGGAAGCTATGTGGCATATATTAATAGTCTATTCTGAATTTTATTTCTGTTTCTGGGAGACCACAGAAACTATTTTAAGAATAGAGCTCAAGGTAGTATACAGAAAGTGTATTTGAGTCTTGGTAAGCATTCACTTTCCAAAAACTTGTTAGAAACTAGTACTTGCCTATACTAATGATCTGTTGAATTACCTTCATTTCCCCCATTTATAAGTAATTTACTTTACTTGAAATTATCCTATTTTTAATATTTGAAAGTCCACTTGAGGTAGGTTTTTAGCTGTATAAACATGAGTAAACTGTATAAACTTTTTTTAGGATAATTCTTTTTTTTAAACTTTATTAAAGAAACAACAACAAAAAAACACAAAAATTCAAGCAAAACGAAGCAAAGGATTAAGAAAAACAAATAACCTAAAGTAACTACTTTGCTTCCAACATGTTCCTACCATACCCCAAGAAAACTAATAAACCATATCCAAACAAAGGAATAAGAAAAACAAATAATCTGAAATAACTACATTGCTTCCAACGTGTTCCTACCTTACCCCAGAAAATTAACAAACCATAATCAAAGGTATAAGAAAAAACAAATAACCTAAAATAACTATATTGCAGCTAATTTTTATAAAGCAATAGCTGTTTTTTACTTTATCAGAAAATTAAAAAAAAACCCAATTCAAACAAAACAGAGGATTAAGAAAAAACAAATAACCTAAAATAACCGTATTGCTTCCAACATATACCTACCATACCCCAAGAAAACTAACAAACTCTAACAAAACAAAGGAATGAGAAAAAGAAATAACCTAAAATAACTGTATTGCTTCCAACATGATCCTACCATACCCAAGAAAGTTTGCAAACTGTAATCATTCCTGAGCATTCCGATAACATTGAGATTATCCTAAATAGCTTATCTGTTCTTACCAGGTTATCATTCTCCTTTACTAGTTGCTGTCTATCGCTATGTCCCCTACATTCTGCAATATAAAATATTTATTTTACATTTTTCATGGAGTTCACATTAGTGGTAACATACAATATCTCTCTTTTTGTGTCTGGCTTATTTCACTCAGCATTATGTCTTCAAGGTTCATCCATGTTGTCATGTTTCACAACCTTGTTCCTTTTTACTGCTGTGTAGTATTCCATCGTGTGTATAGACCACATTTTGTTTATCCACTCCTCTGTTGAAGGGTATTTGGATTGTTTCCATCTCTTGGCAATTGTGAATAATGCTACTTTGAACATCAGTGTACAAGTATCTGTTCATGTCACTGCTTTCAGATCTTCTGGGTATATACTGAGAAGTGAAATTGTTGGATCAAAGGGCAACTTGATACCTGATTTTCTAAGGAACCACCAGACTGTCTTCTAGAGTGGCTGTACCATTATACAGTCCCACCAACAATGAATAAGTGTTCCGAATTCTCCACATCCTCTCCAGCATTTGTAGGTTCCTGTTTGTTTCATGGCACCCATTCTCATTGGTGTGAGATGATATCTCATTGTGGTCTTAATTTGCATCTCCCTAATAGCTAGTGAAGATGAACATTTTTTCATGTGTTTTTTAGCCATTTGTATTTCCTGTTCAGTGAAATGTCTGTACATCTCTTTTGCCCATTTTATAATTGGGCTGTCTGTACTATTGTCATTGAGTTGTAGGATTTCTTTGTATATGCAGATATCAGTGTTTTGTCAGATACATGGTTTCCAAATATTTTTTCCCATTGAGTTGGCTGCCTCATCACTTTTTTGACAAATTCCTTCGAGGTACAGAAGCTTTTAATTTTGAGGAATTCCCATTTATCTGTGTTTTTTTTGTTGTTGCTTGTGCTTTGGATGTAAGGTCTAAGAAGTGACCTCTTATTACAAGGTCTTGAAGATGATTCCCTAGGTTATCTTCTAGGGAGTTTTATGGTGCTGTCTCTTATATTGAAGTCTTTAATCCACTTTGAGTTAATTTTTGTATAGGGTGTGAGGGTAGGGGGTCCTCTTTCTTTCTTTTGGATATGGATATCTGGTTCTCCCAGCCCCATTTGTTGAAGAGACTATTTGTTGAAGAGACTATGGATTTGGGGCCTTACCAAAAATCAGTCAACCGTAAATCTGGGGGTCTATTTCCAAATTCTCAATTTTATTCCATTGATCAATATGTTTATCTTTGTGCTAGCTGTTTTGACTACTTTGGCTTTATAGTAAGCTTCAAAGTCAGGAAGTGTAAGTCCTCCTGCTTCATTTTTCTTTTTTAGAATGTTTTTAGCAATTCGAGGCATCTTCCCCTTCCATATAAATTTGATAACTAGCTTTTCCAAGTCTGCAGAGTAGGTTGTTGGAATTTTGATTCGTCTCTATATATTTAGCAATTTCTCTTGCTGTTTCTTCTGTAACCCACTGACTGTTTAGGAGTGTGTTATTCAACATCCTGATATTTGTCAATATTCTAAATCTTTGATGGCTGTTGACTTCTAGTTGTATTCCATTGTAATCAGAGAATATGCTTTGAATAATTTCAGTCTTTTTAAATTTATTGAGGCTTGTTTTATGGCCCAGCATATGATCTGTTCTGGAGAAAGTTCTGTGGGCACTAGAGAAGAATGTATATCCTGGTGATTTGGGATGTAATGCTCTATATATGTCTGTTAAGTCAAAATCATTTATCACATTGTTTAAATTTTCAATTTCCTTATTGTTTCTCCGTCTGGTTGATCTGTCTATAGGAGAGAGAGATGTATTGAAGTCTCCCATGATTATTGTGGAAACATGTATTGCTTCCTTCAGTTTTGCCAGTGTTTGTCTCATATACTTTGGGGCACCTTGATTGGGTTCATAGACATTTATGATTGTTATTTCTTCTTGTTGTATTGTCCCTTTTATTAGTATATAGTGTCCTTCTTTGTCTCTTATGATATCCTTACATTTAAAGTCTATTTTATCTGAGATTAATATTGCTACTCCTACTTTCTTTTGGCTGTAGCTTGCATGGAATATTTTTTTCCATCCTTTCACTTTCAATTTGTTTGTGTCTCTGGGTCTAAGATGAGTCTCTTGTAAGCAACATATTGATGGTTTATATTTTTAAATCCATTTTGCCAATCTGTATTTTTTAATTGGGGAGTTTAATCCATTCACATTCAGTGTTATTCCTGTGAAGGCAGTTCTTGAATCCGTCATCATATCCTTTGGTTTTTGTTTGTCAGATATATTTTTCTCCCCCTCTCTCTTTATTTCCTTTAATGTATCCTTACTAAAACTCTTTAGTTCTTTGCCCTTCTCCATACCTCTCTCTCCTTTCTTTTTTCTCAGCTGGTATGGTTCTCTTTAGTATTTCTTGTAGGGCAGGTCTCTTGTTAGCAAATTCTGTCAGCATTTGTTTTTCTGTGAAGATTTTAAACTCCCTCAAATTTGAATGAGAGCTTTGCTGGATAAAGGATTCTTGGTCGGCAGTTTTTCTCTTTCAGAATTTTGAATATGTCATACCACTGCTTTTTCGCCTCCATGGTGGCCACTGAGTAGTCACTACTTAGTCTTATGTTTCCCTTGTATGTGGTGAATTGCTTCTCTCTTGCTGCTTTCAGAACTTGCTCCTGCTTTTCAGCATTTGACAATCTGATCAGAATATGTCTCAGAATGGGTTTATTTGGATTTATTCTGTCTGGAATTCATTGGGCATCTATGATGTGCGCATTTATGTCATTTAGAAGGGTTGGGAAGTTCTCTCCAACAATGTGTTTGAATACTCTTCCTAGTCCTTTACTTTTCTCTTCCCCTTCTGGAGCACCAATGATTCTTATATTTTTGTGCTTCATGTTGTCCATCACATCCCTGAGCTCCATTTCAAGTTTTTTATTTTTTTCTCCATTCTTTCTTTTGTACTTTCACTTTCAAGCCTGCATTCTTCCAGTTCACTTATTCTTTCCTCAGCTTCGTCTAATCTAGTACTGTATGTATCCGGAATCTTTTAAATTTGATCAACAGTTTCTTTTATTTCCATGAGTGTCTATTTTTTTATTTACTATTGCAAATTCTTCTTTATGTTCTTCTAGGGTCTTCTTGGTGTCGTTTTTTTCCTGAGCCATGGTATTGGTGTTTGTGATTACTTCTTTGATTAATTTCTCCAAGTTCTGTATCTCCTCTGATTTTTTAATTTGGGTGTTTGGGTTATCCATATCTTCTGATTTCTTCATATGCTTTATAATTTTCTGTTGTTTTTGGCCTCTTGCATTTGTTTATCTTGATACTGTTCTTTCAGGATATGCAGGGATGTTTTAACAATTATCTATAATTTGAAAGAGCTACAGCTTGATGCAGTGCACTTTCCCTGACCTACCAGCAGGTGGCACTTCCAAGACACCTCTTATCCTCAGTCCAGTTCTCCCCAGCTTTGTTTATACAGCGAGTGGACATCCATGTGATGTCCAAACAGTGCACCAGTGTTCCCTTTGCAATGGGGACAGCCAGCCCTGTGGTTGGAGGTTGTGCCCTGTGCAGTTTGGCAGGGAAGAGGGCTTTAAGACCCAGCACTCCCAGCCATTCCTGGGGTTGCAGCTGTGATATCCTGGGGCTGTGGCAGGTGTCCTCCCTTTCAGCTCAGACTCCCTTCAGTCCCTCTCTGCTGTGGGCCCTCAAGTCCCTCGTCTTAGTGCAGGGCTCCTGTCACTTACCGTGTGGCTTCCCTGCTTCTCATCTCTGTACCCCATGGGCTTCTGTCGGGTAGGAGTTGCACTGTCACAGTCCAGCTGAATCTCGAGTTCCCTCGAGGCTCTTGGCCGCAGTGCTGTGAAGGGGTGGCTTCTAGCCCGCTTCAAAGATGGTTGCGCGCGCTGTTTGGAAAATAACCCACTTCCATGGTTGTCCTCTTGCTGCAGGGGCTTATCCCTGTCTCAGGGCCTTCAGCTGCGGGTGTGCAAAGGGCTTTCACCCATGCCAGTTACCAAGGCATGTGCCTGGAGCGTGGAAGGCACTCACTCCCTGCCGCACACAGCTGCAGCTCCCACTGGCATCTTCCTGGCTGCTCCTTGGGTCCCTCTCTGACCTGCTTCCAACCTCAGCACGAGTCCAGCTGCCTTTCCCAGTAGGTCTCCGGATCAAAGACTTACACGATTCCGAATGCAGGCTTTTTACTTCTTCAATTGCTCAAGCTCTACGGAAGTATAAGTCCTTGCCCAGCCAGTGGGATCCTGGAAACAGTATTCTGGAGCACTTTGTTTCTTTTGTGTAGTGTTTTTCACAGAATTTGCCACTGTCTCTCCTCATCTGCCATTTTCTTCTGTCTCCGTATACATTATTTATATTTACCAAGGAGAATTTTATCTACTATAATGATGTATTCAGTGGCTCTAAGAAGCCAACTGTTCTGATTACATTAGAAAAGCCATTTCAGAGCCAACCAGTTGTTTCATTTTATTTCTCACTTTAAGTGTGATAATCATTCCCACAATTTTATCTAGTAAATGATTTAGATATATTTGTATCAACTTCTTGGATATTTATAATAGTTATAAGCTAATATTTTTTAAGTGCCAAACCCTCTGGTGGGTTCTTTATATATGTCATTTTATTTAGTCCTCATAATAATCCTGTGGACTGGAAGTACTACTATCATTTCTGTTTTACACTTGTAGAAACTGAGTTTCTGTAATTTAATCCAACATCACTTGGCTAGTGAGTGTCAGAAGCTGAATGTGAACACAAGCTTTCTGACTGCAAAGTACATGCTTTATTCTCTCATCTTTTGGCAATTGTGAATAATGCCACTGTGAACATCAGTGTAAATATCTGTTCAAGTCCCTGCTTTCAGTTCTTTTGGGTATATGCTTGGAAGTGGAATTGCCAGTTCACATTGTAATTCCGTACTTAACTTTCTGAGGATCTGCCAAATGGTTTTCCATAGTAGCTGTACCATTTTATATTGCCACCAGCAATGAATGAGTATTTCCATTTGTCTACTTCCTTTCCAGCTCCGGTAATTTTCCATTTTAAAAACATATTAGCCATTCTGTTGGGTGTGGAATGGTATCTCATTGAGGTTTTGATTCGCAGTTCCCTGATGGCTAGTGATGTTGAGCATCTTTTTATGTCCATTTTGACCATTTGCATATCTTCTTTGGTGAAATGTTTATTCACGCTTTTTACTCATTTTGAAAAATTGGGTTATTTGTCTTTTTGTTGCTGAGTTGAAAAATTTCTTTATATACTCTGGATGGTAAATTCTTACTGTATATATAGATTCCAAATATTTTCTCCCATCATGTAGGTTGTCATGTTACTTTCTTGTTCAAGTCCTTTGACATGCAAAAGTTTTTAATTTTGGTGAGGCCCTGTTTATCTTTTTTCTTTTGTTGTCTGTGCTTTGGGTATAAGGTCTAAGAAACCACTGTCTAATGCAATGACAACACAATTGAAGATACTTTCCTACATTTTCTTCTAGGAGTTTTATAGTTTTAGTTCTTATAGTTAGGTCTTTGATCCATTTTGAATTGGTTTTTATATGTGGTGTGAGGTAGGTATGCACCTTCATTCTTTTTGCATATAGACATCCAGTTTTTCCAGCTCTTTTGATGAAAAGATTGCTCTTTGCCAGTTGAGTGGTCTTTGCACCATGTCAAAAATCAGTTTATTGCAAATGTGAGGGGTGATTCCTGAGCTCTTAGTTTGATTCTGTTCATCTTTATGTCTGTCCTTGTGCCAGTACCATACTGTTTTGATAACTGTGCCTTGGTAATAAATTCTAAGATTGGTAAATGTGAGTCCTCCAACTTAGCTCTTCAGCTCTTCTTTTTCATGATGGCTTTGGCTATTCAGGGCTCCTTTCCCTTCCTTATAAATTTGATGATTGACTTTTCCATTTCTGCTAAGAAGGTTGTTGGAATTTTGGTTGTGATTGCATTGAATCTGTATATAACTTTGGGTAGAATTGACAACAGTATTTAGTCTTCCAATCCATGAGCATGGAATGTCCTTGCATTTATTTAGATCTTTGATTTCTTTTAGCAATGTTTTGTTATTTTCTAGGTACAAGTCCTTTACATCCTAAGATAATTTTATTCCTAGATATTTGATTCTTTTAGTTGCTATTGTAAACGGATTTCTTTCTTGATTTCTTCCTCAGATTGCTCATTACTAGTGTATAGAGACGACACTGATGTTTGTATGTTGATCTTGAACCTCACCGTTTGCTGAATTTGTTTTTTAGCTCTAGCAGCTTTGTTGTAGATTTTGGGGGACTTCCTATATATAGGATCATGTCATCTGCAAATAGTGAACATTTTTCTTCTTCCTTTCCAATTTGGATGCCTTTTATTTCTTTCTCTTGTCTGACTGCTCTGACTAGAACTTCCAGTAGTGTCAAATTACAGTGGTGACAATGAGCACCCTTGTCTTATTCTGGAACTTAGATGGAAAGCTTTCAGTCTTTCAAAATTGAGTATGATGTTAGCTGTGGGTGTTTCATAAATGCCCTTTATCATGTTGAGGAAATTTCTTTCTATTCCTAGTTTCCCAAGGGTTTTTGTCAAGAAGACTTGCTGGATTTTGTCAAATGTCTTTTCTGCATCAGTTTAAATGGTCATGCTTTTTTTCCCCCTTCATTCTGTTGGTGTGGTGTATTATGTTAATTGATTTTCTTATGTTGAAGCACCATTGCATACCTGGGATAAATCCCACTTGATCCTGTTGTATGATTCTTTTAATGTGCTGTTGGAGTTAGTATTTTGTTGAGGATTTTTAATATCTACATTCATAAGAGATACAGATTTGTATTTTTCTTTTCTTGTAGTATCTTTATCTGTTTTTGGTATGAGGGTGATGTTGGCCCCATAGAATGGATTAGGCAGTGTTCCATCCCCTCCAGTTTTTGGAATAGTTTCGGCAGGATTGTTGTTAATTATTCTTGGAATGTTTGGTAAAATTCTCCTGTGAATCTTTCTTTGTTGAGAGGTTTTTGATGACTGATTCAGTCTCCTTACTAGTTATTGGCTTGTTGAGATCTTCTATTTCTTCTTGAGTTAGTGTAGGTAGTTTATGTATTTCTAAAAATTTATCAGTTTCATCTAGGTTATCTAATTTGTTGCCATACAGTTGTTCATAGTATCCTGTTATAATGCTTTTTATTTCAGCAGGGTCAGTAGTAGTGTCCCCTTCTCATTTCTGATTTTAGTCATTTTTGTCCTGTCTTATTGTTTTTCTTTGTCAGTCTGACTAAAGGTTTGTCAATTTAATCGATCTTTTGAAAGAACCCACTTTTGGTTTTGTTGATTCTCCCTGTTGTTTTTTTATTCTCCATTTTATCTCCATTCTAATCTTTGTTATATCCTTCCTTCTGCTCACTTTGGGTTTAGTTTGCTCTTTTGTAGTTCTTCCAGTTTTGGAGGTTAGGTCTCTGATTTGAAATCTTTCTTCTTTTTTAATGTAAGCATTCAAGAACTTAAATTTCTCTCTCTCAGTACTGCCTTTGCTGCATCCCATAAATTTTGGTATGTTGTATTTTCATTTTCACTATTTCCTAATTTCCCTTGTGCTTTCCTCTTTAATTCATTGGTTATTTAAGAGTATATTGTTTAGTTTCCATATATTTGTGAATTTTCCATTTCTTAGTCTTACTGCTTTCCACTTTCATTCCATGTGGTGAGAGAAAATATATTGCATGATTTCTGTATTTTTTAATTTATTGAAACTTGTTTTGTGACTTAAGATATGTTCTATCCTGGAGAATGATTCATGTACACTGGAGAACAATGTATATTCTGTTGTTGGGGAAGTATTCTGTATATGTTAGGTGTAGTTGGTTTAGAGTATTGCTCAGGTCTTCTATTTCTTTATTTATTTTCTGTCTAACTATTCTATCAATTATTGAAAGTGATATAGTAAAGTCTCCTACTATTAATACAGGATTGTCTATTTCTCCCTTCAAATCTGTCAGCATTTGCTTCATATATTTTGGGACTCTGCTATTAGGTTCATATCTATTTATAAATTTTACATCTTTTTGTTGAATTGATCCCTCTTTCAGTATCAGCTTTTGACTTAAAGTATATTTTATTTGATATTAATATTGCTACCCCAGCTGTCTTTTGGTTACACTTGCCTGGTATATTTTTTTCCATCCTTTCACTTTCAACCTTCTTCTGCTGTTTTGCTATGTAATCTTTGTTAGTCTTATACCTGTTCGTCCCTCAATTCTTCCATTAATACCTACTTTTTAATTTATTTGACTTCTTTATATTATACCATATTGAGTCGCTTCTTAGTTCTTTCTGGATATATTTTTCACATATTTTCCTTGTAGTTACCATGGGATTAAATTTTAACATCCTGAAAATAGAGCAGTCATATTTGATTTGATACCAGCTTGACTTCAGTAGCATACACATACACTATTGCTATACCCCTCTATCCCCCCACCTTTTTTGTACTTGTTATAAATTATATCTTTGTACATTGTATATCCAAAACCATAGATTTATCATTGCTTTTTTTGCATTTGCACTTTAACGCCTGTAGGAACTAAGAAGTGGAATTAGATACCAAAAAATATAATACAGTAGTACTAGCATTTATAATTAACCAAATGGTTACCTTTGCTTTGTTTCTTTATGCTGCTTTGTCCAATGTGTCAAATGTTTCCTTTCAGTATGAAGAACTCCCTTTAGCGTTGCTTGTAGGACAAGTCTAATGGTGATGAACTCCATCAGCTTTTGTTTATCTAGGAATGTGTTGATTTTTCCCTCATTTTTGGATGAAAGTCTTGCCAAATGTAAAATTTTTGGATGGCAGTTGTTTTCTTTTAGCACTTGTATTTCATCCCACTTTCTTCTTGTCTCCATGGTTTCTGATGAGAAATTGGAACTTAACCTAATTGGGACCCCCCCCCTGTACATTACGTGCTGCTTTTCTCTGGGCTTCTGGGATAAGCATGTTCACATCTTTTGCTAACTTTAGTATGTTTCATCATTATTTCTTTGGCTATTCCTTCTGCCCTCTTTCTCTCTGTCTTCTCCTTCTGGGACTCCCATAATGTGTATTTTGGTATGTTTCATGGTATCCCAGATACCTCTTAGCTATTTTTGCTTTTTATAATTATTTTTTCTTTCTGTTCCCCAGCGTAATTTCAGTTGTCTTCTCTTTGACTTCACTGGTTCTTTCGTCTACCAGCTCCCATCTGCTCTTGAAACCCTCCTGGCAATTTTTCATTTCTGTTATTGTGGTCTTCATCTCTAGTACTTCTGTTTGGTTCCTTTTTAAAATTTCCATTTCTTCATTGAGATTCTCATATTTTTCATTCATTCTCCTGTTTTCATTTAGTTCTTTCTCTGTATTTTCCTTCAGGTTCTTATGTGTATTGACCATTTTCCTGATAGCATATAGTTCTTTCTCCGTATTTTCCTTCATCTCCTTGAGCATATTGAAGATCAACTTTTTTTTCAATTTTATTTTGAAATAAATTCAAACTTACATGAACAGTTGCAAAAACAATACAAACCCCATACACAGAACTCCAGCATACCCCGACCCCCCTCCCCCGATACCCCGATCCACCAACTTTAACATCTTGTCACACCACCATTTTTCTTTCTTTCCCTCCCTCCCACCCTCCTTATCTGTCATCCATCATCTATTGCTCTGTCTTCTGAACATGAGAGCAGGCTGCACACATCCTTGAACAAACAGTATAATTCACATATACATTTCCCATGAATAAGAACATTCTTTTATGCATTCCCTTTAAGCACAGCTAAGAAGTACAAGAAATTCAACATTGATACAAAGCTTACATCCTGTATTTCCTTATTTTTCCTTATATCCCAACTGTGTCCCTTTGAGCCTCCTCTCTTCCATCCTCAGATCCCATCCAGGATCATCCTTGGCATTTCATTGTCATTATCTATTTAGACTGTCTTTTTTTTTTTTTTTTTTTCACTTGTGGAAACATATATACAGCCTAAATCTTCCCATTCCAACCCCTTCCTAGTATTCCATTAGTGGGATTAATCACATTTAGAATGTTGCAATGCTATCACCTTCCCACCATCCATTACTAGAAATTTCCCTTCACCCCAAACAGAAAACCTACCCTCATTTCTTAACTCCCCATTGCCCCTTCCCCCACTTCTCATAACCCATACTCCACTTTTCATCTCTATGATCATATTCTTTGATACTTTCTTTGTGTTTACCGTGGGGCTTAAATTTAACCTCTTAAGTCTATAACAATCTTGTTTTTCTTTGATACCAACTTAACTTCAGTCGGACGCATAAACTATGTTCCTTTACTCCTCCATTCCTCCACCTTTATCTAGTTCTTGTCAAAAATTACATATTTTACATTGAGTCCAAAACCACTGGTTTATCATTATAGTTTATGTATTTTAGATTCTGTAGGAAGTAAACAGTGGAGTTACAAATCAAAAATACAGTAGTATTGGTATTTATATTTACCATGTGCTCTTTACTGGGAATCTTTATTTCTTCATGTGGTTTCAGTCAATTGTTTAGTGTCCCTTTCAGCCTGCACAATTCCCTTTAGCATTTCTTACAGGACTGATCTACTGGTGATAAAGTCCCTCAGCTTTTGATTTTCTGGGGATGTTTTCATCTCCCCCTCATTTTTACCCTCCAGTTGTTTGTGAATTTTCTAAGTCTCTGATGGTTATTGACTTCTATTTGTATTCCATTGTGGTCAGAGAATGTGCTTTGAATAAATTCAGTTTTTTAAAAAAATTTATTGAGGCTTGTTTTATGTCCCAGCTTATGGTCTATTCTGGAGAAAGATCCGTGATCACTAGAGAAGAATGTGTGTCCTGGTGATTTGGGATGTAATGTTCTATATATGTCTGTTAATTTTCTCTATATCTCTCTCCCTTTCTTTGTTTCTCTGTTGGTAGGGCTCCCTTTAGTATCTGAAGTAGGGCAGGTCTTTTACTAGCAAAATCTCTCAGCATTTGTTTGTCTGTGAAAAATTTAAGCTCTCCCTCAAATTTGAAGGAGTTTTGCTGGATAAAGTATTCTTGGTTGGAAATTTTTCTCTCTCAGAATTTTAAATACGTCATGCCACTGCCTTCTCACCTCCATGGTGGCCACTAAGTAGTCACTACTTAGTCTTATGCTGTTTCCTTTGTATGTGGTGAATTGCTTTTCTCTTGCTGCTTTCAGAACTTGCTCCTTCTCTTCAGTATTTGACATCTGATCAGAATATGTCTTGGAGTGGGTTTATTTGGATTTATTCTATTTGGTGTTGGCTGGGCATTTATGCTTTGTGTATTTATATTGTGTAGACGGTTTGGGAAGTTTTCTCCAACAATTTCTTTGAATACTCTTTCTAGACCTTTACCCTTCTCTTCCCCTTCTGGGACACCAATGAGTCTTAAATTTGGATGTTTTATTTTATCTATCGTATCCCTGAGATCCATTTTGATATTTTCGATTTTTTTGCCATTCTTTCTTTTGTTCTTTCATTTTCCATTTTGTGGTCCTCGAGGACACTGAGTCATTGTTCACCTTCCTCTAATCTTGTATTATGAGTATCCAGTGTCTTTTTAATTTGGCCAAGTTTCTTTTATTTCTGTAAGATTTTCTATTTTTTATTTACTCTTGCAATTTCTTCTTTATGCTCTTCTAGGGTTTTCTTTATGTCCTTTATATCCTGTGCTATGCTCTCGTTGTTTGACTTTAGTTCTTTGATTAATTGCGCCAAGTACTGCATCTCTTCTGATCTTTTGATTTAGGTGTTTGGGTTTGGGTTCTCCGTATCATCTGGTTTTATCATACGCTTTAAGATTTTCTGTTGTTTTTGGCCTCTTGGCATTTGCTTTACTTGATAGGGTTCTTTCAGGGTCTATGAAATACCAATCTCTAATTTGTCAGATCTACAGCTTGGTGGCGTACACTTTAACGAACTAACCAGCAGATGGCATCTATGAGTCACCTATTCCCCATAAGTCAGTTCTCCCTGACTTTGTCTTTGTGGCGTGTGGGGGTCTGATTCTTGTGGGATTCAATTATTGCACCAAGTTTGGGTGTGTTGGTGCTATCTGCCCTGATTGTGGGGTGTGTGTCTGAGCAGTTAGGGAGGCAGGACAGGTTTAATAATCAAACCTCTTAGGTGTTCCCAGAGATTTAAGATTGCAAGAGTCTAAGCCTTCATTTCAGTCTTGCCACAGATTGTCTCTGCCGCTGACCCACAAGTCCTTGGTATTGGCGTAGGGTCCCTGGGATTTCCGAGTGGGCCCCCCTTCTCAGCTGTGCTTTTCCAGGACCCCTGACGAGGGAAGGCTGTGCCACATCACAAGTGCGCACTGGCCCCCCCAGGGAAGCCCTGGGCTGCCGGGCCGTGCAGGGGCACCCTCAGCCCGCTGCAAAGATGGCTGAATGGGGCATGTTAATCTCCCCCTCCTTGCACAGCTCCTCCCTCCCAGCTCCAGGACAATCAGCTGCGGGTGCCCTAAAGACCACTGTCCATGGCCGATATTGTGGCATGTGCGTGGTGCTGTGGTAAACACTTCCTGTCACACCAGGACCCCTGGCGTGGCTCTGGGCTATGGGTCCGGCCCCGGGGAGGAGCATCTCCAGCCCGCCGGGGAGACGGTTGCAAGGGGCGCGGTTTCTTTCTCCTTTTGGCTCCCCTCTGCTCCCATGACCCTGAGACAATCAGCAGCGCGTGTGGGAAGGGCTTTCCTCCACGCCAGACACCAAGGCGTTGGGACAGCCTGCTCCTGCCGTGCTTCACTGCGCAGTTCTCACTGTTGTATCCACAGTCAGTCCCAGGTTTTTGTTTTGTTTTTTTTTTTTTAAAGAACTAGTCCATCTCCAAATGCCAACCCACGATTTCCCCACACCGCAGCGTGGCTGCCGGACTTTCAGCCAGCTCATTCACTTGTTTCAGAATGCAGACTCCCGGTTTCACCAGATGCATGGTCCCTCTGGATTTAGCAGACCTTGTCCACCTGGTGCATTGCCAGAACTGGTGTTCTGGGTCACTTTCTGGCTTTTATCTAGTATTTTTCTTGGAGGTGTTTTTTTGCCCCTTCTTACCTAGGCGCCATCTTGGGTTCTCCAAAGATCAACTGAAATCATCTTAGTTGATGTCTTCTTAGTCTGGTCTTTTTAGTTGATGTTTTCTGAACTTTTATCTTCTACCTTTGGATGGGCCATCATTTCCTATTTCTTTGTTTGTCTTGTAATCTTTGTTTTGGACACTGTACATTTTTTTTTTTTTTTTTTTTTGGTTTTTATAAAAGGGATTTATTTGGTTACACAGTTACAGTCTTAAGGCCATGAAGTGTCCAAGGTAACACATCAGCAATAGGGTACACACTGGAGGATGGCCAATGGTGTCTGGAATACCTCTGTTATCTGGGAAGGCACATGGCTGGCATCTTCTCCAAAGTTATGGTTTCAAAATGGCTTTCTCCCAGGACGTTCCTCTCTAGGCTGCAGTTCCTCAAAAATGTCACTCTTAGTTGCACTTGGAATATTTTTCCTCTCTCCGCTTCTCCGGCGCTAGGTTATTCTTTCAATGGCTGTCTTCAAACTGTCTCTCATCTGCAGCTCCTGTGCTTTCTTCAGAGTGGACACTGTACATTTTAATATTTTAAAGTGTTAACTCTGGGATATATTCCTTGAGATGTCTGTTTCTTGAGTTTTTATCCAGCTGGTGATATGTCAAAGATTTTGAGTGTCAGGAGCTAACAAAACCAAGCAAACCTAAGCAAAAAACACCTTTCACCATCTTTGAAAATTAGCTTTGCGTTCCTGGTGCTCTCTATCAGAATTCAGCCCTCCTATCAGGAAGGTCAGCCCAAGGTGAATGCAAAGTACATGGCCCTTCCTTTCTTTTCTGGGTTGTGTCTTGTCCTGGGTTTGTGCTTGCTAGTGGCCTTTAGAGTTCCCCTGTTTACAGGAGTTTGAATGCCCCCTCTATTTCCTAGGAAACTCTCCCTTTCCCTGGTGTTCCACTGTAAGAATTAAAGCAGGTAAGCCTTTGCTCCAGGCTGCCTGCCTCAACTGTTTCTTAGGCTGCTTTCCTTGACTAAATCTGCTTTTGCCTGGAGGACAATTCTGGGAGGCTGGGCATGCCTGAGAGGAGTTTCCCAAATCAGTCTTCCCTGCTAGAACAAGGCTAGGGACCCACAAGGGGAGCACAGGCTGGCTCCAAACTGCTCTTGGGTGGGATGAAGGAGGGGCCAGGAAGGGCGTATGGAGCTTTATCATAGCTCCCCAAAGCTGGGCTTTCTTGGTTGCCTGACCAGCAATTGCAGCCCCTCAATTGTCCTCTGGAACTTTGAGGAACTGTACCATCTTTAAATGTCCTCCACCATCTTTGTCCAGGGCAGGTTGGAACAGTGGGTGCCCTCAGAGCTGGGATCCCCATTATCTGTAGTAGCTATAATCAGAAATAGTGATCAGAGATTGGATCGTGCCCCTTTTCCCCCGTAGATCTTGGGATACTTGATTTTTTTCCCTCTTTGTCACCAGCAAACTACACCAGGGGCTGGACCCGACTTGTGGCCTGACATGAGAGTGGGGGGTGGACAATGGTAACTGCAGCAATGAGAGAGCAGTTTAATGGTATTTATTGTAATTTACTAGCCTCTTCCAATCCCACTCTTCCCTGGATGCTGTTAGAGATTCAGATAGCTCCTGCCTATTTAATAGTTATTCTGATTCCTGTACTCTGCCATTTTCTGGAGTGTCTGTTAGCATTTTAAATAGAGATATTGCTATTGACTTAGATTATGAGGAATGATAAACTTTGTTATGGGGAGTGATAATCGACATTTTAAGTGAAGATGACATAAAGAGCTGTAATATCTATATATACACATTTTTAATAACTGTCCTTTGAATATACAATATTGGTTAGTCTTTTTTTGTATGATTTGTTTTTAGTTTGATGGATATACTATATTCCACTTATGCACCTCGTGTTTATTTTTTTAAATAAAACTGTATTGAAATATATTCAGATACTACACAGTCATCCCAAGTATACAATAATTGTTCACAGTTTTATCATTTAGTTGTGCATTCAATACCACAATCAACTTTTGAACATTTTCATCACTACAAAAAATAAAAATGAAAATAAGAATAAAAATGAAAGTAAAAGAGAACACTGAAAGCATCCCATACTCCTTCTCCTGCCTCATTTACTTTTTTTCATTTGAAATATAGTCACATACCGTATAATCATCCAGAGTATAAAACAGTTGTTCATAGTATCACCATATAGTTGTGCCTTCATCACCACAGTCAATTTTTGAACATTTTCATTATTCCAAAAAATAAAAATAAGAATAAAAATAAAAGTAAAAAGAACAGTCAAAATAACCCATATCCCCCTCCTCCATTTTATTCATTTACTTTTTGTCCCCATTTTTTCAACTCATTTTCCAGATACTCGGTAAAGGGAGTGTGAGCCTTAGGTTTTCACAGTCACATGGTCACCCCATATAAGCTATATAGTTGTACGATCACCTTAAAGAATCAAGGATACTGGATTACAATTCAACAATTTCAGATATTTCCTTCTAACTATTCTAATAAACTAAAAACTGAAAAGGGATAGCTATATAGCATAGAAGTTATCTCCAGAATAACCTCTCAACTCCATTTGAAATCTTTCAGCCATTGAAACTTTGTTTTGTTTCAATTCTCCTCCCCCTTTTGGTCCAAAAGTGTTTCTCAATCATACCATGTAGGGTCCAGGCTCATTCCCAGGAGTCACGTTCCACATTGCTAGGGAGATTTATACCCCTGGAGTCATGTCCCATGTTGTGGGGAGGGCGTCAAGTTTATCTACTGAGTTGGCTTAGAAAGAGGGACTACATTTGAGCAACAAAAGAGGCCCTCTGGGGGTGACTCCTAGGCACCATTATGAGTAGGATTAGCCTCTCCTTCCCAGTATCAAGCTTTGTAAGGGCAAGCCCCAAGATCGAGGTCTCGGTCTCGGTCTACTTAGCTGGTGGTCCCCACTGTTTGCGAGAATATCAGAAATTCCCCAGCTGGAGAAATT